>NC_079454.1:51059848-51082348 GCF_903798145.1 Danio aesculapii | reverse complement strand
TAAATGAGCGAACGAACAAATGAATAAACAAATTAATAACTGAATGAACGAATACAAATATGAATGAATGAATGAAGTGAATGAATCTATAAATGAATGAATAAATGAATAAACAAATTAATTAATTAATCAATTAATTAATTAATGGATGAATGAATGAAGGAATAAACAAATGAATGAAGGAATAAACAGATGAATGAAGGAATAAACAATTGAATGAAGGAATAAACAGATGAATAAACAAACGAATGAATGAATGAATGAATGAATTGATTAATTAATTAATTAATGAACGAACAGATGACCAAATGACCAAATTGATGAATTAATGAATAAACGAGTGAAACATGAATAAACAAGCACAGCCCAAACCATCCCTGATCCACCCCCATCCACCCCGTGATACGCTTCTTTGGGGCTTCTCCACACCGTAACTCTCCCAGATTTGGGAAATATAGCGCAGATGGACTCATCAGAGAACAATCCATCTTTCACATTGTCCACAGCCCAAAATTTTCTCTGCTTGAAAACATTGAAACCAATGTTTGGCATTGACACACATGACCAAAGGTTTGGCTATAGCAGCCCTGCCATGTATAATGACCCTGTGGAACTCCCGGTGAACAGTTTTGGTGGAAAGAGGAGAGTTGAGCTGCACATTTAAGTCTGTTGGGCAAGATGTGGTTTTATGTTTTTTGGATACATTTGGGATTAGTTCTTTCTGCTGAATGCGTTTCTGCTTGCTTGCTTTATTTATTTATTTATTTATTTATTTATTTATTTTAGGCTGGTCATTTCTGTTTCAGTTGTACGTTTGTAGTTTTGGATAAGTTGTGTGTTTGAGTTGTACATCTTGCACTAGAAATATGCCCAAAAAAATAATTACATTATAATTAAATAATTGTAATTAACTATAAATAATAAATTATAATTAAATAATTAAATTTCTACAATGTTTACTACAAAACTTTGCACATAATATTAGATCTGTGCCTTTCAAATCAAGAAAACGATTGCCATGACCTAAGAAATTAAAGTCTGTAACAGGATGGTGGTTAATTTTAGCATCTTCAAGTCTAATTTGAGACACTTCTGAATCTCTAGAAGGACACGCATGACACTACAGGCTCTTTCTCAGAGGAAAACATCTGCGATCTGACTGATATCTATAGGAAAAACAATTATATACACAATATCTGGAGTGTCTGTCACAGAGAAACATCTGATGTTCTCCCATATGGCAAAATATGAAAATCTGTCAGTCATCTGTGTATGTGTGTGTGTGTGTGTGTGTGTGTGTGTGTGTGTGTGTGTGTGTGTGTGTGTGTGTGTGTGTTGTATTCCTTATGTGGTGAGGACCAAATGTCCCCACAAGTATAGCAACACCAGTAAATGATGACCTTGCGGGGACATTTTTTATGGTCACTACATGGACAACGGTTTATAAATTAAGCTGAATGAAGTATTTAGAAAATATAAAGCTGCAGATTGCTTCCTGTGAGTCTTGGTTTAGGGGTGGGAGGAAAGAAAATGCAGTCTGTACATATAAAAATCATTACGTCTATGGGAAGTCCCCATACACTGTAGATAGTCTTCCAAGTGGGGTGTGTGTGACTATAATTGATAATTAAAAGCTCATAATTGAAATGGGTCGACACTCTGAAAGTGAAGTGACATTTCCTATGATTTCAATGAATTTCTTTGCTTTCAAACCATCTGAAGATTCAGTATTTTCAAGCATATTCAAGAACTTTCTCATCCACACTCCAACAGTGGAAACTGCTAAAACTGATCTAACTGTGTGTGCATAAAAAGACAGGAAGACAAACTTTAAGCTATTTTCTTTTGGCATGACCAATTTATTGGCAAAATCTCCCACAGATTACTGGTGCATCAAGACACCATTTCATGTCAGGTTCAAAATCACAATGTTTTGTGATGATCAAATGCTCTGTCAGTTTTGCAGGAATGTACTGGAAAAACTGTACACATTAACATTTATTTTTAGCTATCTGTGAAAGGGAATGACACATAATGATGTAAAAAGACAAACTGTACAATAGTACACGTCTGTTTTCACAACACAAAAACTGCATTTACTAATTTAACCACATGGGACAGCATCCAATTAAAGCTTCGTTTTTGCAGGACAAAATGTGAAATCTCAGTGTGGACAAGACCAAAATATACACCCAAAACTAAAAGTTCACACAGACAGTTGAGTTCAGAGCATACAGTTTAATATCAGAGTTATTATCCCTCCTAAATTTTTTGGCCCCCTGTATATTTGTTTAATTTTATGGAAATATTTTTTTCAACACATTTCTAAACATAATAGTTTTATTATCTCATTACTAATAACCGATTTCTTTTATCTTCGTCATGATGACAGCACATAATATTTAGCTAGATATTTTTGAATGAATAAACAAATGAATCAATCAATCAATCAATCAATCAATCAATAAATGAATGAACAAATAAACAAACAAATGAATGAATAAACGAATGAATCTATGAATGAATGAACGAACAAATGAATAAATGAATTATTTAATTAATGTATGAATGAATGAACAAATAAATGAATGAATCTATGAATAAATGACCGAACGAACAACTGAATAAACAAATTATTAAATGAAATAATGAATACATGATGAATGTTTGATTGGATAAATGAATGAATGATTGAATGAATAAATTAATCTATAAGTGAATGAATAAATGAATAAACGAATGAATGAATTAATCAATTAATTATTTAATTAATGGATGAATGAATAAACAAATCAATAAAGGAATAAACAAATAAATGAATGAACGAATGAATGAACAAATTCATTAATGAATGAATAAACAAATGAACGAATGAATGAATAAACGAATAAACAAACGAATTAATTGATTGATCGATTAATTGATGAATGAATAAACAAATGTAATAATGAATAAACAAATGAATGAATGAACAAATAAATGAATAAATGAATGAATCTATGAATTAATGACTGAACAAACAAATGAATGAACAAATTAATAAACGAATGAACGAATACAAGAATGAATGAATGAGTGAATGCATCTATAAAGGAATGAATAAATGAACGAATGAATTAATCAATCAATTAATTATTTAATTAATAAATAAAAGGATGAATGAATAAACAAATGAATGAAGGAATAAACAAATGAATGAATGAATGAATAAACGAACAAACAAATGAATGAACAAAGTAATGAATTAACGAAGAAACGAGTGAATGAATCTATGAATGAATGAATTAAATTATCAACGAATGAATGAATGAGCAAATAATCAAATGAATGAATGAACGAATGAATAAATAAATAAATAAATCAAGAAGTAAACAAACGAACAAACGAACAAAACACTATAAAAATACAGTTCTTCCTGGTGGTGTGTGTATTTTTAATGCTCTTGTTGTTGTCTGTGTTTTCGGTGTAGTGATCATGTCCTGTCAGTGTGCTGAGAGGAATGTAAAACTGCTCTCTGTCTGTTTCTGGTGGATTGATCCTAGAAAACTCCACTGCGTTTCATGAGGTAGAAGCAGATTGTGTTTCAGAAAGACACTCCATCTGTGAGCATGTGCAGATTGTGCAAACAGTCAAATCATCACCGCAAACATTACAATCAACTCCAGGAACACAGAGAGTCTGAATTAATAAGTGGACTTAAAGGGCACCTATGATGAAAATCATCTTTTGTAAGCTGTTTGAACAGAGCTGTGTGTAGGTAAAGTGTGTCCACAGTCATATTCGAGTGATATAAACACAATAACTATCTTTTTTCAAATGTCCTGACATTAAAAATAGGATCCAAATCCTTCCCATATTGAAGCCGACCACAACATGAAATAGGAGTGTGGTTTCCCCACCTCACCGAATTGATTGACAGCTGCGTATTAACTCTGTATTAACACGAATAATCATATTAACAAGACAGGACGTGTGCAAAGCTACCGGAAATAAAAAGATCTGTTCAGCTCTCTGTGATCATCAATCATCATCAAATGTGATCAAGAATGAGTTTTACAAGCTTAAAACGTTTTTAAAACAGTGCATGTGTGTAATGAATTACAGCGATTTTACTGTCTTCATCACCACAGCCGCGTATCAGTACAATTATAAAAGAAGATGCTTCAAATCCTGGCTTGTGGACGTTAAATCCACATTTATTCATACAGAAGTGGATATTAACCTGTATCCTGTCACATTTGCCGTGCAAAAACATGGCGCGTGTGTGTCCGCTGTCTGTGTGCGCGTAAACTTTGTAATGACATTGTGTGTGAGTCATCGTTGCAGAAAGGCTTGAATTAACTCCACAACAAATACATCAAATTATCATTGGGAAAGTTTCTATTACAATATTTCTCACAATTGTTACGTGAGATCTGCTTTCTTCATGTCTGTCACTGTGCTGTTTATCTGACGCAGCCGAGGCGGAGATTGATGCACACTCTGACAGGCACGTGGGAATGGAGGGCGGGGTGAACATTAAAGGCACAGGCCACAAAAACAGCTACAGTGTGTTCAGAGCAGAAATTCCAACATTCTAAAAGGTCTAATAAATAATCTGATGTGTGTTTTGAGCTTAAACTTTACACCAAGGTTATTATAGTTAACAAAAACGAACGAAAAAACGAAAACTAAAATTTGAATTTAATTGTCGTTAACTGAAATAAAAATAAAAACGAGAGTTTTTCAAAAAACTAGAACTAACTGAAACTGTATTGTGCATATACAAAACTAACTGAAACTAACTAAAATTATAGCAAAAACCTCCTTCAATTTTGTCTTTGTAAATGTATTTAATACATAATCTTACTGTAAGCCTTTTAGAAGGAAACCTATTTACTCCACGCTGCAGGTGTGTTTGACCCGTGCGGCACCTCAGAGTCTGTAATCCTGCTGCCATTGGCCAGATTGAGCCGGTTCCAGTCATCCTCGCTGTTGCTCCCGCGACAAAAACAAGTGGATGACAGCAGCACGGTGATGGCCTTAAATAGAGAGACTTAAAACTATTACTTTAATACGTTTGTGTCCAATAATGGGTTTTATCTCTGTATCGCGATCGCGAATGAATCTTTTTAACCGGATCTTCTAAGTGAACCAGTTGAACTAGTTCACCTAATCGAACTGAATCATTTGAAACGATTCACGTCTCCAGTAAGCACTCATCCAAAAGCTACTTTTTAACAAGCCTAAAAAAACTACAATTAATACTGAAACTAATAAAAACTAAACCAAAACTAAGCAATTTCAAAATATAGAAACTAATAAAAACTAGTACATTTCCCTCTAAAAACGAATTAAAACTAACTGAATTTGAAAACAAAAAGTCAAAACGAAATAAAAACAAAGTAATGAAAAATCCAAAACTATTATAACCTTGCTTTACACACACATTCCGGAGACGCAAAAGACTTCTTGAAAAAGGGGAAAATAGGTGCCCTTTAATGCAAATTCCACAAAACTATACATATTCCTATTAATTCCATGAAGCAGTTTTAAAATAGTTTATAAACAATTCATAATCAATGCTTATAAAAACTAATTAATTGCATTTAACCGTTCATTTACATGTATATTATTAATTATTGTTAACTGAATGTATTTGAATTACATTACCACATCGATGCTGTAAAATGAACCATTTAAAATGGAAAAAAAATTCACAATAATAGGTTACCGGAAGTTTATCAGTATGGGAAAAACACTAGCTCGGCACACACCCTATTAGTAAAAGCTTCTGCTGTTCTGACGCCATCTGCAGATGTGAATGAATGGCAGAAGAAAGTAGTTCCTAATACAAAAGGGCTTTTAAACTCTCCGTGTTTGATTTTCTTTTTTGTATACACGATTATGCAATCAAACTGTTGTATAAAACGCAATATTACATGAGTAGCAGTCCCACCAGTGCTGATATAGAGCCGTATCGCACTGCTACTCGTGTGATATTGCTCATTTAACACACTAACTAAATCCATTATAAATACACTAATAAAAAAAGTGTAAACGTATTATGAAATGTGACCATATTAAGAGTATTTTCATGACAATTGAATCCAAAATTCTCTATGTCACAACACAACAAGGCTCACATAACAGGTTTTTTTCTATAAATCCATCCGCATATGCTGACTGCACTTTCCCGAGGTGATTTCCTCACAGAATATCCTGTTTTACTAGTAAAATACATCCCATTTCAATAAGTGTGTTTCATGTTGACATGTTGAGTGTGTCTGTCTATAAAGTCATCTTTCTGTTCTATGCTGTTTTTTTTCCTCCTCTTTCATCTAAAGCTTTTCAGTGGCACTCGTTCCCTCATTAAGCCTTTGATTCCAGAGAAAAGCAGAATCTGCATTGACTGAAAGCACGTCAGCTGTCAGAGATTCAGCATGTGTGAAAGTGTGTTGTTTTGACAGGCAGAGACTCGCGCTCGTCACGTGCACCGATGCAAATGAGCAGATAATTAATGACTGACGCCTTGGATAATTATCGAAAACAAAGACGGCGTGCGAGCCATTTAATGAAGCAGCACAGCGGTGAAAAGGCCTTGCCTGGAAAAAGACTCGCACATTAATAGAAAAATGTGTCTAATTGATTTTTTTTTTCCCCTATAAGGGTGATTCTCATAAAACCTGTCAAAATATGTCAGCATCCAGGGCCGGAGTGGGACTCCTTTTCAGCCCTGGAGTTTTAAGCCTTACACCAGCCCTCCTCAGTTCACGACTGACTATATTAAATTAAGGTCATTTCCAATTCAGTTTCTAATGACACCACCACGTCTTTAAGGACACAGCTGCTTTAAAACTTCAAATGTTTTTCATAAATATAAGAACATTAAAGGAGAGCTAAATGTCCAACACTATTCTTTATTACATCACAATGTCCTTTCCTGCAATATCTGAATATATATTCTGTGCAAATTCTTTATATATATATCCAGTTCTTTGTAATGGTGGTCACACAAAAAGTAAAAATAAAATATGTACACCTATATAAGTAACCCTAACAGTAATAAATGTCTTAAAATAAAAATAAATAAGTTACTCAGGTGAGGTTTGAACTCTGGTCGGCGGCGTCTTAATGCAACATGCTGACCACTGGACCACAATGGCGCTGTTGTACCAGTGCGTGTGGTAGGAAAAAGTATTGCACTGTCATCTGCGAGACTATTAACCACAGTATTACTTTCTATTGATGGCTTAATCTTTTTGTCCCTTTTTTAGATTTCTGATCACGTTATGTCAGATTCATCAATGTAGTGCATAATCTGATTTTCATTAAGCAGGTGTTATATTTATTAATATTAATTATTCGAACTCTTATCTTTACTAAGTTTCAACTGTTTGGGGTCAAATGATAGTTACATCATCATTAACCTGCAAAGACATGTGGTACAGGTGAATTGGGTAGGCTAAATTGTCCGTAGTGTATGTGTGTGAATAAGTGTGTATGTGTTTCCCAGTGATGGGTTTAACGCATGCATAACGCAAAAGAGCATGAATTGATTGGGCAAAAAAAAAAAATAAATAAAAAATCACATGCAACACCATCACGCCCCGTTTTCGAGGTTAAATTTGCATCCGTGAATGGTGCTTTAAATACAATAAATTTATTAAAAGCACTCTAAAGACTATACACATGAAACAAAACATTCACAAAGCTGTATCTTATAGAAAAACACCAATTTACAGGCGCTGCCTGAAAAGAATAAAGCGGATTTAAAAAATCAGGAAAATGGCCGGAGAATTTCACAAAAGAAAAAGATTAAAAATATCGGTGCTGAAAAAAAAATTCCACTTCATACATTTTTTCCACTCTAATACAAATGATTATCATTGACAGACTGCAAATCTGCCTCTCCTGCGTGCTTTAGCAGCTTGTGCCGCTGTTTATGAATGAGGTGGCGCTGTTTAGTTTCACCTCAAGGTATGTAAAAAAAAAAAGGTTAAACTAAAATGCACAACACTTTTTGTTTGCACCCGGGATGCACAATGAATCTAACACTGTACATTGTTTTAATATGATGTTTGCGGACATACCAGGCAGATTGTCAAGTGAAAAAAGAAATGTGCGCACATACAGGAATTAAAATTGCTGTAAAATTGCTATAAATTTTATAGCAAGTATTTGATTCAAAATTAAGTATTCGATTCTAAAATCGGAATCGATTTTCGATTCCTAACCCAAAACAGGATTATGTCGTTTTCCTTTAATAATAAAGACCTTTATTTAAAAACAGAATGGTGCGTTTACTTGTGTTATTTTGATGAACATGCAAAAAAATTACACTTTTTTTTTCACACCACTGTATAAGTATATACAACTAGGTAACTGATTGATTGATGTAGTTATGTTTGAGTACAAAACGATTTTGCCTAATTTCATAAACTGCTGATCACATATATTACAAATTTACATATTTTTTTTCTGTTTTGCAAAAATGACCCAAAAAGAAGCTATTTCTATAAATAGGTGCAAATCTTCAGAGGGAGTTTCAGGACGTTCAGCTCATCAGTCACCGGGCAAATGCAAATAAATGCACATTAGATCACTCACCCCAATTCATCCTTGAGTTTCTTTTCAAGCCGTCGTATTTCCAGTTGAGGAGAAACAGCTGCGCCTCCATTATCAGCGTCTGGCCTGCGTTTCGCTCTCCTCCTCCAGACTTTGTTCTTCTGTTCGGATATTTTGGTCCAAAGCGGGTGCATTTCGGTAGAATCCACTGTTCCTGAATATGGAAAACAGACAATCAGTTAGCCAGATTACTTTCTATTAGTTGTGGAAAGAACACTGCAAAATCATCCTCAAGTAAAAGTACCATTACATGACTAAATTGTATGAGTAAAAGCATCTGTTGTACACTGTAAAAAATGTTGGCATCCACACAATTTATTCATGTTCCAATACAAATCTATTAACGTAGCTTAATTGTTTTTATACATTTAAGTGGACTGAACATAAAACAATTAAGTTGTCCCAAAAACACCTATGAGTTGAAACAACACAATTCTTTCTAATTAAGTAGTTTGAACAAGCAGCAAAATTATTTTATGCGTTTCAAAACTACTCACAGTAGGAGTAAAAAGTAGCCCTTCTAAAACTACTCAAGAGTAGTGAGGATTAAACTGTGAATATGATTCCACCTTAGATTAAAATGTAGCTTACAGCCACATTTTCTTTAAGGGTGTTTCTAAGCGTAAGCTATTTGCAATTCATGGACTGTAAGTATTAAATGCGAGTTGAATTTAAAGTGAGAATACAATACATTGAGGGTGACACGGTGGATCAGTGGTTAGCACTGTCACCTTACAGCAAGAAGGGCGCTGGTTCGAGTCTCGGCTGGGCCAGTCGGCATTACTGTGTGGAGTTTGAATCTCTGGGTTTCCTCCGGGTGCTCCGGTTTCCCCCACAGTCCAAACACATGCACTATATGAATTGAATAAGCTAAACTGGCTATAATGTATTAGAGTGTGTGTGTGTGTGTGTGTGTGGGGGGGGGGGGTTCCCAGTACTGGGTTGCAGATGGAAGGGCATCCACTGTGTAAAATGTGTTGGAATAGTTGGCAGTTCATTCCGCTGTGGCAACCTCTGAAATAGAGACTAAGCCGAAGGAAAATGAACAAATGAACGAACACATTACATTAATATATGCACCTATAATAAGCTGACAGAAAGCAGGTGGATGCGTTTACATGTGAAGCAAAATCTGTGTAAAGCAAAAATCTAGCTGTGCTGATGTTAACGCTCAGGTTGTGACATTTGACCCCTGAATATGCTATGAATGTCCTGCAGGCAACGCCACTAACCACAGCACAAAATGCAGCACTGATGGAATTAATGCAATTTGTGTTTTTGTTTGAAAACGTAACATTCTGTAGTGCATTTAGAATCAGAATCAGAAAGAGCTTTATTGCCAGGTATGTTCGCACATACTAGGAATTTGTTTTCGTGACAGAGCTTCTACAGAGTTTCAACAGAATTACAGAGACAGGACAAAAAACAGATAATAAATATACTTTAAAAATACAAGTAAGTAGTGAACGCAAATGTAAGTGTAAGTACAGGTATATTACTATATACAACGTCATATGTGCAGCTGTTATGTGCAAATTGGCATGTAAAGTGTGTTGTTAAATAAGTGTATATGTGTATAAAAGTGTATGGCAAGTAGTGATGTTGGTTCCGCAATTATTATCATCAAGTGTTCATGAGATGGATGGCTGTTCTGGTGCGCAGTGCTCTGTAGCGTCAACCAGAAGGTAAAAGTTCAAAGAGGCAGTGTGCTGGGTGTGAGGGGTCCAGAGCAGTGGTGTAGTCCTAAAAAAAAGATGGTGTTCTATTACCCATCCAACCCAAATTTTAAATGTAGGCAAAGAAATTATGAAAATCTATTTTTCTTTGATTCAATAGCAATATCTATCCATCCATATATATATCCATATATATATATATATATATATATATATATATATATACACATACATACATACATACATACATATATATACATACATATATATACATACATACATACATACATACATACATATATATACATACATACATACATACATACATATATATTTAACATCAGTTACCTGTAACTATTGACTTCCACAGAAGGAAAACAAATACTATGCAAGTCAATGGTTACAGGTTTCCAGCTTTCTTCAAGATATTCTTTCTTCTTTTCTGATCAACAGATTGAAAAAAAGACAAACCGTTTTGGAACAATAAAAGTTGAGTAAATGATGAACAAATTTGTTCATTTTAAAGCAAGATCCTAATAGTCTATTCAATGTTTATGCTTGGCTAATAGTGTATATTAAGCTGTGGTAAAACACAACTGTTCAACTCTAGGGGACTTTTAGGGGACTTTAGGGGAATTAAGAGAGTTTGTCCTTAAAACAAGTAAACTAATCTGCCAATGCAAAGCTTTCCCAAAAACTCACTTCATTTCAATTCACTGAAGTGTTATTTTACACTTAATTATTGAATCTCTGTCCCTAAATACTGCTAAACTTCTCAGAAAAATGCAAAATAGAGCTATTTAAAGCATCGGGTGAAATTTTATTCATATTGCAAAATATATCACAGGAAAAAAAAAAAACCCTCACAATATCGATTTATCATATATTATGCAGTCCTGAAAAATGCCCATGACTTTCTATATCTCAAAATTAATATCACTGTAGCATCAAGTTTTGTTCTCGGCTGCCTAATGAACTTCTCAGTCTTAACTGCAGTTTGCCTCTTAGGCTGTTGGCAGATCTTTTGTTTTTTTTCCCCCCCGTAAAGTGCCGGTTTCATCCAAACACACTGTTGGCAAAGCCTCCACAATCACAGTTCCTCTGAAATTGGCACTAGGCACATTATATTACATTGCATATATATGAGCACACTTCATTTAGTTTAGAGCTCCAAAAAATAATAATTAAATCTAGAAGCATTTTCTAAACAAGAAATATTGTTTTGTTTTCAGAAATAGTGAGTCAAAATTAAGTGAGTTTGTCCTTAAAACAAGTAAAATAATCTACAATTTATTTATATTGCAAAATATATTGCAGAAAAAAAAATTAGAAAAAATAAATAAATAAAAAAAAAGCACACTATGAGATTTTTCCTTTATCATGCAGCCCTGAAAAATGTCTATGACTTTCGATATCTCAAGATTAATATCAATGTAGCATCAAGTTTCTTAGCTGCCTAATGAACTTCTCAGTCTTAATTGCACTTTGCCCATTGGGCGGTTGGCAGATCTTTTTTTTTTTCCCTCCATAAAGTGCCGGTTTCATCCAAACACACTGTTGGCAAAGCCTCCACAATCACAGTTTCTCTGAAATTGGCACATTACACTGGCCTCCATCTGACCCCTGTTGTCACCCGCAGTAAAAGACACGGATGCACACATACAGTAATGGCCTGGAATCAATTGACCCTGTCGGTTGTGTCCAAATCCTGATGTGCAGACAGAATTAAGCTGATTGACAGGGGGGGGGGGGGAACAGTCCAGATCCTGAGCCAGACAAGCCACTGTGGAACCTTTTCACTTAACTGGTGCTGGCAAGAATTTATATAAGGAAAAAAAAATAAACCTTGGCATGAATCAAATTTACTTAAATTAGCACTGCGAACTAACTTACTGCAAACAAAACGTGTGGAGTTTTTTGTGATTCTGAATTAAAAGCATTTACAAAACAATTTCCAAATATATATATATATATATATATATATATATATATATATATATGTACACAGTTGAAGTCAGAATTATTAGCCCCCCTTTGGTTTATTATTATTATTATTTTTTTTTTAATTTCCCAAATTATTAACAGGGCGACGCAGTGGGTAGCATGTTCGCCTCACAGCAAGAAGGTCGCTGGTTTGAGCCTTGGCTGGGTCAGTTGGCATTTCTGTGTGGAGTTTGTATGTTCTCGTGTTCGCGTGGGTTTCCTCCGGGTGCTCCGGTTTCCCCCACAAGTCCAAAGATGTGGTATAGGTGAAATGGGTATGCTAAGAATTGGCCGTAGTGTACAATTGTGTGAATGAGTGTGTATGGATGTTTCCCAGTGATGGGTTGCAGCTGGAAGTGCATCCGCTGCAAAAAACATATGGTGGGTAAGTTGGCGGTTCATTCCGCTGTGGCGACCCCAGATTAATAAATGGACTGAGCCGAAAAGAAAATGAATGAATGAATGATGTTTAACAGAGCAACGAAATTTTCACAGTATGTCTGATAATATTTTTCTTCTTTATTTATTTAATTTTTGACTAGAATAAAAGCAGATTAATTTTTTTATATATATATATTTTAAGGTCAATATTATTAGCCCCTTTAAGCTAAAATTTTTTCGAAAGTCTACAGAACAAACCATCGTTATACAATAACTTGCCTAATTACCCTCACCTGCCTAGTTAACCTAATTAACCTAGTTAAGCCTTTAAATGTCACTTTAAGCTGTATAGAAGTGTCTTGAAGAATATCTAGTCAAATATTATTTACTGTCATCATGGCAAAGATAAAATAAATCAGTTATTAGAAATGAGTTATTAAAACTATTATGATTAGAAATGTGTTGAAGAAATCTTGTTGGGAATGTATGTTGGGAAGTATGAAAACGCTAATAAAAAAAGTGATTTCTAAAATTACTTTGACTTGTATTTCATTGCAGACCAACAAAGCATTTACCCCTTTGAAATGTTGCCATTCCTTTCCACAACACTTAAAAGACGTTTAGGAACTGAAGACACCAAGTGATGAAGTGTTTCAGGAGTCATTTTGTCCCAATCTTCCTGCAAACTAGTCTTAAGTTGGGCAACAGTACGGGGTCTTTCAAAATGCACCAAACATTCTCTATAGGAGACAGGTCGGGACTGCAGGCAGACCAGTCCAGTACCTGTATCCTCTTCCTCCACAGCCAGGACTTTGTAATGTGTGCAGAATGTGGTTTTGCATTGTCTTGTTGAAATATTCATGGGCATCACTAAATAATATAATAATATTGTGCTCCAAAATCTCTATGTATTTTTTTTTAGCATTGATGATGACCAGAAGTGCAAGTTAATTTGCAAAGGGCACTGACACAACCCCACACCATGAATGACCCTAACTTTTGGACTTGTTGCTGATAACAGTCTGGATGATCCTTTTCTTATTGGGTCTGAAGCACACAGTGTCCATTTCTCCCAAACAATACATGAAATACTGATTCATCTGACCACAGTACACGTTTTCATGTGTGATGGTCCATCCCAGATGCCTCCGAGCCCAGAGAAGTCGATGGTGGTTCTGGATACTGTTAACATAGGGCTTCTTTTTGGCCCAGTAGAGTTTTAACTGGCATTTGTCGATAATATTGTGGTATTTGACAAAGGTTTGCCGCAGTAGTCCTGAGCTCATGAGGTGATATGGCTTATAGATGAATGAGGATTCTTGATGCAGTGCCTCCTGAGGGATCAGAGATCAAAGTAGTTCAGCTTAGGTTTGCGCCCTTGTCCTTTACACACTGAAATTCCTGCAGATTCCTTGAAACTTTTAATGATGTTCTGCACTGTTGAAGGTGAAATATCCAAATGTCTTCCTCTCTTTCTTTGAGGAACATTGTTATTAAACATTTCAATACCTTTCTCAGGTATTTGTTGGCAAACTGTCAATCCTTGGCCCATCTTTGCTCCTAAAGGACTAGATTTTTCTTGAATGCTGCTTTTGTACCAAATCATAATTACAATCACCTGTTGACAATCACCTGTTGACAGCCTGATTACTAGCCCTAAACTGCTCCTGTCCCAACTTTGTTTGGAATGTGTTGCAGGTCTGAATGACAGGAAAGGATGTATAATTACAAAAGAAATGAAGTTGACCGAACAAAATATGAAATATTTTGAGTTCATATTGACTGCGATGAAATACAAGTCAAAGTAAATTAGGAAATTTATCCAAATCTAGTTTTATTAGCGGTTTCCCTGCTGTCCCAACTTTTTCTGATTTGGGGTTGTACAATATATTACTTCAAACGACTAAAGTGTTAATAATAGTCACTTTATTAAACTGTAGAGTTGAATTTTCAACATTAAAAGTCCACAGAGCATTTAATGAATGGGATGGGATGATCTCAAGGTTCATCTGGAGTAGTAGAAGGCCTAGGATAAAGCTCAAGACACTGCAGTTGAGAAAAGAAAATGGTGGGAGAGCCCTTCCTTGTCTTCAGGATTCTTTTTTTGCTGCACAACTAAAACCTTTACTATGTTGGTGTATACAAAGTTATGAGTCTAAATGGAAAACACTAGAAACTACACAAATAGATACACCTTTACAATCATTAATTGGTAATAAAACTCAAGCAGAAAAGTACTACAGTAGATTGAATACTTGGACCGTGTTTTCATTGAAGTTATGGTTTAGTATACTGAAGAAATTACAATTAGAAAAACATAACGGGATATTAAGTTGGATAGCATTCGACCCAGACTTTCAACCGTGTACACTAGAAAGGAGATTTAAACAGTGGGTTTGGAGAGGAATCACATCATTCAGTTCAGTGACCTCTAAAGGACATTTCATGGGTTATCAGACCTTATCGGATACATTTGGCCAAGACAAGCAGGACTTTTACAGATACTTGCAAGTCAGAGATTACTTTATTAAAAAAATTACAAATAAATTTAAAGATGATTCTAATTTAATTACAGTATTTGCGGATATATACATAAAAGAAGAATAAAAATGGTCTCTAAATTATATGAATGCAAACAAAACAGTAAGACTCATTCATCAAATTACATACAACAAAAATGGGAGAAAGAGTAAAAACCAACAAATAGCAGAGGAAGACTGGACAGATATGTGTGTCACACTTGCAAAAAAAACAAACTCAAGAGCTTGGAGAGAGTTTGGATGGAAAAATCTGATGATGTTCTTCATAACTCCTAAACTGTCTGCATTGCATACAGGTTTTGAAAGTTTGGGCTCTTGTTGGAGACAATGTGGAACCTCAATGGCTAACCATTTTCACGTCTTTTGGGCTTGCCCAAAAATACAGACCTTCTAGCGGCTGAAATAAAAAACTGGAGAAGAACTGGACTACTCATTTATTACATTATACCTTGGGAAAATACCAGAAATTATATTAGATTAGATTGGAATCAACTTTATTGTCATTACACAAGTACAAGGCAACGAAATGCAGTTTTGGTCTAACCAGCAGTGCAATAGCAGCAAGTGCAGGATACAGGTATAAGTTATAAAGTGCCGTTATAGAAAAACGATGGTAATATTTACAGATGGATGTACTATGAACATTATAAACAGGTTGTATTAGCTATGAACAGATTTACAATAAATGAACATATGTACAGGATGCTATTAATAATCAGGAGTGTGCAGATAGATAAACATAATTACAAATGTCCATGTGCAGTGGGTATGTACAGTTTAAATAAGTGAATCAGTGCAATGTAGAGCAATGAATATGTTATGAATTATTTCAACTATTGACAAACGCTTAATTCAAATCCTTTTGGTATGTAGAAGAAAAGCCATAACTCGAAAATGGTTTCAGACTGATCCTCCAACAAGGGCTCAAAGGATAGGAATTGTAAAGGAAATACACTGTATGGAGAGACTGACTTTTAATCTAAAAGATTTGATTCAAAAAAGTGTAACAAGTACTGGAAAAATGGTCTGAATATGTCATTGTAAACAATATGTGAGAATGCGCGTCAAATGTATTATGACTTGATTTTGTGACCCTTATGACAACCGCTTTATTCTCTGTTTTTTATTTCTATTTATTTATTTTTTTCTCTAAATATAATTTTAAAAAGTCAACAGAGCAGAGATCAACGTCCCATAATGCAATTCACAACCATAAATAAACTGAAAGCAGATATTTCCACAGTGTAGTTTAGACATCGTCTGAGTAAAACTGGATCAATCGGAAACTAATGTCAGCCATATTAGAATCACTTCTTTCTTCTGAAAGACAACAACGATATCTATGTCGATCTTTGGAATTTAGACACTACATGAAAAGCAACACTCAAAAATAGCATAACATTTCTACATCTTTCTAATTCAAGTGTGCAAATTTGAATATGAATTTAATTAGATTATCCATGCAATTACCAACACACTGCGTTGAATCTGCGCTAATCAGCAGTTCATTTTCACTATAGGATTCGGCAGCAGTGACAGATTGTTAGGTTTCAAATGTATTAATGTTGATTACAGTCGAGCAGCTTTTTTCTTTCAGCCTTAAGTCACGACTCTCCACTAGTCTGCATTGGTTTAGATCAGCTCTGACCTTGAGAAACACACGCAGGGAGCTTTCCATTCTGCTTCCAGCCAGAGTAATGACACTTCCGCTCATTTTGATGTTAATAAATGTGTAAATCTGTGATTTGTAATGCTGCCGTGAGACTCGTCGCTGTCATTGGCTCGGCGTGAGCTTCAATGCGAATTAAACATTAATCTTTGATCTGATTCGATTAGCCGGAGCGTTTATGACGGTTAGAGAAAAGCTGCTCCAGTGTTAATGCAAAATATGTTGAGGTTCGGCATTATTTCCAGAAGCATCCTGCATAAAACTCTGAATAGTTGTCACCAACGTTTGAGTAATTATTATACATGCACCACCTTCACAAATAAAACACCATGGTATGAAATGTACACGCATAAAATAAGGCTACAATGGTAATAATATTTAAAATGTGCAGAAAATATAAGCTTTTTATAAATAAACAAATAAACGCATGCATTAAGGTAATTAAAAGCGAAGATTTTGATAATGGTGGCACGTGGCTCAGTGGTTAGCACTGTTGTGTGAGTGTGTATGGGTGTTTCCCAGTAACAGGTTGCAGCCGGAAGGGTATTCGCTGCGTAAAACATAAGCTGGGATAGTTGGTGGTTCATTCAGCTGTGGCGACCTCTGAAATAGAGACTAGGCCGAAGGAAAATGAATGATTTTGATCATTTATAATGTTAGAAAACATTTGAACTTTAAATTATTATTTTATTATTATTAAATTATTTTGTGTAAATTTGAATACAAAAAATTTGGTTTACACAATTAAACAGCACACAGATTTCAATGTTTATAATAATCAGAAATTATTCTTGAGTTAAATAAATAAATAAATCTACATATTACAATGATTTCCAGAGGAACAGGTAACGCTGAAGACTGGATTAATTTCAGTGTGCAAACAATTCAGCTATTCTACACAATTATTAATCAGATTTTTTAAATATTATATTAGAAAATAGATATTTAAATTGCAATTATTTTTAATATAAAATTTATGAGGCAGTGCTAACCATAAGAGATTCTTTCAAAAATAATTTAGATTAATAAATAATTTTGAAAAAAGTAATAAAAGAAATAATAATAACATTTTTTTAAATTACTATTTTATTTCTTTTTTTCGAAATTATTTAATTATTTTTTAAATAAGTCTATATATTATAATACCACACTATATATATATATATATATATATATATATATATATATATATATATTAGTATATATGAGTATAATATCATTCATATATATATATATATATATATATATATATATATATATATATATATATATATATATATATATATATATATATATATATATATATATATATATATATTATAATACCACATTGATACAATAAAATACTACTTTTTTTCAAGTAAAGACCTTCATCGTTGTTTCTTCCTGATAAAAACTTCACATGTAAAGTGGATCAACCAAATTAACACTAAAAATTATTTCAAGCCAATTCTGGGTATAATATGGACTAAACTGACTGCTGGGTTATTTATTTTTTTAAATAAACTAATAGGACCAAATTTGGCTTTTTATAAAACTTTATTGCATTTTAAAATATAATATATTGCAAGACAGATATTTTTTTTGTAATTTTTACATTTTGTTTTCAATATTTAAGCAAATACATGCAGCAGTGCTCTGCATTAGATGCCTCCTTTAAATAATTTTAAAAATAATAATTTAATAAATAATGTAATAAATAAATAAAAAAAAATTGAAAATGAATATTTTTATCCATTTCTCAGTGAATATGGGTAATATATATTGCTCCATTTAAACAAACAGATTTATTAAACAGATATATTTATTAAAATAATATATTAGTCACTAAACACATTTAGAAATTAACAGATAATACAATTAAATTGAGGCAAAATATTGCAAAAATAAATTACAACCTAAAAAAATTCAACAATTTTTGCTTCTCTTGATTTTCCTCTTGTTTAAATTTGCATTTAATATTTCTCTATAAGATATACATTTGGCTGTACTAGTTTTTGGACTGTTATCCTAGGTTATTTTGTTAGATTAGCTCCAGATTTGGCTTCAGTAATCTATGCACAAATATAATATTGTAAAGCTTCCTATTAAAAAATATGAATTTAAAATAGAAATTTGTGAGGAGTATACTTATATATGCTGTTTTTCAATGATTTAAAAAAAAAATTTAAGAAGCCTCTAATGTCATTATTGGGATTATGATTATTATTATTATTATTATTATTATTATTATTATTATTATTATTGATAACTTTGTCCAAAACCCTAATTTAAATTTTTATCAAAACTACCTTTTTTCAAGTGAATGCAATTTTAAGTCATTCATCCTTAAAAAACTCCACATGTGAAGTGAATATCAACACTTTAAAAAATGCTGGGTTATTTCAACCCAATTCTGGGTGTAATACAGACTAAACCAACTGCATGGATGTTTTTCCTTTTTAAATTAAATTAATAGGACCAAACTTAACCCAATGTTTGGGTTAGTCCATATTTTACCCAATTTAGCTTTAAATAACCCAGCATTTCTTAAAGTCAAGGAATGGACTCCTCTAGAATTGAACTGCACTGTAAAACATGCTGGGTTTGTGTTGAGACCACATGAAGAAATCATGTTAACTTTTACAAATTTGGATTGAACAAAACAATTAAGTTGTCCCAAAAAACTTAAATAGGTGTGTTGTTTCAGCTTATTTTAACTAAGCAGTGTGAAAAAACCCAGCAAACATCATATTGTGAGTGTGTTTGACATTGGTTGGGTTAATCTGTGAGCACTGAAGGTGGAATAACTGGTATAATCACAATTCCATGCATTAATTGAGGCTCTGGAGAGAAAAAGAAAGCGTGATTATCTGAGCTGGATGTGTTTGGTGAATACAGAGCAGATTTATCCACCACACCGATTAAGTCTACACTCCCTGTGTGTTGGTCTACAATCAACTGCTTTTATATTCAGTGTAAACTGTTGTTGTTTATTTTTGTTTATCAGTGTGTGAATCATATGACTACTGCGGGGGTGAAATCAGATAAAATAAATATTAGATATTAGGTTATAATGTATGATTATGTATTCATTCCTTAAGCATTGCACTGTTAAATAAATCACACAACCCGAAGCTCGCTCCAGATGAAATTACTGTACAGTGGAGCAAATTACTGCATAATTGTCTGGATAGGAGTCATTTACTAAAAGCAAAGTGAACAATTAATTTGCTGTAGTGGCTTATTTTTATTAATGAGCCCATACTTACTCATTAGCATACTAAAGCTAGAGTCTGCGATATTATTGCTCATACTTAAGAAGCAACCATTAAAAAGGTCGTTTGGTGCTTTGCAATGTTTTCTTTTCCTCTTAAGTGTTTAATACACATACACTATCTGAAAAGCTTCAAAACTTCCTTTCTAGAACAAGAGAACAGACAGAAAATGATTCACTCATTAAAAGGATCTGTTCAGAGTGAGTCTCCAGTAAATGACTCACTCATTAAAATGATCTGTTCAGAGTGACTCTCCAATAAATCCAGTACATGATTCACTCATTAAAATGATCTGTTCAGAGTGACTCTACAATAAATCCAGTAAATGATTCACTCATTAAAATGATCTGTTCAGAGTGACTCTACAATAAATCCAGTAAATGATTCACTCATTAAAAAGATCTGTTCAGAGTGAGTCTCTAGTAAATGATTCAGTCATTAAAATTATCTGTTCAGAGTGAGTCTCCAGTAAATTGTTCACTCATTAAAATGATCTGTTCAGAGTGAGTCTCCAGTAAATGATTCACTCATTAAAATGATCTGTTCAGAGTGAGTCTCCAGTAAATGATTCACTCATTAAAATGATCTGTTCAGAGCGAGTCTCTAGTAAACGATTTACTCGTTAAAATGATCTGTTCAGAGTGAGTCTCCAGTAAATGATTCACTCGTTAAAATTATCTGTTCAGAGTGAGTCTCTAGTAAATGATTCACTCATTAAAATAATCTGTTCAGAGTGGGTCTCCAGTAAATGATTCACTCAATAAAATGATCTGTTCAGAGCGAGTCTCTAGTAAACGATTTACTCGTTAAAATTATCTGTTAAAAGTGACTCTCCAGTAAATGAATCACTCATTAAAATGATCTGTTTAGAGTGAATCTCGAATAAATGATTCACCTGTTAAAAAGATCTGTTAAAAGTGAGTCTCCAGTGAATGATTCACTGAATCAAACTGTCTGTTCAGAGTAAATCTCCAGTAAATAATTCGCTCATTAAAATGATCTGTTCAGAGTGAGTCTTCAGTAAATGATTCACTCATTAAAATGATCTGTTCAGAGTGAGTCTTCAGTAAATGACTCATTAATTAAAATGATCTGTTCAGAGTGAGTCTCCAGTAAATGATTCACTCATTAAAATGATCTGTTCAGAGTGAGTCTCCAGTAAATGATTCACTCATTAAAATGATCTGTTCAGAGCGGTTCTCCAGTAAATGACTCACTCATTAAAATTATCTGTTCAGAGCGAGTCTCTAGTAAACAATTTACTCGTTAAAATTATCTGTTAAAAGTGACTCTCCAGTAAATGAATCACTCATTTAAATGATCTGTTCAGAGTGAATCTCGAATAAATGATTCACATGTTAAAAAGACCTGTTAAAAGTGAGTCTCCAGTGAATGATTCACTGAATCAAACTGTCTGTTCAGAGTGAATCTCCAGTAAATAATTCACTCATTAAAATGATCTGTTTAGAGTGAGTCTCCAGTAAATGATTCACTCATTAAAATAATCTGTTCAGAGTGAGTCTCCAGTAAATGATTCACTCAATAAAATGATCTGTTCAGAGCGAGTCTCTAGTAAACGATTTACTCGTTAAAATTATCTGTTAAAAGTGACTCTCCAGTAAATGAATCACTCATTAAAATGATCTGTTTAGAGTGAATCTCGAATAAATGATTCACCTGTTAAAAAGATCTGTTAAAAGTGAGTCTCCAGTGAATGATTCACTGAATCAAACTGTCTGTTCAGAGTGAATCTCCAGTAAATAATTCACTCATTAAAATGATCTGTTCAGAGTGAGTCTCTAGTAAATGATTCACTCATTAAAATGATCTGTTCAGAGTGAGTCTTCAGTAAATGATTCACTCATTAAAATAATCTGTTCAGAGTGAGTCTCCAGTAAATGATTCACTCAATAAAATGATCTGTTCAGAGCGAGTCTCTAGTAAACGATTTACTCATTAAAATTATCTGTTAAAAGTGACTCTCCAGTAAATGAATCACTCATTAAAATGATCTGTTTAGAGTGAATCTCGAATAAATGATTCACCTGTTAAAAAGATCTGTTAAAAGTGAGTCTTCAGTAAATGATTCACTCATTAAAATGATCTGTTCAGAGTGAGTCTTCAGTAAATGACTCACTCATTAAAATGGTCTGTTCAGAGTCAATCTCCAGTAAATGATTCACTGATTGTGCAAACTGACCTGAATGGGGTTGAGCGTGTGAATGTGGTGTCAATTTTTAGGGTCCCAATCTGATACTCTCACCATATTATGTTTATTAAATAAAATCCAATGTTTTCTGACTGTATACAGTATATTTACAGCTCTTTTCTTCAGAAATAAGAGAGTTGGAAATTACACATCCACTAAAAATGGAACGGTTTGAACA
>NC_079454.1:51014848-51054848 GCF_903798145.1 Danio aesculapii | reverse complement strand
TATGCTTGTTCAATCGTGGACATCTCGTGTTTTTTGTACCCCACGAATGAATCATTCTTGCTTTATAATGCAACTTAAAGCAAAATCTGCTAAATGAATGATTATCTGAAATGTTAATCCATTAGCATCCTACTGCATTTTTGATTAAACACTCATATCGTTCTTTTGCATGTAGTCAGTTGGTTTACTTTTTTACAAGGATTATTTATGCTATTAAATATGCTAAAGTCCTAAACTCTTCTATTATGAGCAAAGAGACACTTTAAATAGCTTTGAATAGTCTTGCATAAACGTGAATCTTCTTTTCTCTCAGCTGTTGCCATTTCATTATACAAGTAGTTTAATCAGACAGACGCCCCCTATGGATGATTATGAAATTACATCCTGTGTCTACTGATGGACCAACACAATCTCATGGCAATTCGTAACTTTTTGATTTAGTGGCTAATTCGTACGAATTCGTACGATCTAATTTGTACAATTTAGTACGATTTGCTCATCCCCCAATGACGGTTGGGTTTAGGTGCCACGCCTCCTTTTTAAAATCGTACAATTTCGTACGACTGAACTCGTACGAATTCGTACAAATTAGCCACTAAACTGTCAAAACGTAAAATACTTACGTTTTCTCGTGAGATCAGGCTGGATGGACCAGTTACTCTTTAAATGTGTGTGTGCTTCAAGCATCACACTCCAAGATTAATTCTGATTGGATATTTTCCAAAATAATATAAATATTTTTTAAAAATCGTCCCTCAATCACATTCTCATCTCGTTTTTATTAGTCCATGAAAATATTAGTGTATTTTTAATATAGTTGTCGTCATCATCACTTTAATTTTATTCAGTTTTCATCTGTAGAAACTTGTTCGCCATGAAAATTATGATGAACATTTTTCAGCAATGAAATTAGGGCTGTGCAATTAATCGAAATATGGGTTTCGACTCCTAACGGTTATGAAAAAACATTCATCGAGATAAACGATAACTGCATCATATACCGCCTCCTTTCCAGTTGTATACATTTGTTGCTCTGCAAAACTCAGATTCACATGAACATTACAAAAAGCGTGTAATGTAATGTAACGTTTGCAGCACGAGATGTGCATTATTCATTGATGTACATTCAAATCATGTTTTGAAAAGCACGAATGAGACCGCATGCTGTTGTGTGTGTGCACTCAGCCTCAGAGACAAGCAGAGCATCTAAAGTCATCTTAATGTTTTTTATCTTTTATGGTCAAATAGGTGTCAAAACGCGGTGTTTAGTGATTATTCATATTAAGCCTCATTTGTGTAATAAACAAACTAGTTAGAATCAAAAGACATGTGAAAGAGAAACCATAAATCAGAACCGTACTGCTCTTAAAGTGACAGCGCGCAATATTCCTGCTGCCGACTGTTTTTATCATTAATCAAACAACCAAAGAAGAAAATCCCTCACTGCTCTTGACTAAAGGACTTTTGCAGCTATAATTAAAGTGTTTTTCTTACAGTGAAGATGTTTAAAGCACAGTTTGTTTAATTTTTTTATTCTATTGTATTTATTTCCCTTTCTTTATTTACAGGGAGGAAAATAACTGTATATATAGTTACAGCTGACGATACAGTTGAAGTCAGAATTATTAGCCCTCCTGAATTATTAGCGACCCTTTTCATACAATTTCTGTTTAATTTGTTTTTCAGCACATTTCTAATAACTGATTTCTTTTATCTTTGCTATGATGACAGTAAATAATATTAGACTAGATATTTTTCTAAATACAAGCATTCAGATGCGACTCAAAGGCTTAATTAGTGTATGTAGGCAAGTGATTGTATAACAGTAGTTTCTTCTGCAGACAATCAAAAAAATATATATATTTTAATAGGTCTAATAATTTTGACCTTAAATAGGTTTCAAAATATTTAAACCTGCTTTTATTCTAGCCGAAATAAAACAAATAAGCCTTTCTCCAGAAGCAAAAATATTAGAGGAAATACTGTGAAAAAAATCAGTGCTCTGTTAAACATCATTTGGGAAATATTTATAAAAAATAACAAAAAATTCACAGGAGGGCGAATAATTTTGACTTCAACTGTAATCGTTTTGAATAATCGTGATTACAATTATGACCAAAAATAATCGCGATTATGATTTTTCCCATAATCGAGCAGCCCTAAATGAAATTAACACTGTTGTGAGCACTGAAAAAAAGTAATTGTTCAAACTACTTATTTAAAATGAGTTGAAACCACCCAATTCTTGAGAATTTTTTGAGACAACTTAATTGTTTTATGTTCAATCCAATCAAATTTGTCAAAAGCAATGAATTTGAATGGTGTTTGTTTGGGTGGAGTTTGTATTGTGATGATGTATTTTTGTTTCGTTTATATCAACTTGGTTTGCTCAACAAAGGCTCAATAAGAGTCATACAGTATTAATTCAAGACAAAAATAGTAATTAAATCCCAATTAATAATGAATAAATTAATAAACTGATGTACAGTTGAAGTCAAAATTATTAGCGCTCCTTTCATTGTTTTTTTTTTCCTAGTATTTCCCAAACAGACCAAGTAACTTTTCCAAAGTATTTTCTATAATATTTTTTCTAATTTGTTTTATTTCGACTGGAATAAAAGTAGTTTTTTTTTTTACATTTTAAAGTCAAAATGAATAGCCCTCTTATTCTAATTCACGTTTTACCCGAGTTTGTTGCATTTCCACTGTTTTGACCAGCAGGCATGTGCTAGCATGTGCTGTTTTGACTGATTTGACTGAGTAATTTGTTCAATTGTCTGAAAGCTTGCAGCTTACCGTATTTAAAGTGAAATGTCTAAAGAATAAATAAATAATGTTAGAAATGAAGCATGTTCCTCTCTTATTTCTGATATTTGGCAGAAGCTAAATGTCCAAAGCAACTTACAACTGAGGAGGCATTCAGGGATTCAACAAGAAGAGGCAATAGTGGTCCCTCTCTATAACACAGTTCACCTTATGTGGATTTTTTTTGTGCAGTTTGACATGCTTTTTTTATTATTATTATTATTTACAGCGCATTGTGTTCTGTGTCCTGATTGGCTGTAGACCATTGTCAATCAATCTCCTCCGTGTCTCCTGTACAGTACAGAATGCGTTCAACTTCCCAAATTAACATAAATCTTTGATCGCTAGCAGTGTGAGTTCCAACAAGGAAGCAAAAACGGTTGTAACTCCGCAGCAAGACTATCGTAAAGGGGGTCGCACATTGGATGTGCTTCGCAGTAGGCTTGGGCGGTATCCAAATTTCGATACTGTCAAACCTCCTCCCTATTTTACCTCGGTATCCGGTATTACCGTACATAAAAAAAAATGATGTAAGGCGCAGACAGCGTCACCAAACTGTAGGCTTTTGCCTAAACTATTCAGAAACTGATTACTGTATATGCGACCTTAGGTTCACGGTCACCTGCTTGTCCAGCCTGATGTCACGAGAAAACGTAAGTATTTTACGTTTTGTCAGTTTAGTGGCTAATTTGAACGAATTCGTACGAGTTCAGTCGTACGAAATTGTACGATTTTAAAAAGGAGGCGTGGCACCTAACCCCACCCCTAAACCCAACTGTCATTGGGGGATGAGCAAATCATACTAAATTGTACGAATTAGATCGTACGAATTCATACGAATTAGCCACTAAATCAAAAAGTTACGAATTGCCGTGAGATTGTGTTGGCTTGTCTTGTTCGTATTAGAAATCTTTGCAGGACGCTCTCTCTCATTCACACACACACACAAACCCAGCACCAAGCAACGCACAGCATCATGCTCTCTCTCTCTCTCTCTCTCTCATTCTCTAACACACACACACTCACACACACACACACACACATAGAGAGCACCAAGCGACACACAGCATCATGCTCTCTCTCATTCACACACAGACACACACACTCACACACACACACACACACACACACACACACACACACACACACACACACACACACACACAAACAGCATTCTCATGGATGCGCGTGTGCTCGGGGGTGATATTGTTAGACCGCGCACCGGCTCCCGTTCAAATTACACCAGAGTTACCAGACCTCTAGTTCGTATTTACCACGTCTCTCTTCTCGTTTGGTCGAAACCCGAAATACTGCCAAACTGCAGAGGTTGTGTTCTTTTTCGAGACCAGGTCACTTGGTGCGCGACTCTCCATCTTACCTCACCTCCCTCTCTCTCCTCCACACTGTCCCGTGATGACAATCACCCATACGCATTTTTAGGTATTAAACAAATAATATTTAGTATTTAATACTTGTCTCCTATTTAAGTGTATTGTTTTTATGACAGTATAACGGTATTGAAACTGACACTGTTGCTCTTTTAAGATCCCGCGGTATACCATATTACCGTATTACCACCCAAGCCTACTACGCAGCGCCATGCATCTTAGAATTGTAAACAAAGGTTGCCCGGCTACGACTCAGGAGATTGTTCATATTTCTGCCGCCCTAAATAGTGCCATCTGAATAATTGTATCTTAAGTAACATGTGAATGTGCGCATCAGGTGTGTGTTACTTCCTGTCATGACAATTTCAGGTATTACATTTCAGGTGCTCAGCTGTAGCACCGAATAAACGAATACATCAGGACAGATGACTTGCAGAGAATAATAACAGAAGTGCGACCTGGCTTTATTTATAATGTACACAGAGCGCACGTGGTCGTGACATGAAAATGTAAGCACAGGAAAAGTGCACAGCCGCGCATGCATTAAAAGCGATTTCATAATCTTGCATATTGTCATCGGCTTCTCCATACACGCACATTATAGGATATACAATATAACTATACCTGAATGATGTCCGAAATTAAGCAGTTTATGCTCCTCCTTGTGCATAATTATGAGCAATGAAAGCGCAAACAATCAATCAGGTCTTCTGCTTTGATAATGATGAACCTAACTGGGACAAAAAAAACTCATTCTCATTTACGCAAATCACAGGTATTGCACCAGAGCTCAGAAAATACAGAAATCCCAGCCTGATGTCACGAGAAAACTTAAGTATTTTACGTTTTGTCAGTTTAGTGGCTAATTCATACGAATTCGTACGAGTTCAGTCGTACGAAATTGTACGATTTTAAAAAGGAGGCGTGGCACCTAACCCCACCCCTAAACCCAACCATCATTGGGGGATAAGCAAATCGTACTGAATTGTACGAATTAGATCATACGAATTCATACGAAACAGCCACTAAATCAAAAAGTTAGGAATTGTCGTGAGATTGTGTTGGAAATCCCTATTTCCGAGCTAAATGGGGCGCCCCTGTGATTTGCGTAAATCCGAAGTTTTATTTTTACGGAAGAAACACATCCCTGCGAGTGCTCTCTCAATCTTTTCAGCATTTAATCTGAAGCATCATGAGTGTGAATAATCTGCAACAGCACGATTATAAGTGCAGCAAGCCTATAAAAGTAAAGTTGTTTCCAGGTTTTTGGCTTAAAAAGCATCATGGTCATCCATTTCATAGTGAAAAACAAATGCTCAGAGATGAGATGCGTGCCAAAGTGGCTTATCAGTTTGATGAAACCACCAAGAACGAGGAATAATAACAGTGATGTTTGCCCTCGACTGGTCAGAGCGAATTATCTGCTTTACTTCTGAAATGACTCCAGGTCAGCGCTGAGAAGTGATTCCGCTTGATTTAAATGCGATCTCGGCATACGGATGCCCAGCAGTGGTGTGTTTTCATCATTTCATTTCCACGACCCGACTAGTCTAGTTTCTTCAGAATGACCAAATGAGAATAAGCCATGAATAATTACGCAGAACTTAATGAGAGCGCCCTAGTGCGCCAGCGTTTTCATGACCTTGCTAATGCCTTCGAATTAATATACATTTTTAATTATTTTCGCTGGGGGATGAAATAACTGGCTCTCGGGGTAAACAGCTGGCACAGCCTGCTTTAGGAACGAACACAAAAACAGCACTTTAAATTATCATTTAGAGGCAAACGAACAAACCGACTAACACCACACACACCACACACACACAGTCCTCAAGGAATACATTTTGATGAATATTTAACATTTCAGAGATGTCTTCATACTTCATTATGCACAGGTTTCACATTATTGTGTTTACTTTTGATAACGGCTTGTAAAACAGACTGTCATGTCATGTTGTATTATTATTATTTTATTTTTTTTAATTGGGTTTTTCTCAACATTCAAACAAGACATTTAAACATCTAAACATCACATTACGACTAAACAACTCTAGGATAACGTACAAAACTTTTAAATAATAATAACAATAAGACAATTTAAAAATAAATAAATAAATAATTAAATAAAATAAATAAATAAAAAAGTGAATTAAAAAAATAATAATAAATAAATAAAAAATAAAAAAGGGGTTAATATGCAGTATAAATATTGACATACAATATCAAAATGAAATTCACTGTTTAACCTTGGTGTTTTATTTAAGTTCTATTCTGCTGTCAGGTCCACTTGGTTGCAAGTGTAGAAAGGGGTTCCAAATGCTATGAAAGTCTTTTACCTTCCCTTTGACAATGTATGTTAGTTTTTCCAGAGCAAGATTACAGGACATTTCCTTGATCCATTGATTAGAAGAGACATTTAAACCTCTCTTTTCACCCTGATGATCCCTCGGTTCCAGCTCGCATCTCAGCCTGCCTGTCAGACATTTCACACTGGATGAAAGATCATCATCTCCAGCTTAACCTCACGAAAACGGAAATGCTTGAAGTTTCTGCCAACCCGTCTCTTCACCATAACTTTTCAATCCAGATGGATGGAGCAACCATCACTGCATCCAAAATGGTAAAAAGCCTTGGAGTAACGATTGATAACCAACTAAACTTCTCTGACCACATTTCTAGAACTGCTCGATCTTGCAGATTCGCACTCTATAACATCAGAAAGGACTGACTCTTCCTATCTGAACATACAGCTCAACTCATTGTTCAAGTTCTTGTTCTCTCCAAACTGGACTATTGCAACTCTCTGCTAGCCGGGCTTCCAGCTAACTCTATCAAACCTCTTCAGCTGCTTCAGAACGCAGCAGCACGAGTGGTCTTTGATGAACCCAAAAGAGCACATGTCACTCCGCTACTCACCCGTTTGCACTGGCTGCCAGTTGCTGCTCGCATCAAATTCAAAGCTCTGATGTTTGCTTACAAAGCGACCTCTGGCTTTGCTCCTTCGTATCTGCTCTCACTTCTGCAGATGTATGTGCCCTCCAGAAACTTGCGTTCTGTGAATGAACGTCGCCTCGTTGTTCCATCCCAAAGAGGGAAGAAATCACTTTCCCGAACTCTCGCATTCAATCTGCCCAGTTGGTGGAATGAACTCCCTAACCACATCAGAACAGCCGAGTCACTTGCTGTCTTCAAGAAACGACTAAAAACTCAACTATTTAGTCTCCACTTTCCTTCCTAATCTGTAACTGCCTCTCTGGCTATACCACTAACTGTGCTCTCTCTCTCTCAAAAAAAAAAAAAATAATAATAATTTTTACTAATGCTTTGCTTCTTAGACTTTACACACCTGAAACTTGTCTATAGCACTTGTTCACTGCTGCTCTTATAGTTGTGTAAATTGCTTCCTTGTCCTCATTTGTAAGTCGCTTTGGATAAAAGTGTCTGCTAAATGACTAAATGTAAATGTAAATGTAAGAGGGCCTTTGAGTGTCATGTTGTATTATTAATTCATCTCGATTTCTAATAGGGCTGCACAATATATCGTTTGAGTATCTTTAACGCAACGTGCACATCAACAATAGTCACATTACAGAATCTGCAAAGTCGAATCTAGATTATAGTTGATCAAGTTTCAAAAAAGTCGTTTAGAAAAGCGGGGAATAAAGTCAAAAGCCTGACTTCAATGAGCCGAACTAAACGTCCTCGCTTAAATTGGTTCCCTAACAATAAGTTGAAGATCATTTGATCTAACTAATCTGAGTTCAGTTTACTAATCTCGTGCACATTACTGTCATGAGCATAGATACATCGATTATGTTGTGTGCTACCATGGCATCTTCGAGTACTGAGAGAGCTCTGAAATGAGACACAGCTACGTTCACAGCATTCGTTTTTAGAGTTCAAACACATAATAATTCAAACATAATAATCAATAATACAGCTTGCAAGAAAGCAAGAGAGAACGCTGAAAGGAAATTGTAGATCGTCCCAATAGGATACATATAACCCAGGGGTTAACTGCCAGTTATATGCAGATGACACAGTCATCTATGTGTCAGATAAAATACCATGCCGGGCAGGTGAGCAACGGACCAGGCTTAACAATATATTTCAAGATGGCTTGAGCTGTCTCATTTAACGTTTTAAAAGTTTCTATGTGTTTCTCTATAAGAAATAGGCCTGGGGTGCGTTTCCCAAACAACGATGTAACTCGCAGCTGAACTATCAAGGTACGATGCATCGTTTGGGAAAAGAACGATGTAGTGACGAGTGTTTCCCAGAACGCAGTTTCTCTGTCGCAGATCCATCGCTTGAACCATGTTAGTTACAACGTAAAATGCCCATAATTATGCTCTAAACAGGGCAGAGTAACTACTTCTTTAGAGAAGAACCCCATCATTTCTTTGTGCAGATTATATTGTTTTACACAAACATAAATTTAAAATAAAATCTAACAATATATTTGGTAAAAACATGCACTCGCTTTCCACATTAACTGAAATATATGGCACATATAGAGCCTGTGTTTGCTTTACAAATATTATTGAGAATGACACATCATATTCTAAAACATAAAATCACGTACAAAATCTAACAAGTATTCTAAAATCATATTTAAATAAATAAATAATGAGGCAATTTATCAAGAAATTAAATTTAATTATTATTATTATCATTAGAAATGAAAAAAAATCCTACTTTAATAATAATATTAATAATTATGATGACGATGATGATTATTATTATTATTATTATTATTATTATCATTATTATTATTATTATTATTATTAAAGTAGGATATTGTTTATTTTTATTTTTAAATAATACAATAATATAATAAAATAGTACTTTTTAATAAATCGTTTTTTAAAGTAGATAATAAAAATAGCATTTCTCTAAGGAAATGTTATATGGTACAAAACATTATCGCAATATGCAAAAACAATATCGCATTTTGCATATCTCCTCATTATCACACAGCCACACATAATTATGATAATGATGATGATGATTATTATTATTATTATTATTATTATTATTAAAGTATAAGTATAAGTGTAAGACCTCTTTTGGTCAATCTGTTTTCTCTGTAAAGGCACTCAAACTGTGGAATGATTTACCTGTTAGCCAAAAATCAGAAAGTATTATAAATATTTTAGTAGTGTTCTTAAAAAGTGGTTAAAAACAGCAGTGTTTGGACAGTCTACTATTAGTGTTTGATCATGTCGCCTTTGCTTTTGCCTTCAGTAGTTTTATGTAAAGAATTATAATGTTGTGAATATGCAGTTATTACATTTCCATTTTGTCAAGCCTCCTGTGGACAGTTGTTGAGACTTAGCAAGTTTGCTAAAACACCTAAACAAATGTATTTGGTTGTCCAGTGTAACTGTGATGTCCATGTCAAATAAATAAATAAATAAATAAATATGTAGCAATATATCTTAAAATATAGGCAATTATTTAGGCCTATTAACATGAAATAAAATATTTGGCGTAATACATTGAGAGAGAGTATGAGAATACTGTGGTAGCAGCCGAAAGTTATTATTTCTATTATTTATAAAATTTCCCATTTATTGTATTTTTTTAACGTTTACCCCTACCCCAACCTCAAACCTAACTGTCACAGTAATGTAAAAACTGTAGTTGTATCGAGTATTATTTATGCTATCTATTAAATTACCCAATAAATTGTATTTTTTAACTCCTACCCCCACTCCATCCCTAAACCCAACCATCACTGTAATGTAAAAATATTAATTATTGTTATACAGTGTCATTAAAAAAATGCTTCTATATTAATGTGCATATCGCACTTCCGGCCGGCCGCATATCCGATCTAGACTTTACCGCTTACTGCCAATTGTTGCGTGCAAGGAAAAGTTTGAATGCATTGCAGGCTCCCTGTAACATACAAAATGTGCTAAATGTAAGCACATTAGGTTTAAAATAAAGAGCTGTACATACACAAGCTGCGGGATTTTTCATTTGCTCCCGAAACTGCTGCAAATAGCTGCTTTCCCTTTGACACTTGCGTTTCCCGCGGCCCGTGGGAAAATATCTTTACATTAAAGTGAGGCTACTGCTCGACCCGGAACCATCCCCCGATTATTCCACTCAGGGTTTACAGCTTTAAAGTCTAATAAAATTTAATAAATGTAGTCTTCTACTTTATGTCAGTGCTTTCTTCTCCCTGTGTTGGCGTGGGTTTCCTCCGGGTGCTCCGGTCTCCCCCACAAATCCAAAGACATGTGGTATAGGTGAATTGAATAAGCTAAATTGTCCATAGTGTATGTGTGTGAATGAGTGTGTATGGATGTTTCCCAGTGATGGGTTGCAGCTGGAAAGGCGTCCGCTGCGCCTATATTATTATAACAATAATATATTTGTGCATATACATCAGATTATTACCAAAGCAAAATTTGGAACTAATCTTACAAAACAAACTCAAGATCCCAGTTTAAAAATTAGTACATCCAAATTAACATGTTGGGGGAAAATATTAAATAAAAATTTAATAAACGGGGGAAAATGAATTTGAATTTAAATATATTATCGTTCTATTCTAAATGATGTTTGTTGTATATAATATTTGACTAGATATTCTTCAAGACCCTTCTATACAGCTTTCTATACAGTGACATTTAAAGGCTTAACTAGGTTAATTAGGTTAACTAGGCAGGTTAGGGTAATTAGGCAAGTTATTGTATAATGATGGTTTGTTCTGTAGACCAGTGTTTCCCAACCCTGTTCCTGAAGGCACACCAACGGTACACATTTTCAACCTCTCCCTAATCAAACACACCTGAATCCACTCATCAGAAGATTAGAAAAGACTCCAACACCTGAAGTTAATGGGTCAGATAAGGGAGACATTCAAAATATGTACCGATGGTGTGCCTCCAGGAACAGGGTTGGGAAACACTGCTGTGGACTATCGAAAAAAAATTAGCTTAAAGGAGCTAATAATTTTGACCTTAAAATGGTTTAAAAATTGTAAAACTGCTTTTATTCTAGCCAAAATAAAACAAATAAGACTTTGTCCAGAAAAAAAAAATATTATCAGACATACTGTGAAAATTTCATTGCTCTGTTAAACCATTTAGGAAATATTTAAAAAAGAAAAAAAAATTCAAAGGGGGGGCTAATAATTCTGACTTCAACTATATATATACATACATACATACATATATATATATATACACATACATACATACATATTTATACATACATATATATATATACATATATATACACACCTAAAATAAGCCTGGCTTAACAGCCCCCAGGAGCCACAGTTGATTGTGTTTGTGTTTAATGCGTGTGATTGCTTAAGTGTTTAAAGCATTCAAACACAATAAATTATAATGTTTTTAAGTTAAGAAAAATTTATTGTATTTAAGTGTATATACACAACAAAAGCTACACTGCTATTTGACTACACAATTTTTTTACCTGAATACTGCTAGACTCCTAGAAAAAATTTCTGTTTTTTCATCTTTGCTCTACTGTTTTTATGAATACTTTTGATTGGTTTATTATATTTAATCCAGATGTACTCTTCAAAATCATCGTTATCAATTAAATATACATTTCATCTAGCGAAATAATATAGAATATCGCAATATCGCATAAAAATAAAACATCGCAATGTCAGTTTTTTCAATATCGTGCAGCCCTGATTACTACAGCACTTTTTACAATGTTGATTGTGCTTAACAGATGAGGAATTACTAGTAAATTAAATCTGCTTCAGTTCATTTTGTCAGAATGAAAGCTCAGTGTATGATTGGGGTTCCACAGTATATCGAAAACTGAACTGAAGTAATGTAAAATATAGTAAGAGCAAAAAATTACAATCGTTTTCAGAATTTATGAGCACATGCTCTCTTTTGGAAAATTCATATAGTCCTCGCTCCAGTCTATAGCAGTGATGTCATACATGATGCACTAAGTCATGCTTATTAATGTTAAAAATATTATTACTCAATAAAATGCCCCTAGAATCAGAAGGTCTGATGGTCCATTTGTTGAATTTAAGTAACATTGCATCTACATGCCAACTAATTCTCATTAGATTATAAGTAGACTGTTAGGTTGGGGTTAGGGTTAGTTTAAGTTGACATCCACTTGCAAAGTTTCTTATAGTCACTTAAATGTCTGTTGAAGGAGCAGTCTCAACAGATGTTAAGCAGACAGTCTGCTAATAATCAAATGGGTCGTTGCTTAGTAACGCATCGAAAATATACTGATGTGGCAGGCTTTGACTTTGCTGCATCTCCTGTTTTCAAAATAAGAGTCCCACATACCTGCTAAGTTTAATATAAACTTTGATAGACTTTAAAATAAGCATTAATAATCTCAAAAGTTGGACTGGGGCAGGCATATTATTCCATGTGCAACATATTATTCTGTGTTTTGGCTGCAGCTCACCAGGTCTGAATGATGCAGAAAGTGGCCTAAAGTACATGCAAACCTTGAGGGTGTGGCTCGTAGGTCACGCAACAGTCTGCTTTGTGTTCTGATTTGCCTGTTTTTCACCGGGGTTTTACACTCACGGAATTTACATTAGAATTAGGAAACAATAGTGTCTGAGGCTACCTTTAACTGTTTACATTAGTACTTTTTAACAATAATAATAATAGTAATAATAATAATAAAAAAAATATTTAATAACTAATAATACAATAGTATAATAAAATAGTACTTTTTAATAAATCATTTTTTAAAGTAGATAATAAACATAGCCTTTCTCTAAGGAAATGTTATATGGTACAAAACATTATCGCAATACTCAAAAACAATATCGCATTTTGCATATCTCCTCATTATCACACAGCCACACATAATTATGAAAGATGTCAATGGACATCTGCTATGCCAACAGAAGTGCCAGCACAGCATCTGGAAGCCATGTCACAGAAATCGAGACAACACTGTACTGTACATTCTGGCAAATCATTAAAGTACTGTAAGCTGCTAAAACACAGACGGGAGCTGTAGACTTACTTATTAGTGCTGAAAGTGACTGCAATGACGTCTAAACACTGGCACTGGTGCAGAGTGATTCGCTAATGTCTCAAACATTTTGACGGTGTGACTGGCTGCTTTTGTAAGTTAGCATCAATTCTGGCAGCCACAGCTAGATTATTTTATTATGGATATAAAAACAGGCTCACAGTGTAGTTTATTCAACAACAACAAAAAGTCAGGAAATGACCAACCAAATAAAGTTCAATCTGAGAGCAAAGTTAACTGTACAGCATAAAGTAGAATAAAAGAGTATTAAGAGGGAATTTGACCCCAAAACCTGTTTCAAAACCTAGGAATTTTATACTGAGACATGTTGACAGTTCCTTATTTTTTATAGACAGATATGGAAAACATTAGAGAGTACTTTAAAATGAATAAAACGTTTCTCTGCATGTGCATCATTTATTATATGGGGTTGAGTAAAATATTAATATTTGTTATTCTATTAAGGTCTTATAACGTTTCAAAATTTAGAGCTTTGAAAATCAGAGTTATTTCACCATATTGCTTGCTTTTAAACTCTTAATAGCTAAAGAATTGGTATTGTGTAGTATAAATCAGTGTTTCCCAACCCTGTTCCTGGAGGCACACCAACAGTACATATTTCGGATGTTTCCTTTATCTGCTCCATTCATTTCAGGTGGAGTGTCTTCTTATGTTCTGATGAGTTGATTCAGGTTTTTTGGGCTACGGAGGTTGAAAATGTGTACTGTTGGTGTGCCTTCAGGAACAGGGTTGGGAAACACTGGTATAAATGATTGTAAATGACAACATGTTCATTTTAAAGTATCTTCAATCCAGCAAATATATTACACAGGACCTGAAAAAGAGTACTCAGCATCAACCTCAACACTTAAAAGAGTCAAGCTTTAAATAGGAAAAGTATCTCTTTGGTCATTTTTGAGCGAGATGCTAACGCTCTAATCCGATTCAATGAACAATGCTAAGCTAAATTAAAGCACTTCCGCCAGACCTGGAGATCGGCTGAACTGATTAAAAATGTTAAAACTCTGGAACTGTAAATACTTCTTCGTGCTGTTTGTGTTGTACTTCTAAAGTGGTACCTGGCAGTAGGTTATGTTCCTCTGTGTCATTTCTTCATGGGTGTATAGTTTTTTCTGAACGCTATACCTTACTGTACAAGTAGCTAAAACTCGCTCATTCAGAGGCAGGAACTGGCGGACGTGCAAAAACTTTAATCATAAGGTATGCACAAAAAGTTTCCTTCTGGAGCTCCTTTACAAGACTCAATACTTATAAACACTAGCTCCATCAGGCTCACGGCTCTCAGCACCGCCCACACTTTTCACCGCTACCCAAGATGGCCAATCACAGATCTTGCACCACGCGTAGTTGCAACAATTTTTGAGAGGTGTGCGTCAGCCACGCTGAGGGCTATGAGACTGTGGGGAGGCTGTGCTGGACCATACGCGTGTGCTTGACGGAGATGTTCTTGCCAAAAAAGCTTTTCTTACTTAGAATTTTTATCTTGCTTGTAGTCTAAATATCAAAAATTTCTTAAATCAAGAAGCATTTTCTAGACAACAAAAAAAAATTTCTTGCTTTCAGAAATGTCAAAATTAAGTGAGTTTTTCCTTACAACAAATTACAGAATCTGCCAGTAGGGTGAGTAAAACAAACATATTTAGAATCAAATAGAAGATTATTTTACATATGCCATGTAACTGAGGGATGCTGGCACTGGAGTTGAGAATCCAAGTGCAGTTTTATTTAGAAACAATCAGTCAGGCATGCAAGGGTCAACCACAGGAGGTACACGCAGGAAATCCAAAAGGCATAGAGGAGAAACTGGTAGGGACAGCTGACTGACGTTTTGACACAGTGTTGAGATCCCGAAGCGCAAGTGATTTAAAACAATGTACCGAAGAAAGATCTAAAACACCCAGGTCACGTGACTAAAGTGATTCGAAACACCCAGGTCACGTGACTAAAGCAATTCAAAGCATTGGTCATTTTAGAAGCGTTGGACTCACTTTAGGTTATTCTGATTCGGTGGGATGCTAAGGCAAAACAAAACACGTTACAATAACAGAGCATTTAAAATCTAATATCTAATGTTGCATCACCCATTATCTCAGCATGCTAGTCAGGAAAACTCACCGCTCCACAAAGTCACTTGTAACCTCAACTCCACAAGGTGGGGTTTAATACCTCAATTTGCTGAAGTGTTTCTTTGCTGAAGCTGTTCCAGAGCAAAACATAAAATGACCACTAGGTGTCACTGTAGAGATGGTTTCAAAGCTTCGACACATTTGCTTTGACTGGAACAGGAAACACAAACAAGGCTAGAATCAGGAAACATGGCAAGGAAATGCTTCATACCGTTACAGGTTAACAAACAAACATTAGGACTCAGCAATGTGTGTGTGTGAGTGAGGTGTATATATAGGCCAAGAAATCAATGGGAATGAACAGAAGCTGTGTGTGTGTGTGTGTGTGTGTGTGTGTGTGTGTGTGTGTGTGTGTGTGTGTGTGTGTGTCCAAATAACTGCAGCTGTGGCAAGAGTGATTGGTGCAAAGCATCCTGGTAGGTGTAGTTCATGTGGTGGCCAACGTGTAGTTCCTTTTGGCGATTGTGACACGCCACTGGCAGATTATTTTGAACTCATTATTTTGACTTAATATTCAAAACAATATTTTTACATCCCTAGAAAACGTTTTTTGAATTAAGAATTTGTAAATATTTGGATTAGAAATGAAACCAAAGCTCTAAGAAAGAAAAGCATCTTCCGCGGTATAAATGTAGTGTGACCTGTTTATTTTCATGAACACATTTAACGTTTAGCAAACCGGTGGGTTCTGTTATCTGCAATTTTCAGTTCTGCTCATGAATATCTTGTTTACTTGATATCAGGAGTCTCCAATAAACCTCCTGGATATCTTCCAAACGTTTGATGAGCGCCACAGAGTTCGGCACATCCAGATGCTTCTTTATCAGCAGCTTGAACATGACTTTGTTTACTGGTGGACTGATGGAAACCTCTGCACCCTGAAATTAATTGCCACTGGAGAATTCAGCCACTTCTTACCACCGTAGCTGTTTTTTGATAACTAAAATGTACACAGAAAGACATTGTTTATAGTGAGCAGATGATTCAGAATGGATCTTTGATCATAAGCACACTCTGAAGCTTTCTTCTGACTAGTTTCTGGTATGGATGATGCATTTAAAAAGAAAAATCACATTATTTGAATCCCAAATAGAAATCTGATATATGGCAGCTATACATTTAACATAGACGTTCACATTTGTATTCAGAGATATACGATTTTACACCACCAGCAGCAGCTTGAACCCTTGATTCAAGGCAGGATGGATCCATGATTTCATGTTGTTGATGCCAAATTCTGACCCTACCATCCGAATGTCTCAGCAGGTTATTTGAGTTACTCTTGCCTTTCTATTAGCTGGAACCAGGATGGCCATTCTCCTCTGACCTCTGGCATTAACAAGGCATTTGCACCTACAGAGCTGCCGCTCACTGGATATTTTCTCTTTTTCAGACCATTCTCTGTAAACCCTAGAGATTTTTGTGCGTGAATATCCAAGTAGATCAGCAGTTTCTGAAATACTCAGACCAGCCTATCTGGCACCAACAACCATGACATGTTCAAAACCACTTAAATCATCTTTCTTCCCCATTTTGATGCTCGGTTTGAGCTGCAGCAGATCGTCTTGAATGCATTGAGTTGCTGCCATGTGATTGGCTGATTAGAAATTTGCGTTGATGAGCAGTTGGACAGGTGTACCTAATAAAGTGGCCGGCGAGTGTATTCGAATAATAAAATTTGCATCTGGGATCTTATAGGCGAAATGAAATTACTTCAAGAACATTTTTTGTCTCTCAGACTAGCAGCAGATTAAAGATTTGAGGATTAATCAAAAGAATTTGAGTCATTTTGCAGCACTCGATATGGAAAAGGACAGCTGACAAAACGCATTCACGAATTACATGTCTTCATGAATAGTGCAGAGTTCTTCATTATGCATCAGGGCCATGAAAGAGGATGTGCTTCATAATTAATTGTTGTAATTCAGGCGATGATAAAGATATGGGATTTGATCAGTGGAACGGTTTGTGTCTGAGAACAGCTGTGCGTAAGAGAAGCCTGTCTGCACTTTGAGGGAACATTAAGATTTCAGAAGGCAAAGTTTGAACAGTTGAACATGTGTCTTTTTTTCTGTCGGCTGGTTTGTTACATCCATCTGCAAGGGCTTTGGCATCTAATTTGTCACAGATTTTTTCTCTTAAAATTCCTTTGGAGAAACAATAGCTGGCACAAGTGACTCAATCATAGGCATACAGTTAAAAAATATCAATCAATATTACAAGTGTAAGATTTGAGATACCACAAACACCTTGATCTCTTTGACAATTCCAACATGAGCTGGAAACACAGAGACACTCGGCTCCACACATTAATAAGTGGAAATGCGGGAAAGCCAACTCCTCTCCTTCATTTACATTTGAAGCATCCCCGCAACTCCCTCTGTTCACTCACCCTCTCTTCATACTATACTCACACAGAATGGTCATTTCAATGTATGACGGTTCTATATCAATCCAAGTGACTTAATCCATCATGTTTGATATCATTTGAAATGTCTGGTACAATAGTCTCATTCCCTCAGAAATAGACAATCAAAACAATAGAGTTATAACTTCAGGTATCTTCTGAACCGCTGATAAGGGTGTGCCTTTGCCTACTGTAAGGGGCTTCGTTTCAAATGACCATTTGTTCCCTATATGCAGAAACTCTTCAGATCTAATATGCCACTAAATGCAAATGCCTTTTGTTATTCGGCACACCCCTTTCCTCAAGTAGATTCTCGGTTTGACTACTTGAGGGAGAGTTTCTATATGTTCGGCGAAATTCTGTAACCAGATCAGCCCGTAGTGTGGAGCTCTCATGCTCTATTCACCTTATTCTTTGCGTATGAGCGGGCGCAGCCATTCGAATCTTTTTGGCTCGAGACTTCCGGTCTTGTTCATTTTTAGAGGTTAAAAACAGCTCGTAATGCTGCTTTATGTTGCAAACTGATCTTTTCTTATTATATTATTCTACTTTTTATGTATAATCATGCAAACACTTGTTTGTAGAGCGAGTAGTTTTATGCCGTTTATTATTTCTAGTCATTTCTCCCATAGGCAACTGAATCGGAAGTCCTAAAACAATCGCAAAAACGAGCGCACTTCCGCATTGTAGAATAAGGTCAATACTATGTATATTTTGAAGTCAGGTCTGCATCTTTTGATCTTGGATCTATCTTTGAGAATTTGATGTCTAGTATTGATTGTTTATAAATTGACTGAATGAATTGGCATAATACATATTTACCTGACTATTAAATTATATTTGAACATATTTAGCTTACTCTGTAATTATTCATTCTAGTAGATTACGCTGTATCCTTGTTTCCGCTCTTCCTGTGTCAGGTCAGTAGATGGACTAAAGTCCAGTTGAGATGGAGCATTGGGCACACTAACTGTATTTTAGGGGATCTGACTGACTCTTGATATTGATTCAAGTGTACTTGGGTGGAAAGGGGGTTAATTCCGTCAGGGTAACAAGGAGTTGCACGACTAACCTATTTAGGGTGCCCGACCCTTGTTTGAAAGTAATGCTATTCTAAATTAAGTGTACATGGGAAACCATGAGCTTGGCTAAACCAAAATTAATACTGAGTACAGTAGTCTGTTACATTTATAATAATGGCCTTGACCTTCTGATCAGAAATTATAGTCTTTATTTAAGGGTGTACATCTAAGGGGGACTAATTAAAAATACTTTAGAAGGAGCAAGCATAGGAGCGGCCATCTAAAAGTATTAGTCAATTACCTCTGTTTAATAATCAAGACTGACGAGAGTGTGACCGCGAGGGACGCCATCGACCGTACCCATCTTCTGATAGCTACTTCCAGCAGGGTAACGCTCCATGTCATAAAACGTGAATCACCTCAGATTGGTTTCTTGAACATCACAATGAGTTCACTGTACTCAAATGGCCTCCACAGTCACCAGATCTGTGGTGGGATGGGAGGTTCGCATCATGGATGTGCAGCTGACAAATCTGCAACAACTGCGTGATGCTATCATGTCAATTTGGAGCAAAATCTCTGAGGGAAATTTCCTATATTTTGTTGAATCTATGTCACAAAGGATTAAGGCAGTTCTGAAAGCAAAAGTGGTCGAACCTGGTACTAGTAAGGTGTACCTAATAAAGTGGCCGGTTAGTGTATATATGAAAATGTATACAAATATTAATACATTTCTATCTCAATAACAATACAATTACAGTGTCACGTTTTTAGATGTTCTTTTTATTTGCTAGTAAAAAAAATATTAAAAGAAATAATTATTATCTTTTTTGAGCCACAGCAGAAACAGAAAAACGTTAAGATGGCATAATGGAGGTTTCTGATGCAAGATCTGAGTGTTATTTCTACAAATGGTGTTCAGCAGGAACTCAAGGTGATCACTAATGCATCATCCTGCAGAATATTACATTGATTTCAATCTGTCCCCGTTCTGAGCTGACAGGCATAGAAATGAGACCTATGCCTGCTATCTGTACTCTTGCCAAATGCTAATAAGATTGTGTTGGACATGACAGAAAGCTGAACTCATCTCCTGATGCCCTGCATTAAAAACACACTCAAATCACCAGCTTTTACTTCCAGTTCAAACTTTCCTCTATAGTGTTATGCTTTTATTTTAGATGACACAAAGCGGACGAGATGAAGTCTGGCTAGCTGGTGTTTTCATTATTATTTGTGCTTAATTTCGGTGAAATGTCAGCCCAGTGTGTTGATTAGCACTCCTGCGACCTTGGCTATCAGACAAACGCCAGCGGCTCGGTGTGTGAATATTAAACAGGTCGGCGTAAATGGATCTCCAAACGCCGCGGTCCCTCAGCTTGAATTATTAATGATGAAAGTTTATTGACCTGCGTGAATCCATCAAACACATGATTAGAATCTGCATCATTCTTGGCCCAAAAGGCTAAACCTATATTTGTTTGAACATTAGGCTTGGAAAAAAATAAAGATCTTCAGTTTACGTTGTGCTTGCGTTATCTATCATGCTAAATCAAAGTCCGGAAGCAGTTTGGACCAAAATGTGTGCAGTATAGTGTGTCCGCTGTCATATTGGAGTCTCTTTTATTTTATTTTCCAGACATTAAAATAGAATATAAATCCCAGCAATCCCCATTGATAATGATTGACATGCACGTATTACCATGCCTCAGTATTAAAGCATTTAATATCGTCCACAAGACAGGATTTGCAAAGAAACTCAGATTAAAAGATCTGTTCAACTCTCCGTGATCAAACTGCACTTCAAGAAGCTTTAAAGCGCACCTAGTTTACCTCTTTTTTTATGATGTAATATTAATATTATGGTTCTTCTGAGTGTGCCAGTTTAGGTTCAGTTCAAAACACAATTCAGATTTTTTATTATAATGTGTTAAAAAGTGTCATGTTAGGGATGTGTCCACAGTTCGCTGATTTATGGGTAAATTGCTTCACATGTAGATTAGTTTCGGCGTCCCGCCCAACGTAACAAGGGGGCGGGGCCATGAGCTCACCCGTTCTGCGTTTGCAACAGAGACAGGAAGACAGAGAAGGAGCAGGAGTGAGAGGATCAGCAGTCAGTCGTACATGTATGACTCGGACACAGACCAAGCAGAGAGTACAAGATCATTTGTGTCTTTGTACAGTTTTACAGCCAACTGTGTTTTAGTTTCAAGTACCGAGCTTGTACACAGAAACTAATAACCACGCACACTGGAATTAACTTTGACTGAGGCACAGGATGCGTCACTCGAAGCCGCGACACGGCACACCAGACACTCTCTGTGGCGCGGCAGAAACATGAAGTGTCCTGAATCGTCGCGCTGTTGTGTGTACCCTGATAGAAACCTATGTTTAGAATTCTAAAACGCATGGCGTTGCGTCAGGTACAGCAGCACCTAGTTAAGATCACAGGGAGCTTCTGTGATCGCGAGAAATGCAAACGGCTGAAGTATAAGGTAGACTCAATGAGAAGTACACATGTTTGCAAACCTACCTAAAGATACAACCAATAATTCAGATTAGAGCGATAATGTGGAGAATATTGATCTTGTGTTGAGCCCAATGAGCCTTGCATCTAAAAATAGAGCTAGCGTGTTCCTTTAGTGATATCGCTTCGACTCACGCTGAAAATGTCGGACGTGAATCAACAAACTGAGGATATGATGACGCGCCTGTCAATCAATATTGGTGGGCGGGGGGACCGTTCTCCTACGTAAAGTTGCGATCGGTTTGAAAACAGCTCTAATTGGTCCACCGTTTTTTATGTTGTTAAATTGAAAAAAAAGCACTGGGTGTGCTTATATCACCCCAATATGACGGTCTATACACCATACATGCACATATGTCTGTCCAAACAGCTTGAAAAGTAGATTTTTTACCATAGGTGCCCTTTAAGTGCAACTCTTTGTATTTTTAAAGCATTTTGAACTATTTTTTGAGCTACGTAATTCCCAACCTCTGTAATTTTATTATGTTTGTGACAGATCTGCAGACTTAGCTCATACCCTTAAATGTACACTCTTCAGTTCAGGGAAAAAGGGAAAGAGCGAGAGGTGCCGCGGAAGGACGCGAAGACAGGAAAGAGAAACCATATGCTGGTTTACAAACACCAGCACATGAACAGTCAAAATAAAAATCATAAATGCATACCTGCATGGAGAATGTTATTATGATTATGACAGATAGTGGTAGGCGGATCGATCCTAATATCGATAGTATCAATACCAACGTTGGTATTATATCGGATCGATAGTAGCCTTTCGAGATCAATATTTTTATTTAAATTTCATCTAATTTACGCTAAAGTACATCGCTCCTGTTTCATAAAAGAGCGGATATGTCTCTGAATACCCAGCTCCTTTTATATCTCGTATGCACCGTTGCTCATCCTTGCTCTGCTGTTATTAGTTGTCCTTTTATCGCGTGACTCAGCAGCACCAAAGCGCAAACACTTTTAGCTGTTCTGAGATGACGGAAAGAAAGAGAAGCGCTGTTTGGAGTTATTTAACAGCAGTACATGAAAATATTGAAAACTGTGATGATTGTAGAAAGTATTTTCGATACTGTGGCAACACCACAAATCTACACAAACACATAAAACAACACGCCAAGTTGCAAAACAGGAGAGGAGGCAAATCCTCCAGACAGACCCCCAGCAGTGCCAGCCGTAAGACAGAAGTCACTGCCCGAGTCGTTTTGGAGAGGCAATGAATATACAGGTAGCTAGCTACAGTGGTGAAATTAATATTTGAGTTATATAGGACGTTCAGTATTATTAGTTAATGCCAATTTGAAAAAATAAAAACAAAAACGAACACTTGGTCATAGTTGAACTTGTTACTTTCATCATCAGGCTGATTAAATATAGCCTAAATGGTCAGCACATTAAAACCTGCTATTTATATTAATTATTTTAGAAGTTTAAATATACATCAGTGGCTAAAATGATTAGAAGAGTAGTTTTTTCACCAGCTAAAAAAATGGTTTCGTTATTATATTAGTTTCTGAACAAAAACCCCAGACTGAAGGAAAGTTTTTAAAAAATTCATTTTTCTTTAGTAATAAGTTTGTGTTTGCAAATCCTGATCACTACAATAATAAAAATTGTTTTATTTGGCTTAAAGGGCACATAGTTTACCTCTTTTTTTATGATTTAATATTAATATTATGGTTCTTCTGAGTGTGCCAGTTTAGCTTCAGTTTAAAACACAATTCAGATTTTTTATTATAATGTGTTAAAAAGTGTCATGTTGGGGGCGTGTCCACAGCTCGCTGATTTATGGGTGTGTTGCTTCACTTGTAGATTAGTTTCGGCTTTCCGCCCAACGTAACAAAGGGGCGGAGCCATGACCCGCTCTGTGTTTGCAACACAGACAGGCAGATTGAAAGGAGGAGAGGATTAGCATTGAACACAGACCAAGCAGAGAGTACAAAATCCTTTGTGTCTTTGTACAGTTTTACAGCCAACTGTGTGCTAGTTTCAAGTGCCGAGCTTGTACACAGAAACTAATAACCACGCACACTGAATTAACTTTGACTGAGGCACTGGATGCGCCGCTCGAAGCCGCGACACGGCACACCAGACACTCTCTGTGGCGCGGCAGAGACATGAAGTGTCCCGAATCGTCGCGCCACGCATTTTTGAATTCTAAATATAGGTTTCTGCAGCGGCCCGCGGCGCCCAGCTGTCGACTTGAGTGTACCCTGATAGAAACCTATGTTTAGAATTCTAAAACGCATGCTAGTTAAGATCACAGGGAGCTTCTGGGATCGCGAGAAATGCAAACGGCTGAAGTATAAGGTAGACTCAATGAGAAGTACACATGTTTGCAAACCTACCTAAAGATACAACCAATAATTCGGATTAGAGCGATAATGTGGAGAATATTGATCTTGTGTTGAGCCCAATGAGCCTTGCAACCAAAAAATAGAGCAAGGGTGTTCCTTTAGTGATATCGCTTCGACTCACGGTGAAAATGGCAGACGTGAATCAACAAACTGAGGATATGATGACGCGCCTGTCAATCAATATTGGTGGGCGGGGGGACCGCTCTCCCACGTAAAGTTGAGGTCGGTTTGAAAACCACTCCAATTATGTTGTTAAATTGAAAAAAAAAAAGCACTGGGTGTGCTTATATCACTCCAATATGACGGTCTGTACACCATACATGCACATATGTCTGTCCAAAAAGCTTGAAAAGTAGATTTTTTACCATAGGTGCCCTTTAAAGGAATTTAAAATGTGTCCTGGGTTTTATATACATTTAAATGTAGCTGCTTTGAGAGCATTCAACTCATAAATCAACATACATTGTTATCCCCAACAGAAAATACATTCAGGTTCAAGTGCATGCTTTTTAAAGTAAAAGTATCAGTATCAATATCGGCGATACTGGCCCTGTATTTACTTGGTGTTGGATCGATACCAAATTTTGCAGTCTCGCCCAGCCCTAGTGTCAGATCGGCAGCCTCAGCTCATACCATTACATGTACACTTGCCAACAAAAATAACATTCAACAATATACCAAATTGTTTTTAAATTAGTCAATAAAACAAATGATTCAAATTAAACTTAAATATGTATTTGTGTGTGTGTTATTTACAACCAGTGCTAAGTTCAATATGAAACAGGTATAGCATACTGTACCTCTTCAGTTCAGGAAAAGGGTGGAAAAGACCGCTAAAACAATAATACAAGAGGTATGGCTGCTTGGACTATACCATCTTGACGTTAACCCCAAGGGGGAGAAGAGGTGAAACCACTGTCATTTTACAGACTCTTTTTACATTTATATTGTGAACACAAAACACTTTCAAATTAACAGTAACTAAACAAGAGGAAAATATAGTGAAATCAATATACTTGAAATGATCCTGTCACATCAGCACAGCTGCATAGTGCACACAACTATAAACATGGACGCTTCAATCACACAACAGGAGAAACTCATCATTTTTTGTTGGTGGATTTTAAATCAGGTTTATTTTGTACAGTAACTTAGCTAGAATGATCTCTATTCAGCAGCATATTTACTCCTTTGGTGTCCATTCTGTCACATTTGCTGAAAGCAGGTGAAGAGTAACAAAAACAACACAAAGGGCTCTGTTTTCTTGATCTAGGTGAATAATCTAAAGCGCATGGTGCAAAAGCATTAAGGGCATGTCTGAATCCACGTTTGCTATTTACATGGCAGACTTAGCAAGTGGAAATACTGAATGTTTCACTAGCGAGAAAACAGTTAAACAGAGCATCTGCAGCACGAGGATAGAGAATGAGCCTCCTCCATTCAGCCTCTTTACTTTCTCTTTACTTTACTTTTACTTTGCTCCTTTACTTTCTTGGAATAATGAAACGGTGGAAACTCACTCCAATGAAGACATCCATTAGCCTACAGATTTAATTTCATTTAAGCGCAAAGATTGGTTTAAAACTATTTCTAAATTCAGTTCTAATTTCCAGCAAAGGAATAAATTAACAGTAACGAAGTGTGGTCAAAAAACAAAGTTATGGTTATGCAGACGTCCCCAAAACAAATCCAAACTTGTTTTTATTAAAACAAATATAAATATCCATAGAGGCGTCATGGTGGCGCAGTGGGTACCATGATCGCCTCACAGCAAGAAGGTTGCTGGTTCGAGCCTCGGCTGGGTCAGTTGACATTTCTTTGTGGAGTTTGCATGTTCCGTGGTCGTATGTTGTCCGTGGTGTCCTTGTGTGAGAATGAGAGTGTATGGATGTTTCCCAGTGATGGGTTGCAGCTGGAAGAGCATCCGCTGTGTAAAACATATGCTGGGTAAGTTGGCGGTTCATTCTGCTGTGGCGACCCCAGATTAATAAAGATTAATAATGAATGAATGAACGAATATCTAAATAATTAATAATACTACTAATAATAATAACAATATACAAATTGTCATGAATAAACTCTGAAAATAGCAACAAATGGTGCCATATATGCCTTGCGCCTTATTGAGCCGGGTTTATAATAAGACCCAACGTGTGTTTGTTTGTTTGTGCGTTGGAACGGCATTTGTGTGTTGGCTCATTCATCTCACTGCGGATTACATTAAAATGCATTTACTTACATTCAAAATGAATTCAATTACATTACGCATTACATTAAAGCATCAATACCTTAAAATGCATTTTAAAACTCACAATGCATTAAAATGCATCTACTTTTATTCATCAAGGACACTTAAAACTGTTCAAAGGCTAAAGTAAAGTAATTTGCAACATAAAAATTTGCAAAAAATTGCATATAATTTGAAAATCCTTCACTCACCAAGACTAGACTACGTGTTTTTGTGGAGAAGCATTTTTTTAATCCAGTGTAGATGGCTTTAGCGTGGTCCTGCGCTCACTGATGGTGGTCCAGCAGCACTGAACACCCTTTCACTGCTGCTGCTACTGGCCGGGATGCATACAATAGTACTACTGATCTGGCTAATTTTGCATCTTCCAGCAGCCAAGAACATCCATTTCATTGTCCATGACAGCGGTTTCAATGTAGTGAGAGACCTCGTCATCTTCCCTGTCAGCTTACTGGACATTTTCCCACTCCAAAAAACTTGCTCTTTTTGATTTCTCCATCATCATTTGATTACTTTCTCATGCTAATCGAAATGCATCACATTAGCATTCATTCACAATGCGAGCGCAAGCCCGAACCCGCCCACACTCAGTCTAAAATGATAGAAATTAAGCCAGAACCCGCGCAAACTCGTCAGGTCCCATCAGGTTATTTCAGGTTCGAGCAAAGATTTTCAGCTCTAGTTTAGTCTTGTTTTTGAATCTGCAACAACGCTAACACACAGGCATTTGTAGCTCCGCCTTCTTTGGAAAAAAAATAGCGCAATCTCATTTGAATTTAAAGCGACAATCACCAAAATGCCACAATTGACCCTTCGCTAAGCCACACCCAAAAACCGCCAATCACCAATCGTGGCTTAGCAACCGTAGCTACGCGCAGGGGCTCTGTCAAGCTTTTGACCGAGGGACACAGGCCAAAGCGTTGTACCTATGGGTTGTGCAAATCTGATACCCGGTATCCTAAAAGTTTGGACTTAGGTTATTTTTAAATTTCACCTCGCCTGCTGAGCATGAATGCTGTTGAATGGTCAGCGTAGGCTAAGCTAGCTTCAATTTTTATTTAATTATTCTCTAATCAGTTGCCGTTTATGTCATAAATATAGCCCTGTAATGCATACTGCAGTCCTTTTTTTGTCTGGCTTTCTCGGACATCTCACCTGTTCACCAAAAATGGCGTTATATCCCTGGCAATGTCTGACACCGACGCATTCACATTGTAAAAGCCGTGCCAGGCACGAAAGCTTGACAGGCGTAGCAACAGTAACTAAGGAGGGCGGGGCTTAGCGAAGGGTCAATTAGGATCAAAGCCAAAAAGGAGCAGTTTCCGAGAGTTATAAAACATTACTTGTGGTATTTTGAGCTGAAACTTTACACACAAACTCTAGACACATCAGAGATTTATTTTACATCTTGTAAAAATAGGCATAATAGGTCCCCTTTAAAACCTAAAAAGGATATTTGGTACAAAACCATTAATAATGTTTCCAATTATCAGTGTTAAAAAAAATACATGTTAACTTGATATTATTGTGAGAACTGATCCATTGTACTCTTTCCAGCACTGTGTATGACCGAAGAAAAAAGTACTGTAAAAGTACTACATCTGGCCTGAGGATGAGCAAATTAATGTTGCTCATACACAGGGCAACTTTAAGAGCAATGTTGCTGAGCAACTTTAGGAAAGTATGCAGTCACTGGGCAACCAGGTGAGATACAGGCAACTAATTAGGGCAACCAGATTCAGATACAATACTGTTGCCTATTTGCAATAAGAATGTAGCCAAGCAACATTGACCTGAAATATCACCTGGCAACACTGCTCAGAAAGTTGCTCTGTGCATCATTCATTCATTCATTTATTCATTCATTTTCCTTCGGTTTAGTTTCTTTATTGAATGAAACCAGCTTATGCAGCATATGTTTCACACAACGGATGCCCTTCCAGCTGCAACCCAGTACTGGGAAACACCCATACACACTCATACTATACGGACAATTAAGTTTATTCAATTCCCCTATAGCACCCGGAGGAAACCCAAGCCAACCCGGCGAGAACATGCAAATTCCACACAGAAATGGCAACTGACCCAGCTGGTTTTCTGTCGATTTGTCCTACCTTGTCAGATTGTCCTACCTCCCATTGAAAAAGTAGGTGGCACATTTTGATGACACAATATGCTACCCCCCAGATTTTGCTAGAAGTGTAAATTTTAATGTAGATTACTGTGATATGAAGCTGTAATATTGCCTTAACCTGCCTAATCCCTAACCTCAGAACCATTCAAATACATTGTTAGTAGCATAATCTGATGGGTAAGATAAAATGTCAGGACACCGGGACTCGAAACGCCTATTATGTCATAAATATAGCCCTGTAATGCATACTGCAGTCCTTTTTTGTCTGGCTTTCTCGGACATCTCACCTGTACGCCAAAAATGACAAATTATATCCCTGGCAATGTCTGACACCGGCGCATTCACATTGTAAAAGCCGTGCCAGGCACGAAAGCTTGACAAGCGTAGCAACAGTAACTAAGGAGGGCGGGGCTTAGCGAAGGGTCAATTAGGATCAAAGCCAAAAAAAGAGCAGTTTCAGAGAGTTATAAAACATTACTTGTGGTATTTTGAGCTGAAACTTTACACACAAACTCTAGACACATTCACATTTCATCTTGTAAAAATAGCCATAATAGGTCCCCTTTAAAACCTAAAAAGGACATTTGGTACAAAAACATTAATAATGTTTCCAATTATCAGTGTTAAAAAAACATGTCAACTTGATATTATTGTGAGAACTGATCCATTGTACTCTTTCCAGCACTGTGAATGACCGAAGAAAAAAGTACTGTAAACTACATCTGGCCTGAGGATGAGCAAATTAGGGCAACTTTAAGAGCAATGTTGCTGAGCAACTTTAGGAAAGTATGCAGTCACTGGGCAACCAGGTGAGATACAGGCAACTAATTAGGGCAACCAGATTCAGATACAATACTGTTGCCTATTTGCAATAAGAATGTAGCCAAGCAACATTGACCTGAAATATCACCTGGCAACACTGCTCAGAAAGTTGCTCTGTGCATCATTCATTCATTCATTTATTCATTCATTTTCCTTCGGTTTAGTTTCTTTATTAAATGAAACCAGCTTATGCAGCATATGTTTCACACAACGGATGCCCTTCCAGCTGCAACCCAGTACTGGGAAACACCCATACACACTCATACTATACGGACAATTAAGTTTATTCAATTCCCCTATAGCACCCGGAGGAAACCCAAGCCAACCCGGCGAGAACATGCAAATTCCACACAGAAATGGCAACTGACCCAGCTGGTTTTCTGTCGATTTGTCCTACCTTGTCAGATTGTCCTACCTCCCATTGAAAAAGTAGGTGGCACATTTTGATGACACAATATGCTACCCACCACATTTTGCTAGAAGTGTAAATTTTAATGTAGATTACTGTGATATGAAGCTGTAATATTGCCTTAACCTACCTAATCCCTAACCTCAGAACCATTCAAATACATTGTTAGTAGCATAATCTGATGGGTAAGATAAAATGTCAGGACACCGGGACACGAAACAGCGACCTTCTTGCTCTGAGGTGACAGTGTTAACCACTAAGCCACTGTGTCGCCTCTGTGCATCATTATTTTTGGTGAACTATCCCTATAAGTCAGTGAACCACTTCAGGAGTGTTTCTTAGATAGATGTTGATACGGTTGCCTCTGTACCTTTTACCTTAGGCAATTTCCAAGCCTAATGATACTGTAGAAAAGAAAAATCACAAATGTGGCATCTCAATTGGTTCTCCTTGACAGAAATTAGATTAAATTGTGGGCAAATGTACTCTAGCCTTTGGCTGAAGTCTCTTAGTTTTCAGAAAAAAAGAAAAAAAGAGCAGAGTAATCTCCTCCAGTCTAGAGACTCAATAACAGCGGTCCAGTTTTGCCAAGAAACTAAAGTTTGCAATCAAACTTTAGATAGAAATGCAAACTCAAATACTTCTGTCAAATTATTACAAGATCAACAATTCTGATCTGCTATCCTCATTCATATTAAAGCTCTGTACTCACAATAAAAATGTCATGATGTAAACCACAATCGCACCTCAACCCCATGCAGATCAGTTTGTAAAATCAGTGAATCGTATACTGGAGACTCACTCTGAGTGAATCACTTCAATCAGTGAGTTGTTTACTGGAGACTCGATCTGAGCAGATTATTTGAATCAGTAAGTTGTTTACTTGAAACTGACTATGAACAGATCATTTGAATCAACAAGTTGTTCATTGGAGCATCACTTTGAATGGGTCATTTGAATCAGTAAGTTATTTACAAAATACTCGTTGTGAATGGATCAGTTGAATCAGTAAGTTGTTTCCTGGAGAATCACTCCGAACTGATCATTTGAATCAATGAGTTGTTCATCGGAGACTTACTGTAAACAAATTATTTGAATTTGGGAGTTGTTTACCGGAGACTTACTCTACTTGGATAATTTGAATCAGAGAGCTGTTTAAAGGAGACTCACTCTAAACGGATCACTTGAATCAGTTTCCTAGAAACTGACTATGAACAGACCATTTGAATCAGTGAGTTGTCAATTGGAGCATCACTCTGAATGGGTCGTTTGAATCAAGGAGTTGTTTACCAGATACTCACTCTGAACAAATCATTTGAATCAGTGAGTTGTTTACAAAAGACTTATTATGAATAGATCATTTGAATCAGTGACTTGTTTACTGGAGAATCACTCTGAACTGATTATTTGAATCAATGAGTTTTTCAACAGATACTTATTCTGAACTGATCATTTGAATCAGTGAGTTGTTTACTGGAGAATCGCTCTGAACTGATCATTTGAATCAATGAGTTGTTCACAAGATACTTACTCTAAACAACTCATTTGAATCAGTGATTTGTTTACCTGAGGCTTACTCTGAATGGATCATTTGAATCAGAGAGTTGTTTAAAGGAGACTCACTCTAAATGGATCATTCGAATCAGTGAGTTGTTTAACGGAGACTTACTCTTGACAGATTATTTGAATCAGTGAGTTGTTTGTTAGTGACTCACTCTGAATGGATCATTTGAATCAGTAACTTGTTTAAAGGTGACTCACTCTAAATGAATTATTTTAATCAATGAGTTGTTCACTGGAGACTCACTCTGAATGGATCATTTGAATCAATGAGTTGGTTAATGGAGACTCACTCTAAAGAGATTATTTGAATTAGAGGGTTGTTTAAGGGAAACTCACCCTAAACAGATCTGCTGAATCCGTAAGTTGTTCGCTGGAGACTCACTCTAAACGGATCAATTGAATCAGTGAGCTGTTTAGTAGAAACTCACTCTGAACATTTGAAACAGTGAGTTATTTACCAGAAACTCACTCTGAACTGATCATTTGAATCAATGAGTTGTTTGTCGGAGACACACTCTTAACAGATTATTTGAATCAGAGGGCAGTTTAATAGAGACTCACTGTAAATGGATCAATTTGAATCAGGGAGCTATTTAAAGGAGGCTCGCTCTGAAAGGATCAATTGAATCAGTGAGTTGTTTATCGAAGACTCAAACTGAATAGATAACTTGAATCAAGCAGGTTGTATAAACAGCATTCACTCTAAACGAATCATTTGAATCAGTGAGTTGTTTAAAGGAGACTGACTCTGAACGAATAATTTGAATCAGTGAATTGTTTACAGGAGACTCACTCTGAATGGATCACTTGAATCAGGTGGGTTGTTTAAAAAGACACTCACTCTGAACAGATTATTTGAATCAGAGGGGTTTTTTTTACCAAAGACTCACTCTGAAATAACTTGTTTACTCAGCTATATTTAAAAAAATATTTAGCTTCGGAATGTTGTGAAGTGAAAGAACCAGTTTCCTAAAATGAATACACTAATCAATTACAGACACTAAACATATGTACTTAGGTAGTGACGTTTAAATACTGTCCACCACAGGACTACACATCAACTTAACTCAATTAAATGCATTCATTATTTAAAGGTATTTCACGAAAAATATTAAGAGCCAAAACTGATACTTCAACAAAACAAAACCGAGAACCCAGTTATGTCTGCTGAGTGATGAAAGAGCCGTTTTGAGCAATGAAATATTCATCTGCGATTAGATTTTTTTCTAAAAGATCAAAGACACCACATGCACTTATATTACATGGGAAATAAAAGAGCACATTATAAAATCTGTATCATTTCTAACATCAAAAACTGCATCTATGGAGATGAGAGGATTCTTTAAGCCTTTCACAGTTCTTGGCTTGTGAAGCTAAAAAAAATCAATGCTGGAACACCGTCGTGGATAACTGCATGCCTCATACAGTATTCAAATGAATAAGTGGACCTGTGTAAGGGCTGTATTTCCACAATGCTGTTATCACATGTCATTAAACGATGCTGACACAATGGCAGGACCGGATGTGCAATTGGCTCCTAGCGGTGATCTGTGATTTATTATCCACTTTGTGCTGACAGCTCCTCTTCTTTCCCTTTCTCGTTCCAGATTGTGTCAGAAAGGCAGGCAAGGATGAAACTGAAGCCTAGTAAAAGAGAGTCCCGCTGGGGGATCCATAGGCAGATGTGGAGCCCCTGGAGCCACTGACCCCGTGTCTGGATGATCTATGGATAGAGCCCACCAGCCCCTCAAGAGTCAATGCTTCACTGCTGAGCAATTCCACATTGGCAGACACAAACAAATGTTGCCTGGTAATTGCATCGAATCTACAGTCTGAAGATTTCTCGAGTGCACCAGAGAAATTGACCTACCAAAACCAACTCTGATTCTGTAATCGTAGACCATATACACAGTCTGAACATTTCTTTCTTGTGCTCCATTTACTTATAAGAAGAAAATTAACTATCAATTGAGCAAATTGCATGCATGCAAAGCTTCCGGGAAAGCCCATGTATCCTCGGATCACCTTCCAATAGCATCACCGTGAAAAAGAGGAAAGTTATGGCGTCTCTCTGAGATCAGGCAGGAGTGTGGTCTTACAGGGTCGATACAAGCTACTGATTAATGGGCAGATTTCTCTTCCATTTAGTGTGTAGGAGAAAAATCATCTGCCAAGGCCATGATTGTGAATCTGGGACTCTTCTGCCTCTAAGAGTTGCATTTTCATTGCAAAGCAATCCAACTTCTTTATATATTTTGACCAGTTTCTTTTTACTTACAGTCAATACAAGCCTTGCAAAGCAGTGTGAATCAAACTGTCCGCTGGGATCAATTGATTTTTGCTGGGATCATTTATTTTCTCTTTGTTCTCTTGGCTCAAGTTTATGAAATACTTGAAATGCAAACACCTTCAAGTGGCATATAACTGAGATGTAGTATCTCTTCCAACCAGCCCTTCAAAGCTTGAAACCTGGTTTCTTCAGTCTTCAAGAGTTGTTTTCAACTCTGCAAAGTAATCCTGCATTTACATTTTTAGTTTTATTCAGTTAAAACCTTGCAAAGCATTGTGAATCAAACTGGCAATCGAGAGCAATTGGCTTTTGGTAAAATAAGTTGATTTCACTTTAATCCAGGGTCACGTGTACAGAATATTAGAAATTATCCTCAGAGTTCACAGAGCTTGGATGATAAAGCCACTGCTTTGAGTTTCTTTTGGAAAGTAGTCCTGCATTGAATGTTTTTGTTTGTTTTTCTTGTTTAAAAAAATGTGGATAATTTAACTACTTTTTTAGATTCATAGACCTATTCAGATCTATTCGAACCTTGCAAAAAGAAGTGAATCGAGAGGAATTGGAATGTTTTGTTGAATAAGGACTGTTCTCTTTGTTCCCGAGTCACGTTTATGATATATCTGAAATGCAATTTCCTTCAAAGTTCACAGAAATAGAATGAAAAAGTGGTTGCTCCGTAAGCCCAACAAAGCTTGAAATGCCACTTCAAGAATCCTTTAAACCAAAGCACAACAAAGGAAACAACAAAACTGTGAAACAACATTTCTTTGGTCTTTAAGAGAGTTGCATTTCAAGTGCAGAGCAATCCTGCATTGGACTTTTTTTGCATCATCTATCACTGCTTCAAACAACAGAAATTGACTTTTTTGGTAGAACAATTTCTTTTCACTTTGTTCCAATGCAAATGCCTTCAAAGTTTCAACCTTATGGAATTATAAGCATCCTTTAAACGCAAGTACAGCCAAGCAAACAACAAAACTGTGAAACAACATTTCCTTGTTCCTTAAGAGGTGCATTTCCAGTGCAAAGAAATCCTGCATTTGACTTTATCACTCTTTATAATTCCAAAATAAGGCAAAGCAGTGAGTCAAACAACAGCAACTGGCTTTTCAGGAGAGCAGTTTCTTCTTACTTTATTCCAGGGTCAAGTTTAATACTGGGAATGTGAAAGTCTTCAAAGATTAAAAGTCTTTCAGGCCCAAGTACCAAAACTGTGAAACAACATTTTCTTGGTCTTTAGGAGAGTTGCATTTCCAGTGCAAAGTAATCTTGCATTTGGACTTTTTATCATTCTAATACTATTGTGAAAGCAAATGTCTTCAAAGCTCATCAAATTGGGTTGAAAAAGCAGCCGTTTCAACCTTCTGAAATTATAAGAATTTTTAAACCCAAGTACAGCCAAACAAACAACAAAACAACGTTTTCTTGGTCTTTAAGAGAGTAGCAATTCCAGTGCAAAGTAATCCTGCATTGACTTTTCAAAGTTCATCAAATTGAGTTGAAAAAACAACAGTTTCAACCAACTGGAATTTAAAAAAACCCTACAGACCCAAGTTAAACCAAGCAAACACCAAAACTGTGAAACAACATTTCCTTGGTCTTTAAGAGAGTTGTAATCCTGCTTCCTAGTTTTTAATAATTCTTCATACTACTGGGAATGCAAATGCCTTCAAAGTTCATCAAATTTAGCTGAAAAAGCAGCAGTTTCAACCATCGGGAACTTAAACCTTCGAACACAAAGTACAACGAAGTGGACAACATTGTCGTGAGTAAGTGCATGCGGTGGTGGCCCTCAGCATGGTGTTGCCACCACCGGACAAGCGGCATGTGTGTCTTACAACCTTCGTCATCATGACCAGCATGGCTTTCATGGATGCCTACCTAGTGGAACAAAACCAAGGCCCACGCAAGATTGGAGTCTGTATTATAGTCCTGGTGGGGGATGTTTGCTTCCTTATTGTCCTCCGTTACGTGGCGGTTTGGGTCGGAGCAGAAGTGCGGACAGCTCGCCGAGGATACGCCATGATTCTATGGTTCCTCTATATCTTCGTATTAGAGATCAAGCTTTACTTTGTCTTCCAGAACTGTAAGGCTGATCGCAAGAGTCTGGAAACTGTGGCAAGGAAAGCCTTGACTTTATTGCTGTCCATTTGTGTGCCAGGTCTCTATTTAGTACTAGTGGCTCTGGATAGCATGGAGTACGTTCGTACTTTTAGAAGGAAGGAGGACATGAGGGGGAGACTCTTCTGGGTGGCTTTGGACTTGCTGGACTTGCTGGATATGCAGGCAAATCTTTGGGAGCCGCAGCGGACAGGTTTGCCCATTTGGGCTGAAGGTCTGATGTTCTTCTACTGCTACATTTTGCTTCTGATTCTTCCCTGCGTATCCCTAAGTGAGATCAGTGTACAGGGTGACCACATTTCTCCACAGAAGATGATGCTTTATCCTCTTCTCAGTTTGGTCACCATCAATATCGTCACCATCCTCATTCGTGGGGTCAATATGGTGCTTTTCCAGGACAGCCGGGTTTCCACTATTTTTGTCGGCAAGAACGTTGTGGCCATCGCAACCAAGGCGTGCACCTTTCTGGAGTACCGGAAACAGTCCAGGGAATTCCCGAATCGAGAAAACGTGAGCGGTATTCCAATGGAAGTCCAGCAGAACTCTGTGGGACACCACGGACAAGCTCTTCCCAATGCTACTACCCTTCCGCATGAACCCACGCCAGCCCGGGAGATTATGGATACATGACCAAGGAGCCAAAATGGAGGCTTTTGTTTGACACAGCTCAAAAAAAAATTTAAGTTTAGAGCACTCAAATCACTTGATGTGAACTGTTAGGGAGAAAACTGCAAAAATTGCTTTTCTTACTTGGGTTCTTGTGTTAATTTTAATCCAAATAGTAAGTTCTTAAGTTCTTAAATAAGATTTCTTTACTTACAGATTACTTTGCTTGTTTTACGGAAAATGCCACTTAATTTGGACTCATTTTTGAAAACACAACAACATTTTTTTACTTCTTGCTTTACGAATTAGTTGATATTTGGACTACAACTAAGAAAAGTAAGAAAGGCATTTTTAAAGTATTTGCTACAACTTTACAGCACTTAGGTGCTCCTTAATTATCCGGACCCAAATCAGCCAATTATAAGATGTGGTGTTCAAAGGCAAACTTCAATGTTTTATAATTCACTCTCCTTCATCTTCTCCCCCACAGCTGACCATTATAAATTAAAGCGTTTTCTGTCCGTACAATATAAGAGTGACTTTTGTGCAAAACACCTTTCCCATCTAAGATCAAACTGTTGTTTCCACATCCCCCTTTTTTTATGTCTGACTCCTTGTTGTTGTCGAAGTGCATCAGATATTTGAGAACTGAACTGTGGAAATAAACTGCAATGAGTTTACTACTGGGAGAACTAGTTAGGGTAATGTTTGTAACCGAATGTTGAGGAGTAGTCCTACATGCCTGCAGTATGTGTTTGCGCTTGTGTTTTAAGATGTGTTGACATTACAGAAATGAGAATGAAAGGAAAAAAGTTAGAAATGTGTCTATTCTGGAAACAAAAAAAAGTCTGTGAATGAACTTCCACTTGGTTGGTATGTGGATTATTATTTTTATTATTACTACTATGGACCCTTTTCACAAGACTGTTATGCATAACTGCCAACATTTGGCTCTGAAAATCCTGGAGACCGGGGGTGAGGGGGGGGGGGGGTGTGGGGGTTGAGGTGTCTGTTTGGTGGTGAGGCGTCTGAATAACAGATCCGGGTTAGTAACTGTACTGTGATGTTAGTAACTGTACTATGTAGCGGATTTCGGTTGGCCGCGGCAATCGGATACTATACCAAAGTTGGCGACCCGGGGTGTTACAGACTGTACCTAAAAGCGGAGGACCAAGGGTGAAATTACAGGAGTTTTCCAGGAGAAATTAAAGGTGGGAGATGAGTCTGAAATTCGGGAGACTGCTGGGAAGTGTTGGCAGGTATGCTGTTATGTTGTGTTTAACGATCATCAGCAGCATAAATCCTTCAAAGTTTTTAACGTATGTACATTTATATATGTATTTATGTATATATTATATACATCAAATCACTAAAAACTAATTGCCGCTTATGCTAGGTGTTTCTAATGCAGTGTCTATAGGGGCAGGACAGTAAATTTGCCGTTATTCTCTTTTCTGTCTGGCATTATCAGCCTCACACTATTTTTCTCCTTGTTTTGAAAGTCTTGATAACACCATTGTGGAGTTTTTCTTTTATTATTTCAACAAATAGGATTGTAATAAATGATTTGTTGTACCCTCCCATTCACTGCGCTTTAAGTTTACCCAACTATGACGACTTCTGACTTCTGAGAAATCTGGAAATGTGAAAAGGGTCTTTTATTACTACTATTAAACTTGTGTACTTGCTTTTTTACATTTTTGTTTGAGAGTTCAGCTGTGTTTAATAAAAAAAGCAAAAAAAAACAACAGTGTTTTTATGCTAACAAAATTGGCAGACATAAAACTCTTCTCCTCGATCACAGTGTTTCTATTACAGGTCTTGTTTAAATCCGTTCCTCTAAGGTTTGAGTAAACACACCGTGTCTGTGGAAGCGGATGGGAGGGTAAATGGCATCTGGGAAAATGAAATAAATTACACATGGCCCCCATCAGAGCAGGGACTCACCTTTCTAGAGCCACAGAGCGTGAAACTGATTCCTAAGAGACTATAAGGCTTGGACACCGCGGAATTAAAAAACCCTTCCCTTGGCACACAGTGCGAATGCAAAAACCATTTACTAACCACGTTTGATGAATTATCGCATACAGTGGGGGAAGTATTTAAAATGTTAACATTTTTCTCAGAAAACATATTTCTAAAGGTGCTGTTAATTTTACCAGATGTTGGTAAAAACCAAAGAAATCCATAGATTACAAAGTTAAGTAAAGGAAAAAGTATTGAACACATGAAGAAAGGGAGGTGTAGAAAGGCAGTGAAAGCACAGACAGCAGCTGAAACCTCTCAGTAGTTCTTCAGCAACCCTCTGCCCTTCATCAGTGTAAATGAACATCAGCTGCTTCAGTCCAACATCTACATTAGCAGGATGATGAAGATGAAACCAGGGTGGACATTTCAGCAAGACAATGATCCAAAACACTGCCAAGGAAACTCTCAGATGCTTTCAGAGAAAGGAATTCAAGCTATAGAATGGCCCAGCCAACCACCTGACTTGAATCCAATAGAGAATACTAATTAAAGCTCAGATTTGATAGACGAGACCCACAGAACCAAAGATTTTGACACTGTTGAAGTCTGTGAGAAACTCACACCTGAGCAACGCATGTGACTTCATTCTACATATGAGAGGCCTCTTAGCTATCATCACCAAAAAGCCTCTTATATAAAGTATTAAATATGTTTCAGTAGCTCAGCACTTTCTCCTTGCAGACATCCCAAGTCTCCCGGAAGTTACGGGAGCTTTCAGTGTATTGATAGTGGCTTCCTGATGCCCGTGAATTAAATAAAATATCCAGGAATCTAGACCAAGCAGACCTATTAACATCCATCCATCCATCCATCCATCCATCATTTCATTTATCATTCCATCCATCCATCCATCTATCCATCTATCTATCCATCTATCTATCCATCATTCCATCCATCTATCTATCTATCTATCTATCTATCTATCTATCTATCTATCTATCTATCATTCCATCCATCTATGTCTGCCTATCATTCCATCCATCTATGTCTGTCTATCCATTCATCCATCTGTCTGTCTATCCATCCATCATTCCATACATCCATCCATCATTTCATCTATCATTCCATCCATCCATCCATCCATCTATCTATCTATCTATCTATCTATCTATCTATCTATCTATCTATCTATCTATCTATCTATCTATCTATCTATCTATCTATCATTCCATCCATCTATGTCTGCCTATCATTCCATCCATCCATGTCTGCCTATCATTCCATCCATCCATGTCTGTCTATCCATTCATCCATCTGTCTGTCTATCCATCCATCTATCATTCCATCCATCTATCTATCATTCCATCCATCATTCCATCCATCTATGTCTGCCTATCATTCCATCCATCTATGTCTGTCTATCCATTCATCCATCTGTCTGTCTATCCATCCATCCATCCATCCATCCATCCATCCATCCATCTATCATTCCATCCATCCATCCATCATTTCATCTATCATTCCATCCATCCATCCATCATTTCATCTATCATTCCATCCATCCATCATTCCATCCATCCATCCATCCATCCATCCATCCATCTATCTGTCAATCATTCCATCCATCATTCCATCCATCATTCCATCCATCTATGTCTGTCTATCCATCCATCCATCATTCCATTTATCTATTATTCTATCTATCAGTTTATCATTCCATCTGCCCATCCATCAATCCATCTTTCCATCTATCATTCCATCCATCTATCTATCATTTCATCCATCCATCCATCCATCCATCTATGTGAAGAACATGGAAGCAGGCTTTTGTTTTAGTTACATCCAATAAACATGTAAATAATTGTGTTCTATTCATGCATAATTCATGTAAAATTCTAATTAGTTAATAAAAAAAAATTAACACATAAAAAAAAAAATCCCTGAAATGGTCACAACGTCTCCCTGAGATGAGTTTTTGCAGGTTGGGATGTCTGTCCTTCTGTCACAGGGTATATGCAGGAATCTTAAAGGAAATTTCAATAAATTTTTAACACTTTTTAAAGACCTTCTCTGAATATTTTAAGACCTCGTCGCCACTTCAAGTTCTAATCAGTATCAAACCTTTAACTTAAACAGTTATAGTTAAATAAATCAATGAAGAACTC
>NC_079454.1:50962348-51012348 GCF_903798145.1 Danio aesculapii | reverse complement strand
GCCTCACAGCAAGAAGGTCGCTGGTTCGAGCCTCGGCTGGGTCAGTTTGCATTTCTGTGTGGAGTTTGCATGTTCTCCCCGTGTTGGCGTGGGGTTCCTCCGGGTGCTCCAGTTTCCCCCACAGTCCAAACACATGCGCTATAGGTGAATTTGGTAAGCTAAATTGTATGTGTGTGAATGTGAGAGTGTATAGGTGTTTACCAGCGATGGGTTGCAGCTGGAAGGGCATCCGCTGCGTAAACCATAGGCTGGATAAGTAGGCAGTTCATTCCGCTGTGGCGACCCCTGATAAATAAAGGGACTAAGCATAAGATTTACTTTGAATTTTCTTATGAAAAATTGCTCAAGGTATTTCAAACAGCAGGTAATTCATTGAATAAACATGAATCTTTAAGCAGAAAGAAGGGAACGGTGTTTTCCTGGAATACACTCCAAATTATATTCAACTTCACTTTAAAACGTGCAAATATCCGTTCCTGAAATAAAATTAATTTAAAAGAGATACAGATAATGAAAGTTACAACATAGAAATTCACGCTCAAACATCCATTTTTTTTTATTATTTGATGCCTGAAAATCCCATATGAAAAATACTCCACGCTTTAAAGCAAAATGCATATTATTAAAATCTGACAGCATGATGAATATGCTACAGTTTCACATACGAAAAAGCTAATCTAACCTCCAAATACATACAGTTGAAGTCATAATTATTTACCTCCCAGTGATTTTTCTTTTTCAAATATTTCCCAAATAAGCCTTGCAATTAATTTTTCCCCAGAGTTTCCTATAATATTTTTTTTTCTGGAGAAAGTCTTGTTTTATTTCGGCTAGAATAAAAGCAGTTTTAATTTTTTAAAACCATTTTACGGTCAATATTATTAGCCCCCTTAAGCTATATTTGTATTGAATTGTCTACAGAACAAACCACTGTTATACAATGACTTGCCTAATTACCATAACTTTAACCTAAGTAACCTAGTTAAGCCTTTAAATGTCACTAAGCTGAATACTAGTATCTTGATTAATATCTAGTCAAATGTTATTTACTGTCATTATGGCAAAGATAAAATAAAACCGTTATTAGAAATGAGTTATTAAAACTATTATGTTTAGAAATGTGTGGAGAAAATCTCTCCGTTAAAGAAAAATTAAAGAAAAAACATACAGGGGGGCTAATAATTCTGACTAACTTTATAGAAAATACTCTGTTTATGTTTATGATATTACTGTGCAAAGTTGTATGTTTTTTTCCCAATCAATATTAAAGATTCAGCTTTAAGCCCTGTCAAATGATCACCCTCTGATCTATAATTCAACAGTGTGGGTGTTTACTGCAATATTTAAGCACATACTGTAAATGCAAACAGTGAAAGCTATGTATTTGGGATCACATGTGCTATTATGAAGCGTCAGATGGTGTGGGATTGATCTTTGGGCCTTTGTGACTTATTATTCGCACTGCAGAAAGAGCAAAGATGGAAGAAGATCATCTTTTATTGGAAATGCATCAGAAAAGACCGTTCAGATGTTCAGAAGCCCCCTCAGGCATCCGCACATTTGCTTTGCAACAATAAAGATTTAGGCTTACTTTAAAAAAAGCAGCCAAAGGGGTCTCCAAGCCTTCAGATGAGTGTTTAGTGCACAGAGAATGATAAAGAGAGAAAGATGACAACACTTGACTTCAGGCCTGGATATAAAATGCATTATAGAAAAAAGCTTAATGCATTATTCTGTAAATATATTTGACTGTATTTCATTCTTTCTTTTAATGTAACCAAAGCTACATGTATATTCATTCTTGTGTGTGGTTGTGTAGGTAGTGTCTCTACAGTCATATTGGAGTGATAGAAACACAGCAAGTCTCTTTAACTTTTCCTAACGTTAAAATAGGATCCAATAATAAGTGATTTTAAGGCCCACTGCAACATGATGTAGGAGTGCGGTTTTCCCCGCCCACTAAATTGATTGACAGGCACGTATCAACATGACTACGTAGTAATGCGTATAAACATGTCCACAGGACAGGATTTGCAAAGAAACTGTGATTAAAAGATCTGTTCCAACTCTCAGTGATCAGCTGCACCTGAAGAATGACCATGCATCTAATTAAGCAAAGACAGTAAAATTGCTGTGTAATTCTCATCATTTCAGAAAGGATTAAATAAACCACCACAAATACATCAAATAAACTTTTATTTTTGATTCATAAACTGGATCTCGGCTTCATTCGTGTCTGTTTCTGTCACTGACTGCTGTTTATCTAACGTAACGCATGAGAAGCAGGTGGGCGGAGAGAATCAGGCTACAAAAACAGCTACATTTTTCTTTAAACTCAAAATGGGCATTTTCAGCATTGTATAATAAATGATCTGATGCATATTATGAGCTTAAACTTTACAGACACATACTAGAGACACCAAAGACTGATCTTGCATCTTGTAAAAGGAGTAAAATAAGGAGCCTTTTAAGACATAAAGTTTTAAAGATTTAAAGTATTTATAAATATGACTTTTTTTTTCATTTATTTTACAGGTTAACACTGGCAAGAAAATCTGAAAATATCATGGAATTTAAAACTTTTGGTTTCATGAAGTTATATAGCTAACTACTTTACTAATTACTAGCGTTATGAGTACATTACTACAGTATATGCTTACTGGTTTTTTTTTTTTTTTTTGCAAAGTGCATTTCTATAGCCGATATAGTATAACAAATTTATTTTTAAGATGGAAAGCCCTTGAAAAAAAGATTTTTCTAAACCACACTCGAAACCAAGGAGTAAGAAAATTTCCCAGAATACACAATTTACAGTACAATGGTAACATGGCGGCACACGGAAGTCAGGTGATGCACAAATTAGTATTTTTTGCCATTATTACAATTTTTTACAACAAACAAGGCAAAGTTATTTTTTAAACAAGCATATGTATTAATAAATTCATAACAATGTTCGTGTTTTACTCTCATGCTGTAAAAAAAAAAAACTCAAACAAAAACAGCTGAATCTATAATCCCTAATAATAACTCCCGTATAGCAGTCCCACAACCTACTTTCACATCTGTCACTCGATGACACACAAAAACTTTGTCAGAAAAGTCTAGTGGCTGGAAATGACCTTTTTACAGTGTCTGCTATAATTTTAATGTTGTTTTCGTGTGTTTAGATGAACATGGCCACGGTGTAAATACACAGTACAGTTATGAGCTTATTCCAATAATATATTGTTATGATATAATGTATGCCTTCAGTGATTTCCTGAAGATAAATACCAAAAAATAACGCTACAGCAGTCACGATCTCATATGAAGCAAGAAATTGCGATAACATTTGATGCCTTGTGCAGGTGTTGTAGTGCTGTCTCATTTCTTAGGGGTACATTTTTAAGCCCTTCCCCTTAGAATTGGGATCGGGCCTTAATATGTCCCTGCAGAGCTAATCTGGTGTACTGAACGATCGTTTACATTTTATGTTAATACATGTTCAACGTATTAACATTTTAAGAAACTTTAAACATTTTACATCAGCATTCACCCAGAATGCATAAGCAAATCTCCAAGCTTTTAAAAGAAAAATCATAAAACTTCCCTTGGGAAGGTAACTTTCTCATTGGTCAACTCAGCTCCTAAGGGTGTTACAACACCATCCTTCTAAAAGCTGGTGACTAAGGTCGCCCTCCCAGAAGAGACCCTGGGAGAGAGCCCAGAGAGATAGAGTTCTTCAGTTCCAGCTCAGGACAGCTCCTCTTCAGGTCCTGTGAGCAGACGTAGACCCTGACAAAAATGGGATAACAGCACAGCCCAAACGTTCCGCACAGCCCAATCTTCCATCTACTTTTCTTTCTTTCCATCAAGAGTCTAGTTAAGTTTTGTGCACTGCAAAACTAGAAGACAACATGACTACAGTCTTTTGCCGCCTCAAACTTGAACCTACAAACTCTGCTCCAAGTCTCGTGCGGACAAAGAACCGATCACTAGGCCCACACGGAATCTGCGAGCACAGAATTTTACAGATTTCCGCACATTTTAGCCCATCATTGATGCTATTTATTTACTTGTGTAAATTTATATTTATTCAGTTTTAAATTACAGTAATATTATTGACTAATATGAAAGTGTTCATCTGATTTATTTACAATACAGTTTGTAAAGTAATATTTTGTCTTTTTGTAGATCTATTATATGAGAGACTTGCTTTGTTTACCAAATAAAGTGGATGCAATTGGATTTGCATTTTAAACAAATAAACAAAAAGTTTAAAAGGTCTTACTTTATTTATTAAGGTTTTAGTTATGATACTCCCAAAATAATTCTGAATAAATCTGCAGATTTTTAACACAATTCTGCGCAGAAATAGCAAAAAAATGTCTGCAGATTCCGTCTGACCCTACTGATCACACCTCTAGATTAAACTGGTGTAAATTGGATGCCGTAAAGCAGGGGTCACCAATCTCGGTCCAGGAGGGCCGGTATCCCTGCAGGGTTTAGCTCCAACTTGCCTCAACACACCAGTCTGGGTGTTTCAAGTATACCTAGTAAGACCTTGATTAGCATGTTCAGGTGTTTGATTAGGGTTGGAGCTAAAATCTGCAGGACACCGGCCCTCCAGGAACAAGTTTGGTGACCCCTGCCCTAAAGAAACCATAGAATGGTTGAATGAATCATTACATTCTCTCAAACTCTCTCAAACGCAATTGACCAACTGAGAGCAGGTCTAAAGTCCAGCGCAGAGTGCATTAGTTGTGCTCCTCAATTACACGTTGCTTAATACACACAGGATGTACAGCAATGCTTAAATTAAAACTAATTATGTAGGCTAATGGATGTCTTCAGTAGGGTTGGGTACCAAAACCCAGTGCCATTACAGCACTGGTACCTTTGTAACCGTATGTACCAGAACGAATCAGCATTTGAATTTCGGTGCCTAATTTCGGTGCCACTGTTGCTGCGACAAGGACGTAAGAAGCATCAAGGGGTGGATCAAAGGCACACATAGATACGCACCATCTCTAAACATTTAATTCTAAACAACTTTGAGGAATACGGACAGGCGATGTCAGGCGTTTGTTCTTGTTGCTTAGGAAATTGACGCACGCAGTACAGCGCATCCGGTGAGCAAGAGCGACTCTCTTCAGGTCAACACGCATGATCGCGTTCATCAAATTTGCTTAAACTAAATGTTCTAAATCGTATTTTACAAGCAATGATTCTGACACAGCAACGTGAAGCAGATGCTTTACAAAAGTTGCGTGTAAGGGCGTACTCACACTATGTACAGTTTCCTTGAACCGGGCCAAAGCACGCTTGTCCCCCCTCCCGTCTCCCCCGATGGCCCGCACTCACATTACATTCGGGCCTAGGCACGCTTACGTCATCGTTGATGCGCTGTTCGGTAAGTTCTCTCGCTCAGCACAGTGGAGATTTCTTTAGTTATATTGTTTTAGTGGTTTGATGTGCAGTGACATGCAGTCAAATATTTCGCCAGACAGATCCGCCACTTTTGACGCTCATAAACAATCATAAAGTCCTCGTGCTGCAGGAATTAGGAGGTTTGCTGAGGGTGCGGCGCTTTCATGCAGAGAGAGGTTTGCGTCTTATTAAACTAAGACAGTTTACATTCATTGAACAGTAAGAATGATTAATAAACGCATATGAAACAGTCCCTTAAAAGTCACGTCTCGCTTTCAGTTTCAGGCTTTGGCGCGTTTTGCACTCACACACAAGCGTACCGCACCAAAACCCAAGTGAACCGGGCTCTGGCACACCTCTTCCAACCGGGCTAGGGCCGGCCAAGTGAACCGTGCCTGAGCCCGATTCAAAGCACTCACACTTCTCAAACGATCTGGGAAACGGGCCTGGGTTTGGATAGCATAGCGTGAGTAGGCCCTAAGGGGGAAACGCGTCAAACTGGATGACACATTTGAGGGCGCATGGAATCAACTTAAAGGCACCTGAATTTACATGAAACCCTAGAGGAAACATGGATTGCGTGGTGACGCAATGACATTAATCAATCTATGTACTATAACATAAATCATGAAAGGAACATTCAAAAAAAGCAACTCATATTAACGCCTTAATCATATTATTGTCTTATTTAGATTAAAGCAAATTATTAGATTACTGATAACCATGTAAACATAGTCACAAGTCCCAAACCTCGAAAAAAAGGAGTTCAGTATTTTGATGACAGCCTTTCCACAGATTACCAGTAAGCTAATGTAATTTCATAATGCAAATCTTAAACTCATGCTAACCAACAAATATGAAAATATAATAATGTAATTCAAACATATAAAATATGAATTGATGTTTACTTTAAACTTTTATCATATTGTTCTATTAAAATTATTTTTTTTTTTAAGATTTTGTCAAATAAAAGATTTTTCTAGAGTCATCCACCATAATTTTGTGGCTCAAAAGTATCGGTTTAGGCACCGTTTTGGCACCGGTAGCGTTTTAAAAGTATCAGTTTAGCACCAGTATCGAAATAACCCGAAATGATACCCAACCCTCGTCTTCAGTGAAGTGTAAAACACCTTTTCCTTATCCACGAAAGTAAGAAAGAGAAAGTAAAGGCCGATTGGAGGAGGCTCTTTCTTTATCCTCGCGCTGCAGATGCTCTGTTTAACCATTTTCTCACTCAGTTTTTCCACTTACAAAGTCCGCCATGTAAATAGCAAATGCACCATGGCGCGACACAACTGACTCTTAGAGGGAATGGGAGATGAGACTCTAATTGGTTTATTCTCAAAACACACCCAGAACTCATTAAGAGAATAAGCACAACCCTGTTAGACCATGCGTCGTGGCTCAGGGTGTATTTCTCAGTCCTTAAAATAGCAAAAGTGGATTCGGACATGCTTTTGCACCATGTGCTTTAGACATTGCACCTAGATCGTTAAAATAGAGCCCGATGATTGGATGATTGAGTTGTTCAGATTTTACAAGCCGATTTTTTTGTGGCTCAAAAGTATCGGTTCAGGCACCGTTTTGGCACCGGTACCGTTTTAAAAGTATCGATTTAGCACCAGTATCGAAATAACCCAAAATGATACCCAACCCTCGTCTTCAGTGAAGTGTAAAACACCGTTTCCTTATCCAAGAAAGTAAGAAAGAGAAAGTAAAGGCAGATTGGAGGAGGCTCGTTCTTTATCCTCGCGTTGCAGATGCTCTGTTTAACCATTTTCTCACTCAGTTTTTCCACTTACAAAGTCCGCCATGTAAATAGCAAATGCACCATGGCGCGACACAACTGACTCTTAAAGGGAATGGGAGATGAGACTCTAATTGGTTTATTCTCAAAACACACCCAGAACTCATTAAGAGAATAAGCACAACCCTGTTAGACCATGCATCGCGGCTCAGGGTGTATTTCTCAGTCCTCAAAATAGCAAAAGTGGATTCGGGCATGCTTTTGCACCATGTGCTTTAGACATTGCACCTAGATCGTTAAAATAGAGCCCGATGATTGGATGATTGAGTTGTTCAGATTTTACAAGCCGATTTTTTTGAAGTCCCCTTTAAATGAATCTTCAATTCACTTTAAGCTAATTTGCTACATAACATTAGGGAAAATATTAAATGAAGAGGAAAAGAATCATAAAAAATCTTTTTGTTTGCAGTAAGTGGTTTGAATTTAAATTATTTTTCTATTACTAATGATGTTTGGTGATTAAACGCTTACTTTAATTAATAAAACAGTTTTATTTAAATGCACGAAAAATGACTATATTGACTGAGAAATGGCCAAATATATGAATTTTTAAAAGGGAGTGGACAATATATGATGCACAAACACAAAAATATATATATCCAGCAATAATGAATGAAGGTTCCGGATATTATTCCTCAGTTTTCCTGTAAATATTACGGATTTGGACACAATGATGCAGCACAATATGAAAAAGAGCCATTTGCATGAATCACAGCAGGGAAGATTTATGTAAATGTGTGACTTGGGTGTCCTCCAACACTAAAATCCACTCATGAACGCCATCATACCAAACATCTCCATTAAAACGCTCGCAATCCACCCTTCCTGATTTGTGAACGTCGCTGGTCGGAGGTTAAACAATTTTGCAATCATTTCTGTGACCGGGGAATTCTGCCATTTTCAGTATTTCAAGGCAACTTCTGGAGCTAATCCAGAATTGCTAATGGATCCTTTGGGAAGCCTAGCATGACAGCTAGGTTTAAACTCTAATTGAACTGAAATGTGTCTCGTGTGCTGGCAGGTTTTTGCCTGGAAAGCATAACAGAGTTTGCTCTTGGAAGGACAAAAGTTTAATTAGATTGCACACTAATGAAGACAAGCGCTCTGCGTGCATCTTAAACATGTTGTCATTTTTTGGTTCTAAATGTTTACTGTCAACATGGAGCCAGTGCCAATTTTATATGCATTTAATTTTATTTATAAAAACATTAACTGTATGTAAATGTTGTAGAGCTGCACAATCCTGGCTAAAATGAGAATCACGATTTTCTCACGATTTTGTAGAAGTAAAATAAAAGTTAATAGGAGTAGGCTGTTTTATTGTTATTTCTTAAACATATGGTAAATCAACCAACAATAATAATATTAGGCCTATTTGAAGGTCTACTGTTGGTTAAAATGTAAAATTTTGTATAGCCTTGGATTGGTGGACTTGAACAGACTTTAAATTTGTCCTGGTTGTTAATTCACAGTAAAGTGGTGACTAGGGCTAGACGGAATCTGCGGACGTTTTTTGCTATTTCTGCTGAGAATTTTGGTAAAAATCTGCGGATTCTGCGGAATTATTTCAGGAGTATCACAACTAAAACCTTAATATATGAAATAAAAAGTATTATCATTTGAACTTTTTAGTGTTTAAAATGCAAATCCAATTAGATCCACTTTATTTGGTAAACAAAGCAAGTCTCTCATATAATATATCTACTAAAAGACAGAAAAAATGACTTTACACATTGCATTGTACATAAATCAGATGAACACTTTCATATTAGTCAATAATATTACGGTAATTAATTAAAAAACTGAATAAATATAGATTTACACACATTTACTCAAGTAAATAAACAGAATTCAAAAATCTGCGGAAAATCTGCGGAATTCTGGGGAACATCTGCGGAATTCTGTGCACGCAGATTCCGTGTGGGCCTAGTAATGACATCAGAATACAACCATTCATAATTTTGAAGTTTGCTGTATGTTGATATGTATAAGTTGGTAGCATATGTTACATAACATAAGTATGTTGACACAATCACCAATATCAAAACAACAAACTAACTTAATTTGCTGTGCTTAAAGTTCAGACTGTGTCTAAACGGTCTAAAGTTTATCTGGTTCAAATTTATCATAAATTGAACAAGAAAAGGTAGATTAAACATTTTTTTTGCAAATTCAAAAGAAAAAGGTACAAAAATGTCATGACCATTTAAAAGTAGCAAACATTACATGCTTTCATTAATCTGTATACAGCATGTGTAGCTCTGGGCTCAGAAATTTCACAAAATATTATTTTATCCTACATTTTTTAAAGGAAAATGAAGGTGTAGATAGGTGCTGTTGAATGCAGAGCTTCTCTATAAAACAAGTGAAAAAACACCTGCAAGTTCTGAAAGAGATCAAACCTCAGTGAGGTAAAACGCAAAAGTAATATAACGCATTACTTTCTATAAAAACGGGGAGTAACTCAATAATGTAATGCACTCCTTTCAAAAGTAACTTTCCCCAACACTGGTCATGGTATCACTGAGGAATGCCTAAAATAAATCAGAGGAAAAAGGTTTTGCTTTGCATCTTATAAGAATAAATGTGAGCGTAATCTCAAACTGGTGGTGGCGCTAGAGAGATTGAGTCTCTGAGCTTGCAGCGTTCAACATTCAAATTGATTTCTATCGGTGTGCCAAATTTGACAACTTTTTACCATAAGTAGTGTTTCCTCTGGGATTTTTCCAGCTGTGGTGGCAGGCCTTTCACACAGATCTTCCAACCTCCTATGGCGTTATTTCAATGACAAATGTCGTGAGAGCCGGTTTACAAGTCGAGATCGCATTTATGTAATATGAGCATGTGAATTATAAGCACAGCTTTTCTTGTGTGCTCTCAAATAAACGCTGTTGAAGTGCAATTTAGTGCATTTATGTAACGAGTTTTAGGGTTGGGTCGATAGACAATGCCATCGCAATCCTCCACCCTGCCCCCTTTCGCAAACCTGCTCTCGAAAAATACACACTCATACAGCTTAGTTTTAAAGTGGCATTTTAGAACGAAAACGATCCACGTCCACACTGCCATTTCATCTAGCAGTTCTGAACAGCCCTCAGTCCACACTATAAGAGTACCACTTGTTAAAAACGCACATCATGTGACCACACACACACACACACACACACACACACACACACACACACACACACACACACACACTGTCATATGCTCGTCTGAGCTTCAGCTTCAGCTTAGCGGATGCTTTGAGCAGTGCATATCACACAGTTTATCAAGGATGTACCGCTGAATTGCGTCTTACTATAGTTGTTAAACATGATATTTAATTAATCTTGTCGACTCTTCTGTCTTTTGAATCTCAGGTAACGTGTCCCAGCGTCAGTCCACTGCTTCAATCTTTCGCTTTCACGCTTGTACTTAGTCATTTTAGTGAAAACCTCAGATACTGTTGGTCCATTCCTGTTGGTTGTGCACCTTTTTACCAAGTTAGTGGACGCCATTATAATGACACAGATCACTCTGCCTATTCATGCCAGAGTCCCACGGAAAAAGTGATTGACTTTTTTTGAAAACATTTACATTTACATTTAGTCATTTAGCAGACGCTTTTATCCAAAAGCGACTTACAAATGAGGACAAGGAAGCAATTTACACAACTATAAGAGCAGCAGTGAACAAGCGCTATAGACAAGTTTCAGGTGTGTAAAGTCTAAGAAGCAAAGCATTAGTAATTTTTTTTTTTTTGTGAGAGAGAGAGGGCACAGTTAGTGGTATAGCCAGAGAGGCAGTTACAGATTAGGAAGGAAAGTGGAGACTAAACAGTTGAGTTTTTAGTCGTTTCTTGAAGACAGCAAGTGACTCAGCTGTTCTGATGTAGTTAGGGAGTTCATTCCACCAACTGGGCAGATTGAATGTGAGAGTTCGGGAAAGTGATTTCTTTCCTCTTAGGGATGGAACCACGAGGCGACGTTCATTCACAGAACGCTGTGTGAAACGCAAAGTAGGCCATTCACACAGATCTTCCAACCTCCTATGGCGTTATTTCAATGACAAATGTCGTGAGAGCAGGTTTACAAGTCGAGATCGCATGTTTGTAATATGAGCATGCGAATATAAGCACAGCTTTTCTTGTGTGCTCTCAAATAAATGCTGCTGAAGCGCTGAATGTGTGTGTAACTTATCTTTATTTATTTATGATTTGGTTATGGGTAAAACTAAGACCATGTGGGTCAGGTAGTTGAACTGGTAGGCTACAAATAATTAATTTGTTATGAATTAATTATTCATGAATAATTAATTCACCGACGCCTATGATGACGATGCAATCATCCATCACGAAGTTTCACATTGGACATCGTACGATGCCAAATTGGTCGACATCGCCCAACCCAAATTCATTTATTAGATTCGCTAGGAAGATTTATGAATGTCTCCAAATGACCTACAGAACGACATTGATGCATCCTGAGGTAAAGTGTAACGCCTATAAACTTTATCAATATAAAAGATAAATTTATTGTATGCAGAACCATAAACCTTTATCTATAAAGTATAATTATGGAAACTGTTCATCTTAACTGAAAGCTACGTTGTGTTTGTTGACCTCACGCATCACGCACCTGTCAGTCAGTCAGTCAGCATGTAACATTAAAAAGGTTAACCTCTTAAACCCCAGTGCTATTTTGGGATTTCCTCCTGGATTTTGCCTACCCAAACTTAAAAGCTTCCCAAATCCACATGCAGAGGTGTAAATGCAAAAATGTGGTATCATTTTAAAGAAAACCTTTGAATTTTCATAAAACACTATTGAAAGTGTTTAAAATAGCTGTATATATATTGTCTGTGTTATAATAAACACCTAAAAAAAGAGGCGCTTTTTGTAAAAAAAATTTTTATAAACTCAAATTTGACAGTGTACCTTTTAGGTTCTGTGTGGTCTAGCTTGCTGTAATTAATTTTGGTGGTTCCTGCACATGTCTGTAATCATAGGAAAAAAGACAAATGTCTCTACCATAGTCTATGCAAAAGTTATTGTATTCCAACTGATGAGAGGTGCTATACAAGCCACAGGGATCGATCATTGTTTTCATATTTCACTATTCTTTTGTTTGATCAAACATAATTCACTGTGTTTGGACCACATCAGACATATAACAGGATTACTTATGCACATCACCTCAAAAACAGAGGGGAAATGGCCCTGAAGCGCACAGCATAAGGTAAGAGATGACAGCTGTCTGTGCTATCTGGGGCTGCTTTCTGATCATAAATGTATTGTTTTCACTTCTGCACCATGGAAACACCGCGATTCATTCGACAACTGTTTGATATGTGAATATAATTCAGTGAAAAGAATGCTAGAACCGTATGAGCACCGGCAAGAGCCTTCATTTGAGCTATAACTTGTACATGTGTCATATATGAATCATATTAAAAATATGAAAATGAACCAATGTTCAATACCCAGCTCGGGTATTCAAAAGACTGTGTATATAAGTGTAAATAACTTTTGTACAGTAGAATAAAAACCAAAGTGATGCATATGTGCATAAAATATAGCTTCTACACTTTCAAACGAAACCACTTAAGGGGGTCTGGTGCAATGCTAGCCCTTTAAATCTTAAAGTGAAAGTGGATGATGGTTAAACAAACAACACACAGCACTACTACGATTACAGAAGCTCACTGTAATAATTCACTAGCATTTTAGTACTGGTGAAGTTATAACCCGCTTAAAAATAAATTAATTAATTTAAAAAACAGTATGATAAAACTGAATGTTTTGAACAAGAAGCCGTAATGTTGCCATGGCGGGAATTAATTTTGGTGCTGCGCTCTGCCATGAAACAATAAATGAAGTGGAAACAGTGGCGGAGCTACAATTTTTTTTTTACATGGGGTGGCCAATGCTATTTCAGGGAGGTCCACACACACATTGTACTCAAATAATAAATTAAGGAATTCAAAAGATTTATTTGCTAAATCAATGCTGAATTCATTAACAAAAACATTAGTATAAAGAAAAACGAAACAAAAAATACTTCAACATAGTAGACATCAAACAGACCTAGATTTGAAAAGAAAGAGGCACATAGTTTGTGCTTCTTTGTAAAGAAGTCCGATATCTCCCTTTTCTTTTCATGTTTAATTGACCCTGTGCAGAAATATAAAAGTCTGGTTACATCTGATCCAGTTTGAAACACATTGATTCTAATTAAAAATATCCATTATCAGACTTGCACATTAAAATCAGCAAACGATCAAAAAGCATTTTTTTTTGAAGAAAGCATATGAGCTGGCTACTCCATTTTAAATAAATCAAACTCAAACAGCTAGCCTAACATTATTTCCCCATATTAGCTAAATATTTGAGCATAGTAAATTAAATATAATAACTTGCATGCATGGAACGTATCAGAATTAACATTATTGCATCTTAAAGAGCCCCAATTATGGGTTCTTGAAAGTGACCTTCTATGCAGTGTAACACACCTCTAAGTGAATGAAAACATCCAGCTGAGTGCAAGTGCACAGTGTTTAAATTTACTGATTCTTTAACGAAATAGTTGACTCGGAGTCGAATAAACGAACCGAGTTGGGTTTGGATCTTTTTTTTTTAAAACATCGAGGTTTATACGGTACATCGCCATATATGTACTTCCAGTTCCGGTAAAGTGTGAACACGCTTTCACTTCAGACATTAACAGAGGCACGGGGGATCACGGGACTGATCAAGATGTGAAGATGACAATCACTTACAGGAGATTCGGCTGCGGGGAATAAAGGGTTAAAGTTAATTTTCACAACAATACCACAGTATAGCCAACCTAGTGCTGTATTTGTCCCTGTCATTTTTCTGTTGACTGATATAATAACCTACGCTGCAAGGCAGGATTAGTCAGCCATTTTCTATTAAAGGAGCAGCAGAGACTTTTATGTATGGGACTTAGTAACTTTTACAGTTTAAATAGACCAGTTTCTTCTACCTCCGGATCATAACATGTAAGGTGATATTAAAATCGTTGCTTTCGTTTTGTGTAGTTTGCAAAATGTGTTTAATTGTGTGTTAAAAGTTGTAATCATGCATCGATTATAGATCAGCGCTTGTACTGCATCTCTCAGGTTAAATCTGTATGGGGCTGTTCACATACCCCCTGCTTCTTCCTTTACTGATCTTAATGCATTTCTGAGCTTCCTCAGATCCTCTGCTGTTTGCCTTCGCTATGGCCACCATTAGCTGTTCGTCACACGCGCGGTGTGGTCAATTTTTAAAATAGTTCAACTTTTGCTGATTGTGTCGTTAATATTACTTTAGGTAGGATTAAGAGTAGAGTATTTGTTTGTGTTTAACTGCATTGTTTTATTGCATTCCTGCATTGGGCGCTCATACTTTCTGCTACTTCATACTGTAGCTGTGGTGGGCATTTCTCTCGGTCTCGTGCTGAACGCAGTCGACCAATTGCAATAGACTGGGTTATCGGTCCAATCAGCGCAGATTAGCTTCGTGCTAAGGAGGGGTTTGGGAATAACTGAATCGCTGAATGATTCATATGAGAGTCGCTAGGATAATTAGGTAAAAATAAATGCATATTATAAGACAAAGAAAGTGTTTTTTTGACCTTGCACGCATATCAGCATGTTGTTGGAGACCCCTAAAACCAAAATATGACCTTTATTAATGCAAAATAGGAGCTCTTTAACATGTACTTCTTGAGGTATTATCATGAGAAATCCTGCTTAAGAAATACCTCCTCTCCCTCAGTCATCTTTTCATCACGCAAATTGCTTGTGTTAGCCTAATTGGTTGGAGACGTTTTATGGAGACCACCATAAAACAGGAAGAAATTGTCATTCTTGCTATCAAATGGATCTACTTTTGTTGGCTAGACACGAGCCTTGCAGCTCAGTGAATGTCGGTGCCATCACTTATTGATCTGTGATTGGTAAATGTAGATTGTGTGGACGCTACTGCGCTACTTGACTAAAATAATAGCTTCGCAACTGAAAAGTTATTTGATTTAGAAAGTAGCGACACTACCGCCACGCTATTGAGGAATGTAGTTAAGCCAGTAGCATTACTACCTGTAGCGACGCTACTGCCAAACACTGTTCATCTTACTTGAAACCATGCACTTGTCTTCGACTCGTCATTGATTTGAAAATAGCTTGAGCGTTGCTGGCAAAATCCAAAAACTTCATTAGACGAATGAGATGTCAATCAGAATCAGGAAATGCCAGCAGCCAATATAATTTTAGGGTGGCACCCAGGGTGGCGAATCGGATGACCCCTGACAGCCCATGATGGAAACCATGATATGGATCTAAAGTATGTGCTGCCACTGACATCCAGAACTAAACAAATATCCAATGGCAATATCCACCAGAAAAACAGCCTAAAATAACTATAAATGCACAAAACCTGAAGCTAATTACAAATATCTATGCCCGTGTGCTCTCTTATCCTAAAAAAAAAGTCTATGAAGAGAAAGTTGTTCAGAAAAGCCTTGACTAATGGATGGGAATGTAATTGAGAGAGATGTTCAGGAGAGTCCGTATCCACAAACAAAGATGAAAAGCAGATGCTCCGTCCAGCTCATTATCCGGGTCCATATAAAGGCTCATTAGGGAGACGGAGAGCAAGAGTTCAGCTTATTAACACAAAGCCAGTGTCAGTCTCATTACTAGAATCAAGTGGGAGAGTAGGACTCGGAGCAGAAGCACAGATGGAGAAACATCACCATTTTCTTCAAATACTCTCATTACACTGTCATATTACTGGCTGTCGATTACACTGCTGTTGAACTAATGTATTGGCTGGTCTTAATCATACTGCTACATATTCCAACCTGCAATGTAATTATTGGTCGGGTGGGTGAATGGATGGATTGGTGGATGGATGCATGGACAGAAAATGAAAGACAGGCAGACAGATGGAAAACAATAGACTGGTCGATAAATGGATGGATGGATGGAACAATAGAACGATAGATGGATGGAAAATGATGGAACAATAAATCGACAGGTAGGTGGATGGAACGATAGATAGATGGATGGATGGATGAAAGAGCAATGAATGGACTGATAAATGGATGCATGGAACAAGAGCGACAGGTGGTCAGATGGACTGACACACAGAAAATGATAGACAGACAGATGGATGAATGAATGAATGAAATGAGTGACAGATGGATGGAACAATAGATCGACAGATGATTGGATGAACGGATGCATTGATGGACGAAACAATATATTGCGGATGGATGAAAGAGCGATGGATGGAACAATAGATGAACAGATGCATAGATGGAACAATAGAGCGATGGATGGATGAATGAATGAAATAAGAGTGACGGATGGACGGAACAATAGATCGACGAATGAACATGCATGGATGGAACAATAGAGCGATGGATGGATGAAATAAGAGTGACGGATGGACGGAACAATAGATCGACGAATGAACATGCATGGATGGAACAATAGAGCGATGGATGGATGAAATAAGAGTGACGGATGGAACAATTGATCGACGAAACAATATATTGCGGATGGATGGATGAAAGAGCGATGGATGGAACAATAGATGAACGGATGCATGGATGGAACAATAGACTGATGGATGGATGGATGAATGAAATAACAGTGATGGATGGACGGAACAATAGATCGACGAATGAACGGATGGAACAATAGAGCGATGGATGAATGAAATAAGAGTGACGGATGGATGGAACAATAGATCGACAGATGGATGGATGGAACAATAGATCGACGAATGAATGGATGGACAGATGGATGGATGGAACAATAGAGCGATGATGCATGGATGGATGAAACAATAGATTAACAGATGGATGGATGGACCCATAGATGGACGGAACAATAGATCAACAAATATATGGATGGAAGGCTGAATGGATGGACGGATGGATGGATAAAACAATAGATTGCCGATGGATGGATGGATGGATGGATGGAACAGAGCAATGGATGGATAGAACAATATATCGATAGATAAATGGATGGACAGTGGATGGACAAAACAATGGAACAAAAAAAAGGATGGATGGATGGATGGATGGTTGAAACAATAGGTTGCTGATGGATGGAAGGATAGATAGATGAATGGATGGAACAATAGAGGGATGGATGGACGGAATAAGAGCAATGGAAGGACGGATGGATGGATGGAACCATACAGCAATTGATGGATGGATGGATTTCTAGATGGATGGAACACCAGAGCAACTGATGGATGAAAAAGGATAGACAGACAGATGAATGGATAGATGGACAGACGGACGGATGGAACCATACAGTAATTGATGGATGGATGGATGGATTTCTAGATGGATGGAACAACAGAGCGACTGATGGATGAAAAAGGACAGACAGACGAATGGATAGATGGACAGACGGACGGATGGATGGATGGATGAAAATGTTGGAAAATGATGGACGGATGGACGAAAATGATGGACAAATGGATGGATTGATCTCTAGATGGATGGAACAAGAGCAGCTTATGGATGAATGGATAGATGGACAGACGGACGGATGGATGGATGTCAATTGGATGGATGGATGAAAATGATGGACAGATGGATGGATTTCAAGATGGAGGGATGGAACAATAGCGCAACTGATGGATGGACGGATGGATGCTCATATGCCAAAAGCTTTTAGAATAGGACAAAACAAACAAACAAACAAACAAACAATGAATTAAAGTCATGCTAAAGTGATATTTATGCTAATTAATTAGGGGAGGCAGTAGGAAATCAATTAATTAAATGCAATTTAACAATAACGAACAAATAAATGAAAACAACCAAGTTGAATGATCTTTATGTCAGGAAGTAAATAAATACCAATTAATAGCATTTAAAATAACATTTAAAACCAACGAATAAAATTATTTAATATATTAAAAAAACAAAAAAGTAAATAAAACTATAGATACGTTAAAAACAGCAAAACAAATTAAACAAACAAACAAAGTTAAACAGACAAAAAATGATTAGATCATAAAGAAATGTTCTATATTTATTTCAAAATTGACATTTTATGTTATATTAATGAGTAAATAAGTTATATAAATAAGTACTATAACTAAATACCATTTTGAATAAGTCTACGACAGTTAGGCTAAAATAACCCTGCTCATGATTAAGAGTTTAAAACCACTCCGTAAACTACATGAAAGCATTAAATCCAATCTTTATGAATAGCGATCTATGTTTTAATTAAATAAATAAAAATCGCTGGTGTGCCGTTATGAAAATTACAGTCATTCATCTGAAGGCAGTACAATGCAGAAAGTGCCCAGACAGAGTTAACCTAGCAGGCTGTTATATCCGCATGACTGCTGGAGCAGAATCACGGCTTTACCAGTCAAACTGCTGTAATTATAGAGCAAATGCTGCAGCACTGACAGCTGCTGAATGGCCCCTTTAATAAGAGCTTTCACCTGAGTTTAGCTGCTGCAGATGGTTTATATCTCTCAAACAAATACTCCATTAAAGCGCACATCACTCGCTTTGAAAGCTCAGATCAGGATCAGGATGATGATGATGATGATGAAAGGAGGCTCATGAGAGTTTCACAAATGTTCACAGCCAAACTTTTACAAGAAAAAGTCAACCCCAGTGAAGTTATTCTATGATACACACCAGGGGCGGACCTAAGCCCTGTGAATTGCTCAAATGTACTACTCTTTTGAATTAAACTGCTGTAAAAATGCATCAGATACATTTTTTTCAACTTGTTTCTGCATAAATCTGTTAATCAACCTCAGTCCCGATCAAAACCACACTGAAAAAAAGTGTTGCATGCTAAACTGTTGCAAACAATTTATTTGTGTTGAATTTAAGCAAACAAATTAAATTGAGCAATGTTCAACTTAATTTGTTTGTGTAAATTCAGCCCAAATAAATTGTTTACAAGCACTTAACGTAAAAGAATTGAGTAAATCCAAGGAATCATCTTTGAATAATTATTTTCAGTGCACTTAATTGTTTAGAAAAGGAGAGGATTTTAACACTTTAATTGCCAAATGATGTCACTGATTTGGGGGGAAATTTTGCTTTTTATCACAGTCTTAGGCATGTGAACATTTAGTAACAACATTGGCTTTGATGCATTGTTAGATTTAAATTTTTTCTGCCTAATTTGTTTATTTTGGGCTAAAGTGAGCGCTATCCCGCTGTTGGGTTGGTATGGGTCTGGGGTTTGTATTGTTGTTTCTCATTTGAAAATTTAAAATCAATAAAAATATATAAACCAAATTTTTTCTGCCTAATTTGCTGTTGGTGGCTGTTTTTGCACCATTAACTTCCATTCGAACCACATTTGATGGTACATAAATGCACAGTCTTTGTTTTTGTTTACCCCATGTAGTTCTGAGAGCTAAGTAAAGGTCACTCTCATCGTCTCACACACTCACAGACACACATACACACACTTTAATTTGCTGTTATACTCCATGTAAAATCCAGAAATTAAGCTTTTTTTTGCACAGGCCTATCTAAAGGGTTAATGCTGCCCACTGACGATCAACAGTAAAAATGACAAATTTAACCTCTTCAATCAAAAATGCATGATTATATGGTGTCATGGTTTTGCAATCCAAAAATGTGGCTATAATGGAAGTCAATGGGGCAAAAACAGCCACCAACAGTAAATTAGGGAGAAAAAAATTGAAATTAATCAAAAGCAATGCACTAAAGGCGATATTGTTTGACATGTTCAAGACTGTTATGAAAGGTAAAAATAAATCCAGTCCTCTATAACTTTTTATATTAAAAACACGTCATTTTGTCTGTGTTTTTTCACCAGATCAGTGACATCATTTGTGAAATTGTCAATTAAAGAGTTTAATACCTGTATTTTTAGATCAGGACTGAGGTTGATTAACAGATTTAAGCAAAAGTCTATTGAAAATATTTAATTACAGCAGTTAAATTCAGTGGATGTTTTCATCCCGAACATAACAAAAGGATAGTCCATTTGCCCATAATGTATTGTTGAATTTAAAATAAATAAAAGCATTTTCTCAAAATATGTGTCAAAATAAGATTTGTCAGCAAAAATCATTCTGTTAACTGAAACACAGAGAAAGTAATGGCCAAAATTAAGATACAAAATCACTCCAAAGTGGAGGAAAACATCCCTAACAGTACATAAGGTTTAACCAATAAGCAAGGTAAGTGACCAAAATAAAGACGTATATATTTCTATTATTTATAAATAGCATAGTTATCTGTCATATTGTGTATGTTAAAGGTCTAACAAATACAAATTTTATCCAAAAATTACATGCTGAATTTGTTTTACTTATATTTCAGAAAATATAAGTAAAATTAAGTGTTGTCAGAAAAAGACAACAATAAATAAATAAAACATTAATTAATTAAAATCAATAAGTAAAATACTAACAGTAGTTTATATATATATATATACAGTAAAATAAAAATTAAAAATATGGTATAAATAAAGAATAAAATAAAATGCATTTAATTAAATTAACAAAAATGCATGAATTTATCGATTAATTAATATGAATTACAATAAAACAATACAAAATAAAATAAAACAAAATAAAAAACAAAAGGGAGCATATTAGGACTAATGGACCCCAGGGCTGGAAATGCCTAGGGCCCTCAAATAACTAAATCCAACCTTTAATGTTGAAGCATATTTAAATGGATAGTTGAGCCAAAAACTTAGTTCTATCATCATTTACTCATCCTCCAATTGTTCCAAACCTGTTTGCATTAGTTTGTTTCTTCTCTTCAATACTAAGATACATTGAAGAATGCTGAGGGAAAAAACAGCCATTGACATCCATAGTATTTTCTCTTCTACAATGGATATCAACGGCTGATGGCTTCCAACATTCTTCAAAATATCTTCTTCAGTGTTCAACAGAAGTAAGAAACTCATTAAAGTTTATAAAGTTTAGTAAATGGTAAGGAAATGTTCATTTTTTAATGAACTATCCCTTTTAAGTGAAACAGGCTGCGGTGAATCAAACAGCAGTGTTAGCCCGCCATCTGCTGGTCAGATAAAGTTCTGAAATAATCACCTTGCTTTCCAATTTAAATCAACATATTCATCAATTGAGAAGCAAAATAACTTTAAATATGAGGTGGGGGAAATGTATTTACTCTCTATTTGTTTAGTTGCTTTGGGTTTTCGCTGCTCTCTTACTAAGATAGCGAGGTTACATTCTGTCAATCAATTAACATGTCTGTGGTGAGCTTGAAAAACGACGATAAACTCGAATACAAGCGTGTGAAATAACGTTAAAGAGAGAATCACGGGCTGACGCTTTGCTCTGTGAGGTAACAATGTAATTAAACCAATAAAACTTACCGTTTAGTAGTTAAATAATATCAATAAAACTTACCGTTTACAGTTGAGTCAGCTGTTGAATTCAGATGGCGTGCAGATTTGAGTCAGACTGATTAAACCAGAAACTCTTTTCGAACGATTCATTTAAAGAATCGATTCGTATAAGATTCGTGTGTGTTTTAAAGGGATAGTACACTGGAAAACTCAAATTTTACAATTTTCATTCATGTTGTAGAGTTTTGTCTTTAATGATCCTTGGGAGATCTTTAAAGGGATAGCTCAGTCAAAAAATAACAATAGTCTGGCTCCACTTCCAATCAAAAAAGTTTTTGAGTTTTTTTTTCTTTTGTTGAACACAAAAGAAGATATTTTAAGGAATGTTGGAAACCAATAGTCATTAAATTTCAGTGTATTATTTATTTTCCTACTATGAATGTATGGGCTTGTGTCCGAAACCGCCTACTACTCAGTAGGTACTGCATTTGAATTTAAACGTACTAACGTTACTTGGTCGCTAGAAAAGTATGTCCCATACAGTATGAAATTCGGGCGTACTACATCCAGCATTTTGTCATGGTCACATGACCTACCTGTGTCAGTTGCAGCGCTTCACTCCCATTCATGAATTCTCTCGCATGGCATCATGGGATAGCACAGCATGCAGAATCTCGCCAGAAGTAGTAAGTCATCCGGGTACTTCTCACATACTGATTTTCGAAATCTATGAATTCGGTCATAATACTCGGCACGCATACTACATAGTATGGAAGAATGCAGTTTTAGACGCAGCCATGAAGTCAAACCAGGGCCTTACTGTCAAGGGGCGGACTTAACCAACAAGCAAGGTAAGCAGCCGCTTAGAGCCCTGGGAAATTAGGGGGCCCCGACCAATGCCAAGAATTGCCTAAATAAATCATATAGCTCAATTATAAATGCTCTATCATACGTTGTAAAATCTGTCTATAACCGTTAAGATTTTAACATTATTACTTCTTTTCAAAACCGGGGGACCCTATGAATAGTGGAATGTTCCTTACTGCACATTCATTTATTTTTCAACTTTGTCCCTTTATTAAACTGGGGTCGCACAGTGGAATGAACCGCCAACTTTTTCAGCATATGTTCGTGATGCCCTGTACTGCACATGCAAATATTAAAATCTTTCACAAATCACAAAACGAAAGAAAAACCCCTTTACAGAACAAAACTATCCCTTTAATGAAACATTATAGCTGAAACTGTGGTTTATACACTGATTTATAAACTAGTTTAAAAAATGCACAAAATCTTTTTTGCTCATCTTTTCGATTCAGTTTTAATTATTTTGATTTGTTTAGATCAGGGGTATCCAAACTTTTTCTTATGAAGGGACAAAAACCAAACTTGATTGAGGCAAGTGTGTCGAAGGTAAAGATATTTTATTTGATAATATTTAAAAATGTTTAAAAATGTAAAAAAATATTTAAAAATTTAATGATTTTTATTTAATAATATTTAAAAATGACTTGAAAATATTGCTTTATATTACTTAATACAGCATCTTATTGTATTTTTTTACATTTTATAATGAACTTATTACAGTAAAACCAAAACTAAATCTAATTTCTAACAGAATTACACTAGTTTTTGCCTTGATTTGCTTGCCGATGTCTTCTTCATAGTCCTCTATCTGTCGAGTGACATGATTTACATTTTAAAAAATCATTCACAACATTTAATTCAAACATTTAATTTCAGTTTGCTTTTTAGCAGCCCAGCAATAAAACAAAAAAGCTTACTTCAAAATAGAAAGTACAGTCTCTCTGTTAAAAGCATTCGCCCCAACCCTCTCCATCATACTCACTCTCCCCTCAGATGGCCTGGTGGGACAAATCAAAGGATACAGTGGGCCATTACTGGCCCGTGGGCCCAACTTTAGGGATCTCTGGTTTAGATAGAGCAAGGACGTAACAACCGGGGGGGATGGGGGGATACGTCCCCCTCACTTAAATATGTACTTTAGTCGGCGCCAATAGCCTAGTGGTTATTGCGTTGACATATTGCACCCAGGTGCTTGCGGCGACCCGAGTTCGATTCCCGGTTCGAGGTCCTATGCCGATCCTTCCCCTCTCTCTGCTCCCCATACTTTATTGTCTGTTAATCTCCACTGTCCTGTCATTAAAGCTAAAAAACCGCTAAAAAATAATTATTAAAAAAAAAGTACTTTAAAACGTTTTTAACTGTTTCAGTTGCCTAAATTGCCTAATTTTTGTCTCACCGGCCGCTTTATTAGGTACACCTTACGAGTACTAGGTTGGACCCCTTTTGCCTTCAGGACTGCCTTATCCTTCATGGCATAGATTCAACAAGGTACTGGAAATATTCCTCAGAGATTTTGCTCCATATTGACATGATAGCATCACGCAGTTGCTGCAGATTTTTCAGCTGCACATCCATGATACGAATCTCCCGTTCCACCACATCCCAAAAGTGCTCTATTGGATTGAGATCTGGTGACTGTGGATGCCATTTGAGTACAGTGAACTCATTGTCGTGTTCAATAAACCAGTCTGAGATGATTTGCGTTTTTTATGACATGGAGCATAATCCTGCTGGATGTAGCCATCAGAAGATGGGTGCACTGTGGTCATAAAGGGATGGACATGGTCAGCAACAATACTCAGGTAGGCTGTGGCGTTGACACGATGCTCAATTGGTACTAATGGGCCCAAAGTGTGCCAAGAAAATAGCCCCCACACCATTACACCACCAGCCTGAACCATTGATACAAGGCAGGATGGATGCATGCTTTCATGTTGTTGGTGCCAAATTCGGACCCGACCATCTGAATGTCGCAGCAGAAATCGAGACTCGTCAGAACAAAAAAAAATAAAAAAAATTTTTCGCAAACCGGCAAATTGCACACTTGAAAAAACCAAGATACATTTGTAAATTACATTTGATACACATTTTAAAACACTTCACCGGCCCCAAAAAAGATGAAACGTGTATAAATGGCATTGTTTAATTTGTGACATATTTGAAACATTCCTTTTCCAAAGATTCATATGACAAATGTACTTTTCACATATACATTTACATATATTTATATATATATTTATATACTTTTTTTCTCATGTTATTGCTTTACAGTAAAATGCATCGGTTTTGTCCATTAAAGCATGACAGTACATTCATATACGTGTTACAGATGTATCCAGTTATGGTTCATAGTAACTAACTTGACATGAAATATATAGATATACACATTTTTCTATTTTGATCATACATTTATGAATCTTCTTTATTGTTGACATGAATCCCACATCACGTAGAGCTCACAGTGCATGGGGTCGAGATCATACACGTGTTCGAATGTGTGCGTTTGTTTTAAAAAGTCCCGTACAATCCACAATATACAACATTTATGTCTTCTCAGTTCTATACTTGTTAGAAAAGTGACTTCATAAACAAGTGTGTGATCAGATTTGTGGACTGTTTGCATGTGTTAATATGCCAACAAAAACCTCCATCGGTTCAACTGATGGTAAATCATGGTGAAATGCATCGCAAAACATTGTATGTACAGTTTTCATGAATATTAAATCAGATGCACAATTCTGCATTCTCCAAGTGTGCATTTACAGGGTAAAGTCAGTCAAAATATGCCTAGAACAAAGTTCCAGGTTCAAATTCACCCTTAAATGTTATAAATAAATAAAATAAATCTAAATATTTTGCATAAAGATAATAAAGTTTATGTTTCCGTATAACTCTTTTGCATTATTTTCATGTGAATTGTACACATTTGATATTAAAAAGCATTACAATAAATAAATAAATAAATGAAAACATGTTCTCTGCAATGCAGCAACAAAAATTAAATTAAATTAAATTAAATTAAATTAAATTAAATTAAATTAAATTAAATTAAATTAAATTAAATTAAATTAAATTAAATTAAATACACTCTAGGTCAAAATTCACCCCGATATGTACTAAATAAATGAAATAAATCACGATCATTTGCATTAAAAAATGAATTCTATTTTTACATTTGCACTGTTTTGCATTATTTTCTTGAATTGTATACATTTGATTGGAAAAAAGCACTGCAATCAATCAATCAATCAATAAATGAACGAATGAATGAATAAACTAATGAATTAATTAATAATATCCATTGCAATGTAGCAACAATAAAATAAAATAATAAAAATAAATAAATAAACAAACAAAAACAAAAAAACTAATAAATGAATGAAAAAAACATGTTCATTGCAATTAAATAAAATTAAATAAAATTAAATTAAATTAAATTAAATTAAATTAAATTAAATTAAATTAAATAAAATAAAATAAAATAAAATAAAATAAAATAAAATAAAATAAAATAAAATAAAATAAAATAAAATAAAACAAAACAAAACAAAACAAAACAAAATAAAATAAAATAAAATAAAATAAAATAAAATAAATTAAAATAAAATAAATCAAGATACATTGCATAAAGAAAATGAGGTTTATATTTATGTTTGCACTGTTTTGCATTATAATGATGTGAATTGTTCACATCTGATAAAAAAAGCAATAAATAAAATAAAATAAATGAAAAACAAAACATGTTCAAAACAAAACAAAACAACAACAAAAAAACATAACAAAAATAAAAACAAAACACAAAACAAAACAAAAAAGTCAAATAAACTCCAGGTCAAAACTCACGCCAAAAAGTAAGAAATAAATATATATTTACATTTGCACTGTTGTTCATTATTTTCATGTAATAAAAAAGCAAACAAACCAACAAACCAACAAATTGATGGATTAAAAAACATGTTCATTGCAATGCAGCAACAAAAATAAAATAAATAAAATAAAATAAATTTAAAAATAAACAAATTAAATGAAAGCTAATTAAAGTAACATTGTTCCCTCTCATCTTATTTTTTAAGAATTGATTTTCATTGGACCTTTTTATTTAGTAAAAAAAAAAAACATTATAGACATCATAATTATGTAACAAACCAACAACTATGTAACAAACAATAAATCACTGTAAAGAAAAATCTAATGCAATTAATAAAGCAATATTATTAATAATAATTAAATACTATAAGGACAAATACTGGCATTATATCAATTGTACAATCAAACTAAAACTAATTTCTTCCTCAGCATAATTGACTTTCACTGTAAAAATATCTAAACATTCCATAAAAGTACTTTTACTGTACTTTTATCCGTTTGCCTGCAGAATATTTAGAAATTAACACTGGAAAACAAATCAAAAACACTGAGAAAGAAATTGTATTCCATTAAATAATATTTAAGTTTATTTTATTATTATAGATTTATCAAACTGCCTTTATTATGCATAAAATGTAGAATCTTACTGTATTTTTTAAAGAAATAAAACAAAAATGTGCATAATTTTCATGAAAACTATCAAAATGCAAAGATTTTAATGCCACAAAAACAGATTCATGCGCAAAAATCTACAATTCAGGGTGAAATATGTCATGAACATGTATATTTTTGTGAAATTTAACCCCTTTTTATAACAAAATGGCACTAGAGAGTGTTCATCTACGCTTGATTAATGTGGCGTACTGTGTGTTCGCTTTTTTCAGACAGAAATGCATGTCAAGTTTCTTTCTGGAGAGTATAATAATAAGAGAAAACAAACAAATAATCTCACAGTCTTGAAGATTTCCCACTGAGGTCGTCAAAAGTTCAAGGCGACTCAGAATTGTGCATGTGAGGAGGTTATAATGCCACATCCTCCCTGCATAGTGTCCACTACTACAGGTCCACGCCTATTGCTGTTTCACTCGCAACATTCAGGAAAAACAAACAAAATGGTATTATTGTTCTCTTCTGTCGTCCAGAAAGCGCAGTGTTCATATTGCATAAACCCACACACACTCCAATAAAGAGATCGATAAATAAACAGACTGTGTTTGTGTCACGTTCGCGTTCGACTGAGGGAAAAGGACAATTTCTCCACAGAGGGTTGATTCTGGAGCTGCCGGGTCAAGAAAATATGGACAAGAGCCATGAAGTCCAACAGTGCAGATCCAGAAAAAGATGAGCTTCTGCTGTGTTTCTGTTCTCCAGCACAAATAAAACAACATCCTTCAGTCAGAATTCATTTACTAGAGGAGAAGCATCACTGCAGTGTCTGACTTCCTGAAAACACAAGACCTCCTTAAGACTGAGAATAGATTATTAGAATAGAGTAAACATTCTATAAAGCTTTCAAATTATTCGCCCTCATCTTCCTCCTGTCTTCCTTTTTCCATCCTTTCTTTCTTTCTTTTTTCTTTCTTTCTTTCTTTCACCTCCCCCTCCTCATCTTCCCTCCTTCCTCTTCCTTCCTTCCTTCCACCTCTGCCTCCTTTCTTCCCCCTCCCTCTTCCTTTCTTCTCCTCCTCCTTCCTTCCCCCTCACTCTTCCTTCCTTCTCACTCCATCTTCCTTCTTTCCTTCCTTCCTCCTCCTCCATCCTTCCTCTTCCTTATCCTTCCGTCTCCTCCCCTTCCTCCCTCTTCTTCCCTCCCTCATTCTCCCGTACTTCCTCTTTCTCCCTTCTCCCTGCCTCTTCCTTCCTTTCTTCCCCCTCCCTCTTCCTTCCTTCCTTGATTCCTTCCTTTCTTCTCCTCCTCCTTCCTTCCCCCTCCCTCTTCCTTCCTTCCCACTCCATCAACCTTCTTTCCTTCCTCTCTCCTCCTCCCTCCCTTCTACATCCTTCATCCTTCCTTCTCCTCCCCTTTCTCCTTCCTCTTCCCTCCCTCATCCTCCCGTACTTCCTCTTCCTCCCTTCTGCCTGCCTCATCCTTCCTTCCTTCCTTCCTTTCTTCCTTCCTTCCTTCCTTCCTTCCTTCCTTCCTTCCTCCTTCCTCCTTCCTCCTCCTCCTTCATTCCCCTTCCTTCCTTCCTTCCTTCCTTCTTTCTTTCCTTTCCCTCTCACTTCCTTCTTCCTCCCTCATCCCCCCTTCCTTCCTTCCTTCCTTCCTCTTCCTCATACTTCCTTCCCTTCTCCCTCTTCCTTCGTTTCTTCTCATCCTCCTTCCTTCCCCATCCCTTTTCCCTCCTTCCTCCTTCCTTTCCTTCTATCTTTCTTTCTTCCTTTCCTCCTTCCTTCCTTCCCCTACCTCATTCCTTCCTTGCTTCCCCCTCCCTTTCTTTATTCCTTCCTTTATTTTTCCTTCTATTTTCCTCCCCTTCCTTCCACCTCTTTCCTTCTTTCCTTCTCTTTCTTTCCTTCCACCCTTCCTTCCTCTCTACCTTCCTTCTTTCTCCTCCTCCCCCTCTTCCTTCCTTCTATCTCTATCCATCCCTGTTCTTTTTCCATCTCTGCCACTTCCTTCGTTCCTTATTTTTCATTTCTTTCATCTTTCTTTCCTCCATCCCATTCCTTCCTTCCTCCTTCCTTCCTTTTTCTTCCTTCCAATGCTTCATCCTCCTCCTCTTTCAATTCTTCCTTCCTGCCCCCTACTCCATTATTCCTTCCCCTCCCTCTCCCTTCCTTTCTTTCTTGTCCTATTTCCTTCCCCCGTCCATCTTCCTTCCTTCCTCCCCTTCATCCTATCTTTCCTTTCTTCCTTCCATCCTTCCTTGCTTCCCCTCCCCATTCCTTCTGTTCTTCCTTCCTTCCTCCTTCTCTTCCTTCCTACTCTTTCTATCCTTCATTCCTTCCTACCTTTCTTCCTTCCTCCTTCTCCCATTTTCCTTCCTTCCTTCCTTCCTTCCTTCCTTCCTTTCTCATTCTTCCTTTCTCCCATCCCTTTCCGTCCTCTTCTTCAGCCTCTTCCGTCCTTCTTCATTTTTTCTTCCTTCCATCCTTCCAACCTTTCTTTCTTCCATTCCCTTCCTTCCTTTCTGCTCCCCTCATAGTTCTTCCTTCCATCCCTTTCCTTCCTCCTCCTCCTCTTTCATTCCTTCCCCCAACTCCTTCATTCCTTCCGCTCCCTCTTTTTTCCTTTCTTGATTCTTTCCTTTCTTCTCCTCCTCCTTCCTTCCTCCTCCCTCTTCCTTCCTTTCTCCTCCTTCCTCCTATCTTTCCTTCCTTCCTTCCCCCTCTCCATTCCTTCTGTTCTTCCTCTTCCTCCTCTTTCCTTCCTTCCTCCACTTTTCTTCCTTCCTTCCTTCCTTCCTTCCTTCCTTCCTCCACCTCCCCCCATTCCTTCCCTCCTCATTCTTCTTTCTTTCCATTCCCTTCTATCCCCTTCCTTCCTCCTCCACCTCTTCCTTCCTTCCTTCCTTCCTTCCTTCCTCCACCACCCCCTGTTCCTTCCCTCCTCATTCTTCTTTCTTTGCATTCCCTTCTATCCCCTTCCTTCCTCCTCCACCTCTTCCTTCCTTCCCTATTCTTTCTTCCATCTTCATTCTTCATTTCTTCCATCCCCTTCCTTCCTTCTTTCTTTCTTCCATCACCTTCCTCCTCCTCCTCCTTACTTCCTCGTTCTTCCTTCCATTCCTTTCCTTCCTCCTCCTTCTCCTATTCCTTCCTTCCTTCTTTCCTTCCTCCTTCTTTCCATCCACTTCCTTCCTTCCATTCCCTTTCTTCCGTCCCCTTCCTTTCTTCCATGCCATTTCTTCCTTCCTTCCTTGCTTCTCCCACCGTTCTTTCTTTCTTTCTTTCTTTCTTTCTTTCTTTCTTTCTTTCTTTCTTTCTTTCTTTCTTTCTTTCTTTCTTTCTTTCTTTCTTTCTTTCTTTCTTTCTTTCTTTTACTTCTAAAGTAACAAAAATGTGAGTACACTACTTTTACCAAATCAGTTGATAATTTCAATCCTTTAAAGATTCTCTTTTTTATCTTGAAGAGACAATTCAATAACAAATAACAAAAAAAAAAAAATTAAAGATTAGCACGCTCCTGTGAAATTATAGTACTTTTTCAAATATTTCCCAAATTATCCCAGTGAATTTCCACTGTATTTCTGACTGGAATAAAAGCAGTTTTCAATTTTTAATATCAATATTATTGGCTACAAAACAAACTGCTGCAGTCCATGACTTGTCTAATTAATATAACGTGCCTAATTAACATAAAATAACTAGTAAAGTAATGTGCACTGTAATGGTTATTAGTTACAGTCATTAGAAATTAGTCATTAAAATAGAAATATTATCAAAAAACTTTCACAGGAAGGCTAATAATTTTGACTTCAACTGCAAAATAATAAACAATAAGAAATCAGAAAAATAATCTTGTTTTCTAATTAAGTTTATATATTTTTTTCCAATATTTGTTCTCGTTTTAAGGCTTAACTAAGTCCTTTTGCTTCTTGACTTCAGAATGTTGAGATGTTTGCACTGGAAAGTGAAACAGAAACACATATTTTACTGGCGAAGCGAGAGATTTTGTTTGCAGATTTTTCTCCTTACACACACAAGTATACACATAGACATTTATACACAAGCACACTCACACACACACACACACATCAGGGAAGCACTTCTGAATGAGACTAAACGGCTCGTTTACTTTAAAGTGCTCGTTTCTACATTTCACAATGAATAAACACCTTCCCGCATCTCTAAACCTGTGTTTAAAGGACCGAATGTCATGAAAGCACACTGAAGATGCGCACAGAAATCAATATGATCATTAAATCTCTTCATAGGCAAGTTTTAGCCCTCAAAGAGGCCATGGCAAAACATCTGAAATACTCAAATCAGAATCATGTTTTGTACATAAAAAAAAGAGAGAGACAACTTCTTTGCAAAACAAAATCATGCATAATCAGTATTTAAGTCTTGTTTTCTAGAGAGAAATAAACATCTAAATATCTTTTTAACAAGATATATTTAAGCCATATTTGGATTTCTCTTGATTTTCTAAATGCTAAAAATGTTTTGTTTACACACTGAAAACACTTAAAGTGTCCAAATTATCCAAGTTGCAGCAGACTTTTAACTTGTATTATGATGACGTATTTAAAACTGAAATGGAATATTTAGTAGGGGGCGGGGTTTGGTTTTTTGCAGCTCCTCCAATCAGCTTTCGATCTCTGCAATCTGTTAAATATTATGTTTTTTTTTCAGTGTATTAACTTGCACAGATTAATTGTTAAAATAGCAATGTGAACTAGCAAAATAAACATTTTAATTACTAAAAATATATCTATCTTCTTTAAATATTAACCTGTACTTACCTTATTGGGAAAATTATTTCATTTTAGTTAGAATGCTTTAATTTATTTAGCCATTCCTTTCTTTTTAAGCATAATTCACATTACAATAAAAGTGCATGATGTGTAATACTTTCATTTTATTTGCATAAATATCTTCTTTTTTTTACACATAAACTTATGTAGACTTGATGAAGACAATTTGCTAATTATTTGGCTACTTATTTATCTTTTTCAAGTAAATCTATCTTGTTTTAATGATGTTTAGATTTGGAAAACAAGATCGAAAATACTGATGTGACTACATTTAGTCAGATTTACCCTTAAAAATAATTATGGGTAAAATTATCTTGTATTGACTATTATATTACTGAAAAATAAGACCAAAAAGGAAACACTGTTTTGCATGCTGCAACAATTAGCATTCTTAATGCTTTATACGCACATATTTGGACCAATGGGCTGTTATAGTGGGTGGAGTTGATGGCTATCTTCTTCCACTGATCTACATATGCACATATTTAGGCCAATGAGAGGTCTAATAGGTGGAGCCACCAGTTACATGTACTTAACTTGTCTATATATGCATCTATTTGGACAAACTAAATATCATATTGGGTGGAGCCAGTCAATTTCCTCCACTCGTCTACATATGCAAAAATTTGGACCATTGAGAGGTCATAGGGGGTGGAGCCACCAGTTAATTTCCCCAACTGGTCTGCATATGCAAATATTTGGACCAATAGGATGTTACAGTAGGTGGGGCCAAAAGTTTATTTCTTTAACTGGGCTATTTATGCGAATATTTGTGCCAATCAGATGTTATAGTGGGTGGAGCCAACTGTTAATTTCCTCTACTGGCCTACATATGCAAATATTTAGACCAATGAGAGGTTATAGTGGGTGGAGCCACCAATTAATTCCTTCAAATAGTACACATATGCAAATATTTGGACCACTGAGAGGTCACAGTGAGCGTAACCACCAGTTATTGTCCTCCACTGGTATACATATGCAAATATTTGGACAAATGAGACATCACAGTGGCTGGAGCGACCAATTAATTTCCTTAACTGGTCTACATATGCAAATAATTGAGCCAATGAGAGGTCATAGTGGGTGGAGCCAACAGTTAATTTCATCCTCTAGTATACATAGGCAAATATTTGGACAAATGAAAGGTCATAGTGGGTGGAGCCACCAGTTAATTTTCTCTACTGGTCTACATATGCAAATATTTGGACCAATAAGATTTTATAGTGGGTGGAGCCAATAATTAATTTCATCCACTAGCAAACATATGCAAATATTTGAACAAATAAGAGGTCATAGCGGGTGGAGCCACCAGTTAATTTTCTCTACTGGTATAAATATGCAAATATTTGGACTAATAAGATGTTATAGTGTGTGGAGCCAACAGTTAATTTCCTCCACTGGTCTACATATGCAAAAATGTAAACCAATAAGATGGTAAAGTGGGTGGAGCCACTAGTTAATTTTCTCCATTTGGTCTACATATGTAAATATTGGACCAATGAGTGGTCATAGTGGGTGGAGCCACCAGTTCATCCCCTCCACTAGTTGAACAACCAGTTCATTTCTCTACTAGTTTGCATATGCAAATATTTGGACCAATAAGATGTTATAGTTGGCAGGCCACCAATTAATTTCCATAACTAGTCTACATATGCAAATATTTGAGCCAATGAGAGGTCATAGTGGGTGGAGCCAACAGTTAATTTTATCTTCTAGTATACATATGCAAATATTTGGACAAATGAGATGTTATAGTTGGCGGACCACCAATTAATTTCCTTAACTGATCTACATATGTAAATATTTGAACCAATGAGAGGTCATAGTTGGTGGAGCTACTAGTTAATTTCCTTAATTTGGTCTGCATATGCAAATATTTGGACCAATGAGAGGTCATGGTGGGTGGAGCCAATTAAGTGGAGTTAATTTCCTCAACTGGTTTGCATATGCAAATGTTTTGACCACTGAGAGGACATAGTGGGTGGAGCTACTAGTTAATTTCCTTAATTTGGTCTGCATATGCAAATATTTGGACCAATGAGAGGTCATAGTGGGTGGAGCCACCAGTTAATTTCCTCCACTGGTTTGCATATGCATATATTTTGATCAATAAATGAACTGTTGATTTCCTCTACTGGTCTACATATGCAAATATGCAGACCAATAAGATGTTAAAGTGGGTGGAGCCCCCAGTTAATTTTCTCCATGAGTCTACATATGCAAATATTTAAACCAATGAGAGGTCAAAGTAAGTAGGCCACCAGTTAAACCTAATTGTCATAGTGGGTGGAGCCACCAGTTAATTTTACTTAACTGGTCTATATAAGCATATATTTGGACCAATTAAATATCACAGTGGGTGGAGCCACTAGTCAATTTCCTCTACTGTTCGGCAAATGCAAATATTTGGACAAAAGATAAAATATTATAGTGGGTGGAGCCACCAATTAATGTCATCCACTGGTCACTGGCCAAAAAACTGAGAAACAAACAAACACTTATAACAAACACAAATAAATTAACTTGAATCAGTGTAGAAAACAGCATGTAGAAAAGAGCGAATATTTATCTACCCTCCTGGCGCAATCCACGTTTTCCATAATGCATTTTTGGGAATATTAAAGATCCTCAACTGGAAGAGAGAAAAGCTGCCAAGGAGAAGTTCCTCTTTCCGGGAAAACCAGTGGCAAAAAATTAGCTTATCAGAAAGATCCAATCCATCCACAGTGAAAAGCGAGACCCGTTGAAGGATTTTCAGTCGAGCGTTAGTGTTGTTGACGACTCACATTCATCCAGTTTTTGCGGTGATCGTGGCGTCAGAATGGTGCGTTGTGAGACATGGCGTGGTTTCTAGTCTTCCCGGCACATGGGTAAGTTGACGAAGGTGAAGACGTTGTATTCGATCATGATGGAGAAGCAGAGGAAGACGGCGTACAGCAGCAGCACATAAACACCCAGCTTAAAGTCCAGCTTCCAGTGGTTCAGGTGAATCCCCAGAATCTGACAGACAAAAACACATTCATATACAGTTGAAGTCAGAATTATTAGCCCTCCTGAATTATTAGCCCCCCTGTATATTTTTCCCCAATTTCTGTCTAACAGAGAGAACACATTTCTAAATATAATAGGTTTAGGACTCTATCATACACACGGCACAATAAGGCGCAAGGCATGTTTGGCACGATTTATTGCTAATTTTCAGACCAGTGCAACCCTAATTTTCACATTTTGCACTGCACTGTTTAATTAGCAAATCCATTTGTGCCACTTTGTGGACTCAAAGGTGTTCTGGACTATAAAGGAGGTGTGTTAAGGCGCATTGTTGGCGCGTTGCTATTCTGAGGAACTGAAATAAACCGCACCGTTGACCAAATAAAAGCTGCTCTAAAGTTATGCGCCTATACAGGTTCAAATGTGTACACATTGCTTAAGACACACAGGATGTAGAGCAATCCACAAATATCTTTACATATAAAAACAAACTAAAGGATTAAAATGTAACAGAAATTGTTATAGAAATTGTTAATAAAAATAAAAACCACTGCCTCTTTTCAAATAAAAGGCGGTAGCGGTCGGTAACTCTGGTGTAATTTGAACATGAGCGGGCGGTCTAACACTATAGCGCTCCCTATATACTGTATATATATATATATATATATATATATATATATATATAGAGAGAGAGAGAGAGAGAGAGAGAGAGAGAGAGAGAGAGAGAGAGAGAGAGAGAGAGAGAGAGAGAGAGAGAGAGAGAGAGAGAGAGAGAGCACATCCGCCGTGGTGCTGTGTGTGACCGGTTATAGGCTGTCTGGACTCTGTAGCATCCAGCTGGGTGTTTTTTGGGAGGCATATTTAATCGCTATACATTTTACAATCTTCTTTGGCCCAATAAGTAGCTGCTATGTGTATATGAATAATGCTGATGTGATATATGAAATCGGTAGTTGGCAAATATATTGTGTGGATGTGTTTGTAAATCTCACTGAGTCAGTGCCTCACCAGCCACAAACCTCACCGCACGTCACGCAGCACTCATGTCTCATCACAAAGGGGCAAACAAAACTGACATTAAGCCTACAATCCTTGCACAACCTACACTTTTATCTGTTATCTCTCTCTTTTGGTAGTGCCTAATTTTAACGTGAGATTTTGGAAACAAGGTCTAAATTTAGCGAACGGTCGGGTTGGGTAGAAAACGAGGCGGGTCGCGCAGCGGGTGAACGAAGACTGAATATACAGCGGGAGCGGGAGCGGTCGGGTGCGGAATAAAACATGGCAGGAGCGGGCAGGAGCAGGATTACTAGGAAATACTTAGGATGCGGGATTACTGAAAATCCAGTCCCGCGCAGATCTCTGGGGGATTTTTCTGTTTACTCATGACCATTTGCATTTGTATAATGTTATTATTATTAGTAATATTATTTATTATATACATATTTATATTAGGTGTAATAAAAACAAGTTTGGATTTGTCCATCTGTGGGGTTTTGGAGACATCTGCATCAGCATATGTGGCATAAGAACAGGATGTGTGTTTGGATATAACTCAGTTTTTTGACCACACTTCGTTATTATTGTTTATTTATTCATTTGCTGGAAATTAGAACTGAATTTAGAAATAGCTTTGAAACAAATCTTTGTGCTTAACAAACTAGATTAATTATGTAGGCTAATGGATGCCTTCAGTGGAGTGCATACAGCATTGTTTCCTTATCTATGAAAATAAAGGAGTAAAGTAAAGAGTAAAAGTAAAGATAAAGTAAAGAGGCTGAATGGAGGAGGCTTGTTCTTTATCCTTCTCGCTTTTTATCGCTAGTGAAGCGTTCAGTTTATCCACTTACAAAGTCCGGCATGTAAATAGCAAATGCGCCATGGCGCGAAGCAACTGACTCTTAAAAGGAATGGGAGACGAAACTCTGATTGGTTTTATGCAGGTTATGCTCAAAACACACCCAAAACTCATTAAGAGAATAAGCACAACGCTGTTAGACCATACGCCGGGGTGCAGATTTATTTTTCCATCCTTATTTTATCAAAAGTGGATTCAGACACAACCTTAATGCTTTTGCACCATGCGCTTTAGACTTTGTGCCTAGATCATTAAGATAGAGCCCATAATATCTCATTTCTTATAACTGATTTATTTTATCTTTGCCATGATTACAGCACATGATATTTGACAATAATTTTCAAGATACTAGTATTCAGCTTAAAGTGACATTTAAAGGCTTAACTAGGTTAACTAGGGTACGTAGGCAAGTCATTGTATAACAATGGTTTGTCCTGTAGATAATTAAAAAAAGAATATTGCTAAAGGGGGCTAATAATATTGACCTTAAAATGGTTTTAAAAAAATAAAAAACTGCTTTTATTCCAGCCGAAATAAAACAAATAAGCCTTTCTCCAGAAGAGAAAATGTTATCGGACATACTGTGAAAATTTCCTTGCTCTGTTAAACATCATGTGGCAAACATTAGAAAAAATAATAATAAATTTTGCCCACAACTGTAATATGTTCTGCTCATTCAAAAATGCTATAGCAATCTTCACATTAAGCAGCTGTCAGTCACTTTGTAGTAATTTTCATTCATATATTATCATGCTAATCTTTCAATGTATGCATTTTTAATATATTTTATCAACAGTTCAAAATCAAATAAAAAATACATAATATTTAGTTCATGCAACTGTAATTTTACATCAAGAATTAATTAATGAGTTTAAGTGTATTTTTATTGTAATTTAATTTGATTTATATAAAATGATTCACAATTTTTTTAATACATAGCAAAAAACAAAACCTGCAATACACATTTTAATTAATGCTAATGTGAAAAATGTTCAGGTGATAAAATATGTATTAGAAATATTCATTTTTTAAATCAACTACAAAAATCATTTTTTTTATTTGCAAGACATTCAGCAATTAATACAAAATTAATACAAAAAATTGTTATTTTAGGAAAATCAAATACATATATATATATGGGTTAAGGTTAGGGTTAGGTTAGGTTAGGTTAGGTTAGGTTAGGTTAGGTTAGGTTAGGTTAGGTTAGGTTAGGTTAGGTTAGGTTAGGTTAGGTTGGGTTGGGTTGGTTGGGTTGGGTTGGGTTGGGTTAGGTTAGGTTAGGTTGGGTTGGGTTGGGTTGGGTTAGTTAGAGTTAGGTTAGAGTTGTATCTTCATTACTAAAATACAAAGTGCTATGTATGTTTATGTATTTGATTTTGCTAAAATAACTATTTTTGTATTAATTTGATCAGAAAGTGAAATGAAAAAGACAACATAATGTTTGAGCAATGTTAATCATTTGTAAAATGTATTCATTCGTTTTCCTTCAGCTCAGTCCCTTATTTATCAGGGGTCGCCACAGCAGAATGAACCGTCAACTTATCCAGCATATGTTTTATGCAGCAGATGCCCTTCCGGCTGCAACCCAGTACTGGGCAACACCCTTACACTCTCACATTCACACACAATCACACTACGGCCAATTTAGTTCATCCAACTCACCTATAGCGCATGTGTTTTGACTGTGGGGGAAACCGGAGCATCTAGAGGAAACCCACGCCAACATGAGGAGAACATGCAAACTCCACACGGAAATGCCAATTGACACAGCCGTGACTTGAACCGGTGACCTTCTTGCTGTGAGGTGACAGTGCTAACCACTGGGCCACCGTGTCGACCATTTGTAACATTTAATTTCCAGTGGAATATGTTTAGAGTGATATATTCTATATATGTAGATCTTTGCCTATTATTACAGTATATGATTTATCTAGGCAAATGTTGATCATTTTCAATAAATGTAGCGTGACACAAATTTAAGATTGCCAATCAATTTTAATGCTACCATTATTAATGTTTCACCAAAAATCACTATTTACTCTCCCTCAAATGGTTTTAAAGAGTCTTCCTTCTGTTGAACATAAAAGAAGATATTTGGAAGAATGCTGAAAACCTGTAACCATAGACTTCCATAGTACGCATAACTATGGAAGTCAATGGTTACAAGTTTTCAGCATTCTTCAAAATATCACATTTTGTGTTCAACAGAAGAAAGAAACACAAACAGATTTGGAACAAGTGAAAGGTTAGTAAATGATGACAGAATTTTTTATTTTTGGAGAACTATCCCTTTAATATTCACACAGAATTTCTAGTTTGCAAACTGGAGCACCCGTCATTCAAAAGAGAACCTTTCTGAAATCTTTTCAACAGAAGTGACAGAAAAAGTCATTAATTTTCTGAGTGACTCACGGTGAGAGCGACGGATCCCAGAAGAAGCACAACCGAATACAGCAGACCCCGACTGTTGATCATCACCTGAACAGACAGAAAACCCCAGCTTTAAACCTTTACAATGCAGACTATAGGATTATCATTCATTTGTTTATTTTCCTTCAACTTAGTCCCTTATTTATCAGGGGTCGCTACAACGGAATGAACCGCCAACTTTGCAAGCATTTGTTTAAAACAGCAGATGCCCTTCCAGCCGCAACCCAGTACTGGAAAGTACATCCAAATGTAATCTGGTGTCATTCATTTTCATTAAAATTCATTAATTTTCATTATTCATCGTTAATAAATGGTAATGAGATCAACATTTAACATAATTTATTTTTATTATTTGACCAAAAATATTTAGTAAACATTTATTTGCTTGTCTTGAATTAATGGATTAATTAGCACATTGTTAACATGTTTCTAACATGAATTAGCATGATTGCTAGCATCTTTCTCACAAGAATGTTCATGTTATTAGCTGGAATTTACATGTTTATTGCATGAATTAGCATGTTTCTGGTATAAATTAACATGTTGCAAGCATGTTTCCAACACAAATTAGCATGTTGATAGTACATTGCTATTTTTTTTTTTTTTTAAATGAATTAGCATGTTCTGGTTGCTAGCATGTTAATTAGCATGTTGATAGTACATTGCTATTTTTTTTTTGTTTAAAATGAATTAGCATGTTATCAACACGTTTTCAACATTAATTAGCATGTTTGCTAGCAATTAACTAGTATGAATTAGAATATTGCTTTGCTGCTTCTAGTGTGAATTAGCATGCTACTAGCATGAATTAGAATTCTGCTAGCCTGTTGCTATTATAACATATTTCCAACATAAATTAGATGTGTTACCAAGTATTAGCATTATTTGACATGTTTCCAGCATAACAAACAATATTGCTAACATTTATCTTGTATGGTTAGCATACTGTAGCCATTTAGTAAACATTGTGTTGTTTACAATGAATTCCCTACTGAAAAATCCACCTTAAACCAGCCTAGGCTGGTTGGCTGGTTTTAAGCTGGTGGACCAACCTGGTTTTAGAGGGGTATTGGCCATTTCCAGGCTGGTTTCCAGCCATTTCCAGCCTGGTCTTAGCTGGTTTTAGGTGGTCATCTCCCAGCCTGACCAGCCTAGGCAGGCTGGGAGCCCAGCCAAAACCAGCTATGTCCAGCTTAAACCATTCCCAGGCTGGTTTCCAGCCTGGTCTTAGCTGGTCAGGCTGGAAAATGACCAGCTAAAACCAGCCTGACCAGCTAAGACCAGGCTGGAAATAGCTGGAAACCAGCCTGGAAATGGCCAAAACTCCTCTAAAACCAGGCTGGTCAACCAGCTAAAACCAGCCAACCAGCCTAGGCTGGTTTAAGCTGGATTTTTCAGCAGGGTTATTAGCATCTTAGAATTGTTAGCATCTTTCTAACTTGACTTAGCATGTTGTTAGCATGAATTAGTACTTTGCTAAAGTTTTAAACGGATTAGCACGTATTCCCAGCATTAATTAGCATGTTGCTAGCATGTAACTAGCACAAATAAGTATATTCCTTCACTGCTTCTAGTGTGAATTATCATGTTGCAAGGATGTAACTAGCATGAATTAGAGTTTTGCTAGCATGTTTCTAATTTAACATATCACCGACATAAATTAGACGTGTTACCAAACATTTGCATTAATTAACATATTTCCAGCATAACAAACAATATTGCTAGCATTTATCTTGTATGGTTAGCATATATATTGTAGTAAATTCATAAACAATGTGTTTTACCATGAATAAGCACATTGTTAGCATCTTTCTAACATGCTGTCAGCAAAAATGTGCATGTTCATAGCATACATTAATGCGTTTCTAGCATGGATTGACGTTGCTTGCATGTTTTGTGGATTAAGGTATATATGTTGGGAGTCTTTTTTATATATATTTCACAAAGAGACATTATTTACATTATATTAAGGCATACAAGTCCCAGAATTCCCTTTAAAGCCTTAAATGGGTTAATTAAGCAAGTCATTGGACAACAATCAACAGTTTTTAAATATTTCATTTCTTTCCAGCAAAATTCTCTAGAACTAAAAATCTAATAGGAAATACTGTGATAAATGTCTCTCTTACGCATCAGATATATTAAAAACAATAAAAATTTCACAGGAGGGCATGATAATTTTGCCTTCAGCTGTAAATAGATCTGCAGTTTCAGTAACGGGTTTCAGAGGAGCACAGCTTGATCCCTGTCCAAACACAAAGAGTAGAGAAATGTGCTTACGACTGATCCGTAGTTGACGGCCATGGTCTGCAGAGCCCATGGGACACCGAGACCCACCAGAATGTCAAACACATTACTGCCGATAGTGTTGGACACGGCCATGTCTCCCAGACCTGTGGAAGAAAAAAAAAATCCACTTTACACTTTCAGACTCCCAAACACATCACTGGAGCTTCAGACACCACACTGATGCCAAATATGAGCTCTGAAGGCTCATCTGGAGGGATATTAATGTAGACCTTCAGCTTAAAATCAAGTAAATCGAGAAAAAAAGGCAATGCTGTATTAATGCAAAAGCAAAAATGCACCACTAAAACATTGAAAATAAAATACATTTGTCAGTTTTATCAAAAAAAACACAATTATATAATGTTTTATTTTAATTATTTTACCTAAAACATGCAGTAAATGTTCATTTGCATGTTTTGTTGTATGAATTAGCATGTTGTTAGCATATTTTGTTTACAATAATTATCATGTTCATTCATTCATTCATTTTCTTTTCGGCTTAGTCCCTATATAAATCCGGGGTCGCCACAGCGGAATGAACTGCCAACTTATCCAGCACATGTTTTACGCAGCGGATGCCCTTCCAGCTGCAACCCATCTCTGGGAAACATCCATACACACTCGTACACTACAGACAATTTAGCCTACCCAATTCACCTGTACCGCATGTCTTTGGAATGTGGGGGAAACCGGAGCACCCGGAGTAAACCCACGCCAACACGGGGAGAACATGCAAACTCCACACAGAAACACCAACTGACAAATTAACCCATTGTTAGCATCTTTCTAACATGCTGTTAGCAAGAATGTGCATGTTTGTAGCATAAATTAGCATGTTTTTAGCACAAATTAATAGCTTGTTAGAATAGATTAGTATTAGTTGAGTGACTGAGAGTGACTGAGAGGAAAACACATGCTGATGTTCTGTACTGTGCTCTTCCACTGTGCTCCTTGATGCTAAAATATTCTGTGTTTAATGTTAAAAGCCTCAGTTTTATTGATCTAGCACTAGACAATAAAACATGATTAATCTACCCTGACGAGCCACGATCAGACTGGCGATGCAGTCCGGGACGCTCGTTCCCGCAGCCAGAAATGTGATTCCCATGATGACATCAGGAATGCCCAGCGTATATCCAATAATTGTCACCTGGAAGAAGTAATGGAACCTGGTAAAGTGTCATCTGTATATTGATATAAGCCTAATAGTGGCACTTAAAAACAAGAAAGACACATCTGATCCTGACAGACATACATACCATCCACACCATGAAGTATGAGAAGACGGCGATCCAGACAGTGGAGAGGATAAAGGAGAGCATGAAGTATTTCTCCCAGCGAGACTTGGCACAGTTCGGGATGGTGAAAAACAGGATCAACAACAGCGGCCAAGAGATCAGCCATTTAGTTCTGTTCATACAGCCAGCTGAAACACACAGACACACACACAGACACAAGCACACGCACACACACATTGTTATTTGAAGAGGGTAGATTTAAACATGCTAGGCTTGTTTTTAACAGCAGATGGCACTCTAGGCTAGTTTTTTTTTAACCGCAGACGGTGCTCTAGGTTAGTTTTTAACTCCAGACGGAGCTCTAGGCTAGTTTTTTTACCAGCCGATGGTGCTCTATGTTTTAATGGCAGATGGTGCTCTAGGCTAGTTTTTAATGGTAGACTGTAATCTATTCTAGTTTTAAAAGAAAGACGTGTTGTAGACCAGTTCTCAACAGCAGATGGTGCTCTAGGCTAGATCTTAACAGCTGATGGCACTCTACAGTATGTTACGTTTTACCAGCAGATGGCAATTTAGGCTAGTTCTTAACAGCATACACCACACACAGCAGATCGCGCTCTGGGTTAGTTTTAACAGCAGATGGCGCTCCAAGCTAGTTTTTAACAGCAGATGGCGCTCTAGGTTAGCTTTTAACATCAGATGGTGCTCTAGGCTAGTTTTAACAGCAGATGGCGCTCCAAGCTAGTTTTAACAGCAGATGGAGCTCTAAGCTAGTTTTTAACTGCAGATGGTGCTCTAGGCTAGTTTTTCACAGCAGATGGCGCTCTAGGCTAGTTTTTCACAGCAGACGGCCCTCTAGCTAGCTTTTAACATCAGATCGAGCTCTAAGCTAGTTTTTAACAGCAAATGGCGCTCTAGGATAGTTTTTAACAGCAGATGGCGCTCTAGGCTAGTTTTTAATAGCAGATGGTGCTGTAAGCTAGTTTTTAACAGCAGATGGTGCTCTAAGCTAGTTTTTAACAGCAGATGGCACTCTAGGCTAGTTTTTAACAGCAGATGTTGTTCTAAACTAGTTTTTGACAGCAGATGGCGCTCCAACCTAGTTTTTAACAGCAGATGGCGCTCCAAGCTAGTTTTAAACAGCAGATGGCGCTCCAAGCTAGTTTTAAACAGCAGATGGCGCTCTAGGCTAGTTTTTAACAGCAGATGGCGCTCTAGGCTAGTTTTTAACAGCAGATGGTGCTCTAGGCTAGTTTTTAACAGCAGATAGTGCTCTAGGCTAGTTTTTAACAGCAGATGGCGGTCTAGGCTAGATTTTAACAGCAGATGGCACTCTAAGCTAGTTTTTAACAGCAGATGGCGCTCTAAGCTAGTTTTTAACAGCAGATGGTGCTCTAGGCTAGTTTTTAACAGCAGATGGCGCTCTAGGCTAGTTTTTAACAGCAGATGGCGCTCTAAGCTAGTTTTTAACAGCAGATGGTGCTCTAGGCTAGTTTTTAACAGCAGATGGCGCTCTAAGCTAGTTTTTAACAGCAGATGGCGCTCTAGGCTAGTTTTTAACAGCAGATGGCGCTCTAAGCTAGTTTTTAATAGCAGATGGTGCTCTAGGCTAGTTTTTAACAGCAGATGGCGCTCTAAGCTAGTTTTTAACAGCAGATAGTGCTCTAGGCTAGTTTTTAACAGCAGATGGCGCTCTAAGCTAGTTTTTAATAGCAGATGGTGCTCTAGGCTAGTTTTTAACAGCAGATGGCGCTCTAAGCTAGTTTTTAACAGCAGATGGTGCTCTAGGCTAGTTTTTAACAGCAGATGGCGCTCTAAGCTAGTTTTTAACAGCAGATGGTGCTCTAGGCTAGTTTTTAACAGCAGATGGTGCTCTAGGTTTGAGTTATAAAGCAGACCGCATTCTAGGCTAGTTTTTTAACAGCAGACAGCGCTCTAAGCTTTTTTTTTTTACAGCAAATGACACTCTTGGCTAGTTTTTTTAAGCAGATTGCGCTCTAGGCTAGTTTTAATAGCAGACAGCACTCTAAGCTAGTTTTTACCATCAGCTGGTGCTTTATTATAGTATTTAACAGCAGACAGTGCTCTATGCTAGTTTTATTTTGCAGATGGCACTGCAGGCACGTTTTTAAAGACAGACATTGTTTTAGACTAGTTTTTTACAGCAGATGGTGCTCTAGGCTAGTTTATAACATCAGACGGTGCTCTAGGCTAGTTTTCAATAGCAGATGGATTTTTAAGCTGGCAGATGTCACTCTAGGCTAGTTTTTAACATTAGCTCTACCCTACTGAAAAATCCAGCTTAAACCAGCCTAGGCTGGTTGGCTGGTTTTAGCTGGTTTACCAGCCTGGTTTTAGAGGGGTTTTGGCCATTTCCAGGCTGGTTTCCAGCCATTTCCAGCCTGGTCTTAGCTGGTCAGGCTGGGTGATGACCAGCTAAAACCAGCTTGACCAGCCTAGCCAGACTGGTCAGGCTGGTTTTAGCTGGATTAAGCTGGTCATTTTCCAGTCTAACCAGCTAGGACCAGGCTGGAAATGGCTGGAAACCAGCCTGGAAATGGCCAAAACCCCTCTAAAACCAGACTGGTCAACCAGCTAAAACCAGCCAACCAGCTTAGGCTGGTTTAAGATGGATTTTTTAGCAGAGTACAGCAATGCATTCTAAAAATTATAACTGAACAGGATTAATTCATCAGTGTAAAATTACAAATTATTTTTCACTACAGCGCTATGAAACATTATTGCATACGTCACAATTAACAAAAGTTATATTATGTTTAACCCATTATAATGCTTGTATATATAATTTCTATTGTGTTTTTTCATTGTACTGTCCTTTGAACAGAAACAGAAGCCTGTGTTCTGCTCACCTGGTAATCTGAATGGTGTGGTGAGTTCACTCTCTTTCTCCTCTGTGCTTTTGTCTTCTGGTACGTTTCCATTCTCTATGTCTGGTTTTCCATCCACCACAGCCGTCTCCACACCGTTAGCAGACTGGACCAACCTCTGGCGCTAAATACACACACACACACACACATACACACACAGATGTTTCAAGTCAAGTTACAAGATTCAAATGTCCTTTATTTTGTCGTTTAAAACATTACAAATTGATCTTATGTTTCACTGGCAGTCAGCGAGATGAAACGTTTATTAAACTAAATATGAAAAAATAGCAAAAAATACAATCAAATATTAAACTAAACATAATAAAACATGTTGTACAATCTGGATTGGCTTATTTTGTTTAGTTATGTGAATTGGAATGGAAAATAAATGTAAACAAATAAAATAAATGACAAATAAATGTAAAATTCTTGTTTGACTCTACTATCTCCTGAAATCATTGTAAATCGAGTAGATTGTTTAGGCTGATGTTTCCGCAGCATACGACCAGGATTAGTCATACACCCAGGCTCAATAGGTGGAGCATGGGCACAGCATTAGAGACCTGTTGATTTCTGACAATCACTGACTTAGTATGATTTAATCTAGTGGGTAAATCAAACTTTAAGTATGAGCAAGCATGTGGTGGCCTATTATTATTTAAAGGAAATTAGCTTAGTTATAAACTTTGTCTAAGAACCAAAACTGGTGAGGATGTGTCCGTGAGCAGATGTAACTGGCCAGCATACTGACTCTAAGCGACTTCAGGTAAACGATGAACCATTAACTGAAAATAAGGATTTATTAGGTTAATCAATCTAAATTAGACCTAATCACAACCTATAAGGTGATCAGTCTGAATTAGATCAATCTAAATTTAAATTATTATAAATTGGAGTCAGATTAAATTCGGAGTTGGAAACATTCATTTTCTTTTTGGTTTAGTCCCTTTATTAATCTGAGGTCGCCACAGCGGACTGAACCACCAACTTATCCAGCATATGTTTTACACTGCGGATGCCATTCCAGCTGCAACCCATAACTGGGAAACATCCATACACACTCATTCACACACATACACTATGGACAATATTAGTTTATCCAATTCACCTGTACCAGGGTACCCGGAGGAAACTTACGCCAACAAGGGGGGAAAATTCAAACTCCACACAGAAATGCCAACTGTCCAGGCAGAAGCTTAAACCAGCAATCTTCTTGTTGTGAGGAGATAGTGCTACCCACTGTGCGAGTTGGAAACCAATTAAAAATAAAAATATTTCTTTTCACATGTGCTAAAAAGGCTTAAACGCATTTAACCTTCACCTATGCTGTTAGTTCCGTCATTGGACTAATAGATGGACTCTTACAATGCTAACCTTAAAATGGTTTTTAAATAAAATTAAAAACTGCTTTTATTCTGGCCGAAATAAAACAAATAAGACTTTCTCTAGAAGAAAAATATTATAGGAAATACTGTTGGTGAGCAGCTCTGACATTTATTGATTTACGTTTGTCCCATTTTGTTCTGTATATTCAGACATCATCTGTACCTCTGTTATAATCAGGCGACTGGCCATACGCAGACGAGTCTTGGGTCCAAAGTGGTTTGTGACCATCACACGCAGACCGGCTTCAGGGAAACGGTAATTTGGTGGACTGGCATTGATGATTTCATCCACCATCACCACTGAACCGCGACTGTAAATCTTACTGGTCTTGACTTGAGAAAGAGGAAATATTTAGCCAGTAAAACACATCTGAATTAACACTTCTTGATAAATAAAATTTCTTAACCCAGTGGGCACCTTACCTTTATGTCAAAAAAATTGTTATCAAGCATGACTTCAAAAAAACACGTTAAAAATGCGAATTAATTTGATGTCAAAACCTTGACGTCTATTTGACATCCACACATTGATGCCTATTTGATCACTAAAATAACAACACAAAAAGTATTATAATATAAGAAACGTTTTATTTATCTGAAAGCTTCAAATCCAGATTACAAAACAACATCTAATATTGGCGTTAAAAATGCAAATCTATTTGATGTCAAAATCCACACATTAATGTCATTTTGACCACCAAAATATTGACAGAAAAAATATCTCAAAGCTTCAAATCCAAATTCCAATTTGATATCTAATATTGCCATCAAAAAACACTTAAAAATGCGAATCGATTTGATGTCAAAACCTTGACGTCTATTTGACATCCACACATTGATGCTCTTTTGACCACCAAAATAACAACACAAAAAATATTAAATTATGGCAAGTTTTATTCGTTTGAAAGCTTCAATTACAAATTAACATTGCATTTTGTAAACTACCTTGATGTCAAAATTATGTCCAACTGACATCTAACATTAGCGCTAAAAAAACATGTAAAAAATTGATTACTGGACTTATGTAGAATAGATTTTTGATGTGCATTTAGACGCCGATGTTAGATGTCAATTTAATGTCGTTTTAAAATCAAAGTAGTCAAATGACATCAAATCAATTTGCATTTCTGACCACATTTTGACATTAAGGTGCCCTCTTGGACTACTCTAAACTAATGTTTCAGCACAGAAGCATCTAACATTGGTGTAAAAAACACGTCAAAAATTGATTACTGGACTTATCTATAATTGATTAATGATGTGTATTTTGACGCCAATGTTAGATGTCAATTATATGTCATTTTGACATCAAGGTAGTCAACTGACATCAAATCAATTAACATTTTTGACCACATTGACATTAGGGTTCCCTCTTGGAAGACTCTAAACCAATGTTTTAGCACAGAAACATCTAACATTGGTGTAAAAAACACATCAATAAACGATTACTGGACTTATCTACACTAAATTTTTGATGTGAATTTTGATGCCAATGTTAGATGTCAATTATATGTCATTTTGACATCAAGGTAGTCAACAGACATCAAATTGATTTGCATTTTTGACATATTTTTCATGTCATTTTGACATTAAGGTGCCCACTTGGACGACTCTAAACTAATGTTTTAGCATAGAAACACCTAACATTGGTGTAAAAAACACGTCAAAAATTTACTGGACTTATCTATAATTGATTAATGATGTGTAGTTTGACACCAATGTTAGATGTCAATTAGATGTCATTTTGACATCAAGGTGGTCAACTGACATCAAATCAATTTGCATTTTTGACATATTTTGTATGTCATTTTGACATTAAGGTGCCCTCTTGGACGACTCTAATCTAATGTTTTAGCACAGAAACATCCAACATTGGTGTAAAAAACACATCAATAAACGATTACTGGACTTATCTACACTAAATTTCTGATGTGAATTTTGTTGCCAATGTTAGATGTCAATTATATGTCATTTTGACATCAAGGTAGTCAACTGACATCAAATCAATTTGCATTTTTGACATATTTATGATGTCATTTTGACATTAAGGTGCCCTTTTGGAAGACTCTAAACTAATGTTTCCACACAGAAACATCTAACTTTGGTGTAAAAAACACGTCAAAAATTGACTGGACTTATCTATAATTGATTTTTGACATGTATTTTAGATGTCAATTTAATTTCATTTTTGAAGGTAATCAATTTACATCAAATCAATTCACATTTTTGACCACATTGACATTAAGGTTCCCTCTTGGAAGACTCTAAACCAATGGTCCCAAACTCAATTCCTGGAAGCCCTCAGCTCTGCACAGTTAAACATCTTTAGCTCCAACCACCTCCAACTCAGACTTGCATAATAGTCTCTAGCAGTCTTGAACACCTTGATTAGTTGGATCAGCTGTGTTTGATTAGGGTTGGAGCAAAACTGTGCAGAACTGCGGCCCTCCAGGAATCCAGTTTGAGACCTATGCTCTAAACCAATGTTTTAGCACTGCATTGCAAATTTTAGCATCAGAAAAAACTGTGAGAGTTCATGCAAAAAGGTTTAGTAAGACTACACAGACAGGCAGAGTTAAACGTGAAGAATTATAAAAATATAGCAGAAGTTAAAGAGACAGATGAGGCTATGACTTTACCTCTCCATCAGAGATGAACAGAAGCAGGAAAGAAATGTGCTGAGATATCAAAAGCTGGAAAACAAACCCCAGGCTCACATTTCTGCTTTTATACTGAATCAGGAGGAGGCTTCTCTCGCAAACACAAAATATACATGAGAAAAAGACAAAACTTGTAGTGTTTCAATGAGCATAAATAATCATCTATTAGATCCACATATAAATAAATATATAAATAAATAAATATATAAATAAATAAATATATATATATATATATATATATATATATATATATATATATATATATATATATATATATATATATAAATATATATGTGTGTGTGTGTGTATAAAATATAAGAAATAATGTCTGCCTTGTTTTATTCTTACATATTTTTATCCACAAGTGAATAAAGTGAATAAAGTTTTAGAGGTGTTATATAAAAATTAAATATTATTAATATTAATATATAAAATATCTAGGACCGTCAGCATTGTTTATATTTTGCTTTCATTCACTGATATGTTCTTGAGGTAACCTCCGAACTTAAACTACTAGCCTAAAATAATCAATTAAAAGG
>NC_079454.1:50952348-50957348 GCF_903798145.1 Danio aesculapii | reverse complement strand
AGAAGTGGTCGCCAACTCCAGGGGGCTGACTGTGGGAGACGCCGCAGCTGGAGGTGGAGCCCAAGGAGGAGACGGAGAGCTGTAGGGCGAAGGTGACTTCGAAGGTCTCGGAAGGCCAGGGTGGAGTGGATGGCTCACCCGACCGAAGCAACGACACAGGTCCGGATGCCTGCAGTGGTGCCAGAGCGACAGAGGACCGAGGCGTAGCTGGAGGGAAGGAGGAGCTTAACGGAGCTGGATGGATGGAGGGATGAGGCGCAGCCGGAAGAGCGGAGTCCAGAGGCGGAGACAGGGCAGCGAATGACCAAGGCGAAGGCAGGGGGAAAAGGGAGCCTGGTAGAGCCGGTGGGCTGACGGTCCATGGAGGAGATGAGGGAGGAGAGAGCCAATGTGGAGCCGTTGGGTCGGAGGGCCGAGGTGGAGTCTGTAGTTTGGAGGGCGGAATAGATGATGTCGGGTGACAACCTCTGGCTGGCGAAACAGGTAGGCAGGCCCTCAGGGATACCTCCACACATGAGGCTGGAGGGTGAGCTGGGGGACTGGCTGACTGTAGCCGCACTAGAGAAGGCAGAACTCCCACATCTAGCGTTGTTGCCGGCTCACACACCTGGTCAGACGGCTGGTTGAGCTCCTCCTGCTCAGTGGCGTTCTGCTCTGTCACTCTTGATGGCGATGGCTCATGCACCGCGAGTGGCTCTCCGTCTAATAAATCAGATATTATTACCTGTTTTTAAATGTAAGTGCTTATATTTATATTAGCGAGGCTTTGTTATAGTGCAGATAAGGGCGGTCAAATGAGAAGTTCGGGGGGGGGCGTGGTTGATTTGACAAACAAGCATTTGGTTGGAAGCTTGATTCCGCGGCTCCGCCTCTGGCTTCATCAGGCAGTCCATTTGCGCATGCCCAGGCTCCAATTTCAGCAGTCTTTTACGACAGTTTGTGCCAGTCACAAGGCATTTTGCCTTCAAAGCGTTCAATGGGAAAAGGCGTTGTCGCGTCATCCATATTTTTTACAGTCATTGGTAAAAACATGTTATTATATGTTGTAATTTCACATGCCGCTTTTCATTGAGAAGCAATGCAAACAGCTGTCATCATTACAGAACGATTATCTTAATCTCACTATCGGACAATTAAACCGAATTCCAATTTAAACCAAATTTTTTGGGTAGCTAATCAGTGAACTATAACTATGTGTGGTAAACCCTGCTCCATCTAAATGTTGCAAACTAGTAAATACATACTAGTAAATAAGTAAAATATTATATACTGTTTTCATGGCAAAGACTAAATTTATTTTTAAATATTCTATTAAAATTTAAACGCTATTTTAATTATTATTAATATTATATTAATTTGTATATTATTAAAATTTATTATATCATTTAAATAACATTTATTCATTCATTTTCCTTTGGCTAAGTCCCTAATTTATCAGGGATTGCCACAGTGGAATGAACCATCAACTATTCTGGCATATGTTTTACGCAGCTGATACCCTTCCAGCTGCAACCCAGTACTGGGAAATACCCATATACAGTCATTTACACACTACACCTAATTTAGTTTATTTTATTTATGCACATGCCTTTGGACTGTGGGGGAAACTTGAGCACCCGGAGGAAACCCACGCCAACATGGGCAGAACATGCAAACTCCACACAGAAATGCCAACTGGCTCAACAAGGACTCGAACCAGCGGCCTTCTTCCTGTGAGGCGACAGTGCTAACCACTGAGCCACCATGCCACTCTATATAAATAACACCTTCTCCATAAAAAAAAATATAATAGGAAATACTGTACTTGAAACTCACTTGGGAAACTATTGAAAAAGAATTGAAATTTCACAAGAGGACGAATAATTCTGTCCTAAACTGTACATGAAATCCACACATGCAATTTGAGTTCAAAAATAAACACCTTTGTGTGCATTTTGGTTGTTCTCTTTCCACTAATCTTCTTATAACAGAGCCCAAAATCTCAAAAACACTAATGCTTTAACATAATGATGAGTTTTTGATGTGTTTTGGAGCTCTTTAATTCACCATTAGATGGATAGTTCTTTTTTTATGGAAAAATACAATATAGTTGACTTTCAGCCTACTTTTGGAGGAGAAGTACACAAACCTGCCCGGCAAAGATCCCACAAACACCAATAATGCAGAGGATATTGAAGACGGCAGATCCCACGATAGTTCCCACTCCTACATCACCATGAGTGATGAAGACACCTGAAAACACACACAACGCAACGCACAGCTTAACAATGCTTTTCTTTAACATGTTTTCTGCACAAAAAAAAAAAATTTGATTTTTCAAATCAATATACATTTATCTATGTCATGGATTGGTCAGGCTCTCACGACCCCCACTCACGAAGATCACCATCACCTGACTTCTAATGAGCACACAGCTGCATCACATTCACGAGCACCAGATAAAAGCACAGCACTCCAGTCGCTCATTGTCCGGGCTCGTCTCGACGAAAGCGGACAACTGAGCGACCACTCAGCGTAGTCATCCTCAGCTAAAACAAACGATTTACTTACCTGTTCTCTTGTATTCCTCCTAGTCTTCCTGGTCCTCCCGAATCGTCCTGTCTTCCAGTCCTTCCAAGTCTGTGTCATCCTCTGTCAGCTGTATCTGGTGTGTGCTGTCCATCCTCGTGTATTCCTGTTACCCAGCCACGGAGGAAAAGACCCCAACATCATTCTTGATCCTCCTGGCTATCCTTCATGTGCTCCTTGTTGTCATTTATTAAACACCCTAACGTTTCCTTACCTCTGTCTCCTGTCCGCTTCATAACAGAAGCCCGGACCCATAACGACGACAACATGAGCACCCCCGATCACCTTCAAGAGCTGGTGGACCAGTTGAAGCGGATTCTACAGCCACCAGCTCCACTTTCCAACGCACCACCAGCACCGAGCACTTCCGCCTCCACAGTTTCTTCTTCGGCCCTTCCTTCCAGTCCCATGGCCCGACCAGCGCCCTACTCAGGCGGAGCGGGGGAGTGCAATGGTTTTCTGTTACAATGTTCCCTCATATTCGAAATGCAACCTTCTCTATATCCCACAGATAAGTCGAAGATCGCCTACATCGTATCTCTACTCTCTGGACCTGCACTTAAATGGGCTGAGACGATCTGGAACCAAGCCGGGCCGGTCATGAATTCCATCACTACCTTCACGGAGTATTTCAAAGAGGTGTTTGGACGTTCTGATGGGGAAGTAGCCGCTGGAGAGCAGCTGTATCATCTAAAGCAAGGTACTCTATCTACACAGGAATATGCTCTCCGGTTTCGCACTCTAGCAGCTGCAAGTGGATGGAATGAGAGATCGTTGTTGACCACGTACCGGCTCGGCTTGGAACCCACTCTCCGAATCCAACTGGCCACATTAGATGATACAATGGGTCTGGAGAGATTCATCCAACATTCTCTCCGATGTTCCGATCGTCTCCGTTCCTATCAACAGGACACCATCACCCCCTCGTCTGCACTCCTCCAATCGCCTGAGTCAACAGCCTCTCCAGAACCAGAACCCATGATAATAGAGTCTGGAAGACTGACATCAGCGGAACGACAGAGGAGGCTGACCCGGGGTCTGTGTCTATACTGCGGTGTCAGTGGACACACCCGTATGGAGTGTCCCCTTCGTCCCATTCGGACTTCAGTGAGTGTATTCAGTACGAATATTGAACAATGTAAACCACTTACTACCACCGTACAAATAACTACTGCCTCTATTTCTCTCCTTGTCACAGCCCTCATCGACTCCGGGTCAGCAGGGAACTTCATCTCCCAATCCCTCTGTCGTCAACTCCACCTCCGTACTGAGGCGTCCTCGCATATATACCAGATACAACCGATAACCCAGTGCACTCGATCTTCGACCCGTATCCATCGACAATGCGAAGACATCCTTCTTCAAGTGGGGTTGTTACATCAAGAGAGGATTCAATTTCTGGTTCTGGAGGGTGCAAATATGGACATCATTCTAGGGCGCCCGTGGCTGGTGAAGCACGATCCCATCATCTCTTGGGGCACAGGAGAGATAAAGAAATGGGGATCTGGATGTACACCTGCCTGTTTTCCAAATCTCCCTCTTCAAGGTCGGAACCCCATTTCTTTGTTTGCAACATCGGTCGAGAGCCCTCCTGAGAAGCAGTCTATCCACATTCCTAAGGAGTACAGCTCCTTTCATGATGTCTTCTGCCCCAAGAGAGCTTCCCAGCTACCGCCGCATCGGCCATGGGACTGCGCGATCGACCTAGTTCCAGATGCCCAGTTGCCAAGAGGTAGGATCTACCCGCTCTCGCTTCCAGAGAATCAGGCAATGGAAGATTACATAAGGGAGGCTCTGAGTCAGGGGTACATACGTCACTCAAAATCACCAGCCGCCTCAAGCTTCTTCTTTGTGGCCAAGAAGGACGGAGGGCTGCGTCCATGCATCGACTACAGGGTCCTAAATAACGGTACAGTAAAATACCGATATCCCCTTCCTCTGGTACCAGCCGCTTTGGAACAGCTCCGAGAAGCTAAAGTCTTCACTAAATTGGACCTCCGCAGCGCGTATAATCTGATAAGAATACGTGAGGGGGACCAATGGAAGACAGCATTCGTGACCCCTACTGGCCACTATGAATATGAGGTCATGCCTTACGGTCTGGTCAACGCCCCCTTCCGTATGCCAAAACTTCATTCATGAAGTCCTCCGGGAGTTTCTTCACCACTGTGTAATAGTGTACATAGATGACATCCTCATTTACTCCCGGAGTGAGGCCGAACATCGCCAACACGTTGCGGAGGTCCTACACACATTGAGAGAACATCACCTCTACCTCAAAGCGGAGAAATGCTCATTCCACCAGAAGTCGATTCATTTCTTGGGATACATCATTGACCAAACCGGTATACGTATGGATGGGAAGAAAATTGAGGCTGTTCTATCCTGGTCAGAACCCACTTCCATTAAGGAGCTCCAGAGGTTTCTTGGGT
>NC_079454.1:50939848-50947348 GCF_903798145.1 Danio aesculapii | reverse complement strand
ATTATAATGTGTTAAAAAGTGTCATGTTGGGGGCGTGTCCACAGCTCGCTGATTTAGGGGTGTGTTGCTTCACATGTAAATTAGTTTCGGCTTTCCGCCATCGTGACAAGGGGGCGGGGCCATGAGCTCACCCGCTCTGTGTTTACAACACAGACATGCAGACTGAGAGGAGCAGGGGAGGACCCGCATTCAGTCGTACATGTACGGCTCGGACACAGACCAAGCAGAGAGTACAAAATCATATGTGTCTATGTACAGTTTTACAGCCAACTGTGTGCTAGTTTCAAGTGCTGAGCTTGTACACGGAAACTAATAACCACGCACACTGAATTAACTTTGACTGAGGCACCGGATGCGCCGCTCGAAGCTGTGACACATCACACCAGACACTCTCTGTGGCGCGGCAGAAACATGAAGTGTCCCGAATCGTCGCGCCACGCATTTTTGAATTCTAAACATAGGTTTCTGCATCGGTCCGTGGCGCCCAGCCGTCACCTTGAGTGTACCCTGATAGAAACCTATGTTTAGAATTCTAAAACGCATGCTAGTTAAGATCACAGGGAGCTTCTGGGATCGCGAGAAATACAAACGGCTGAAGTATAAGGTAGACTCGATGAGAAGTACACATGTTTGCAAACCTACCTAAAGATACAACCAATAATTCCGATTAGAGCGATAATGTGGAGAATATTGCTCTTGTGTTGAGCCCAATGAGCTTTGCATCTAAAAATAGAGCTAGGGTGTTCCTTTAGTGATATTGCTTCGACTCACGCTGAAAATGGCGGACGTGAATCAACCATCTGAGGATATGATGACGCGCCTGTCAATCAATATTGGTGGGCGGGGGGACCGCTCTCCTACGTCAGGTAGCGGTCGGTTTGAAAACAGCTCCAATTGGTCCACCATTTTTATGTTGTTAAATTGAAAAAAAAGCACTGGGTGTGTTTATATCACCCCAATATGACGGTCTATACACCATACATGCACATATGTCTGTGCAAACAGCTTGAAAAGTAGATTTATTTACCATAGGTGCCCTTTAATATCTCAGTTGTTTTCTGATTCATGATTTTTTTTGTTTATTTATGCTTTTGAATTGCATTATTGGATCTTGATCTTGCCTTTTGATGCTGAAAAGTTTAAAAAAGTCCCTATCATACACCTAGTACAATAAGGCTCAAGACATGTATGGTATGATTTGTAGTTATTTTCAGACCATCGCGACAGTAATTTTCATGTTTTGTGCCATGTTGTTTCAATAGCAAATCAATTTGTGCTACTTTGTGGACTCATGGGTGTGTTAAGGTGCATTGTCGGCGTGCTGCTACTGTGAGAAATTAAATTAGACCGCACCATTGACCAACTGAAAGCTGCTCTAAAGTCCAGCGCAGAGCGCGTTAGTTATGCGCCTATGCGGGTCCAAATGCTTACACATTGCTTAATCTACACAGAATGTACAGCGATTAACAAATATCTTTACATATGAAGACCATTAAAGGATTGAAATGTTAAATGTTAAATATAAAAACCACTGCCTCCATGCCTTCCTCATCTCTCAGGGGGCTTTTTTCAGTTTATTCATGACAAATTACATTAGTATAAAGTTATTATTATCATTATTATTATTTATTATATGCATATTTATATTTGTTTGAACAAAAACTAGTTTAGATTTGTCCATCTGTGGGGTTTTGGAGACGTCTGCATCACCATATGGGGCATGAGAACAGGATGTTTGTTTAGATATAACTTAGCCCACATGGAGTCTGCGCGCGCAGAATTTCGCAGATTTTTAGCCCATCATTGATTCTGTTTATTTACTTGTGTAAATGTGTGTACATTTATATTTATTCAGTTTCTAAATTAATTTCAGTAATAATGTTGACTAATATGGAAATATTCATATGATTTATTTACAATACAGTTTGTAAAGTAATATTTTCTTTGTTTTAGTAGAGATGTTATATGCTTTGTTTACCAAATAATTTTTTTCTAATTGTATTTGCATTGTAAGCATCAAATAAAAGTTAAAAAGGTATAATTTTTTGTTTCACATATTAAAGTTTTTAGTAACGATACTCCCAAAATCATTCCGCATAAATCCGCAGATTTTTAACAAAATTCAGCACAGAAACAGCAAATGTCCGCAGATATTGTATGGCCCTAGATATACCTCAGTTTTTAGACCACACTATTATTGTTCATTTATTCATTTGCTGGAAATTAGAACTTAATTTAGAAATAGCTTTGAAAGAAATAAACAAAATTAAATATGTAGGCTAATGGATGTCTTCAGTGGAGTGAGTTTTCACCGTTTCCTCACTCCACCAAAGTAAAGGAGTAAAGTAAAGAGTAAGAGTAAAAAGAAAGTAAATAGGCTGAATCGTGCAGCAGACGCTCTGTTTAACTGTTTTCTCACTAGTGAAGCGTTCAGTTTTTACACTTGCAAAGTCCACCATGTAAATAGCAAATGTGCCATGGAGCGACGCAACTGACTCTTAAAGGCAATGTGAGATGAGACTCTGATTGCTTTAATGTACGTTATGCTCAAAACACACTCATAGCTCATTAAGAGAATAAGCTCAACCCTGTTAGTGCCAGGGCGCAGAGCTTATTTTCTATCCTTTAAATAGCAAAAGTGGATTCGGACAGGCTCTTAATGCTTTTGTACCATGCGCTTTAGACTTTGCACCTAAGATCATTAAAATAGAGGGCTTCATAGTTTGAAGTTATATATTGTCTGTATTGGAGTTGTAAATTGTAGTGCAAAAACCTATTTGGTTATTTTCTTATTTCTAATTTAGAACTAAACTAATTTAAGCTATTAGTTAATTAGTTAAAGTTATAAGTAACTAATAAAGTAGCTAATAACGTTAACATTTCCGATTCAATAATGTGCACCTGTTGTAAATAATTATTGTGAAAAGCGCTGTACAAAAAACTTGAAATTAATTGAATTTAAAATTCATTCATTCATTCATTTTCCTTCGGCTTAGTCCCTTATTTATCAGGGGTCAACACAGCGGAATAAACTGCCAACTACTCCAGCATTTGTTTTACGCAGCAGATGTCTTTCTAGCAACAACTCAGTACTGGGAAACACCCATACACACTCTCATTCACACACACACACTCATACACTATGGCCAATTAAGTTTATTCAATTACCATATAGCGCTTGGAGTGTGGGGCAAACCGGAGCACCTGGAGGAAACCCACTCCAACATGGGGAGAACATGCAAACTCTACATAGAAATGCCAACTGGCCCAGCCGGGACTTGAACCAGTGATCGTCTTGCTGTGAGGCAACAGTGCTAACCACTGAGCCACCATGCCACCCCTGAATTTTATATTTTACTAACTTAATTCTCTATATATAATTTTTTTATATTAATTTATATTAATGTTTATATATTAATTGTATTACTTTTTAAAAAAAAATGCAAGTTGTGCTGAATTTTCAACATCTGAAAGCAACAACCCAGGCTCATTCCGAAAACGTAGTCCCGAGGGCGTGTCTGGAGACCGCGAAATACGTCCCGGGAGGTACGTATTTTTGCAGTTTTCGGTTTTCGCGAATCCGCGAGAGGCCGCTGTGCGCGCCTTTTTGGCTTCTCGGACGTCTCCCACGAGTGCCGTTCGCGCCCGCGCTGTTCTCGCATGAACCCACCTGTGGCCGCTGTCGAACGAACGTCTGTCTGTCCGACTGGCTGAATGATTGACTGAGCGACCGGCCAATCGGCCGGCCGACCCACCCTCCTCCTTCCCCGAACCCAACCAATTTTACCGATTGACCCGCCCGCCCTAAACCCAACCAACGATTTACAAAAGCCGTCCGGAAAAAGAAAAGCCCTCGTCCGATTTTTTTTTTTTTTTTTTACCACGTTTTCAGATTTTACCACACTCTCACCCTGTTATGAACCTCTTCGCTTTATTTCTTGGATTCTGTTTTAGTTTTACCTGATTTCTGGAATCGCTCTTCCCCAGACTCGAACCCGGTCGTCGACGTCGTGGTCTGCTCCTCTCTGCGTATCGAGTCCGCCGACGCACAGGACGAGCTAACCGGACAAACTGTTTGCGGCGGGAAAGCCCTCCACACGAAAGTAAGATGTCAGCCGGCGAGCGCTAAAAGGAACGGCGTCATACCACCCTGCAGCGTTCGCTTAAAAAACGAAATGCAGCCATATGTACCTCCGGCTACATAATTCGCGGTCTCCAGAAACGTCCTTGGGACCAAAGCAAAGCAGAGATAAATAGATAAGATGGTTGTTATCATTTAATAAGGTCGCTATGATAAAAACGTAACATTGAGAAAGTGATATTATTACCGGGTAAAGTGGATGGGTAGAAATGAACAGAGAGATAACAGATCATTTTTAATTTGTTTATTCCAATGTTAAATCAGTAAAGCGCTCAAACGATAGACAGAAATGTGTGAGCTATTTATTATATATGTAAGTAAAAGTAAGTCTCTTTACATACTAATAAATATAAATAAGTACTCATTTCTAATAACTGATTTCTTTTATCTTTGCCATGATGACAGTACAGAATATTTGACTAGATATTTTCAAGACACTTCTATACAGCTTAAAGTGACGTTTAAATGTTTAACTAGATTAATTAGGCAAATCATTGTATAATGATGGTTTATTCTGTAGACAATCGAATAAAATATTGCTTAAGCGGCCTAATAATATTGCCCTTAAAATGGTTTGTAAGAATTAATAACTGCTTTTATTCTAGCCGAAATAAAACAAATAAAAAAAAATTGTGAAAAATTGCTTGCTCTGGTAAATATTATTTGGGAAATATTTGAAAAAGAAAATTCACAGGAGGGCGAATAATTTTGGCTTTATCTCTATGTTGATTTCAGACTGATTAGATATTTGCAGTGGGACAAATACACAGAGGAAGAACATCGTGTTTTGCCATGTAAGCAAAACTGCAGCACAAAAAGTTCATACACTGCTCAATATTTGTCAGAAATAGTTTACTTTAGATGCTTCAGAAAACAAACCCAGTTTAAAGGGAAGACCGTTCTGACCTGATTAGTGGACACTCTTTTTATTTTGATGCATATTCTTCAATAACATATTTTATTCTCTATGTTAAACAAGCAAGAAACTACAGCTCAGCATTCTAGACATATATTTACATGATTAATTAAAGTCACAGGGGGCACCAGAGCATTCAATTCTGACACAGTGTTTGGGATTGTTATGAATCTATAATTCAGACCTGAGCTGTGTCATAACAAACGCTAGAGTATTAGAACAACAGCGTTACATAACCACAAGCAGATTTTAATTGTATTGCTCATGAGTAGCCTCACATGGAATCCGCGTGCGCAGAAATCCGCAGATTTTCGGCCCATAATTGAGTCTATTTAATTACTTGTGTAAATGTGTGTAAATTTATATTTATTCTGTTTTTAAATTGATTTCAGTAATAATATTTTTATTTATTTATTTATTTATTTTTATTAGAATATACAAAAAAGGTACACAATTTGAGATAATGCAAATACAAAGACAATGAAACATTGTCATCCATCCATTTGTGTCTCTGTCCATCATTATCTATCCATCCATCCATCCATCCATTTGTGTCACTGTCCATCATTATCCATCCATTCATCCATTTGTGTCTCTGTCCATCATTATCCATCCATCCATCCATCCATTTGTGTCTCTGTCCATCATTATCCATCCATCCATCCATCCATCCATTTGTGTCACTGTCCATCATTATCCATCCATTCATCCATTTGTGTCTCTGTCCATCATTATCCATCCATCAATCCATCCATCCATGCGTCTCTGTCCATCATTAGCCATCCATCCATCCATCTGTCTCTGTTCATCATTACCTATCCATCCATTTGTGTCTCTGTCCATCATCCATCCATCCAATTGTGTCTCTGTCCACCATTATGCATCCATCTATCCATTTGTATCTCTGTCCATTATTACCCATCCATCCATTTGTGTCTCTGTCCACCATTATCTATCCATCCATCCATCCATCCATCCATCCATCCATTTGTGTCTGTCCATGATTATCCATCCATCCATCCATCCGTCCATGCATCCATCCATCATTTGCTATCCTTCTATCCATCTGTTCGTCCGCATGTTCATGAGACTGACTGCTTAGCTCCAGTCGATAGCAAGTTGATATATTATAAATGATGACTAGGGCTCTCAAAAGTATCGAGTTCAGTACCAATCAGTACTGAAATTTGTAAAACATCTGTTTCCTGCTAACATTTGAGCGCTGTTGATGTTCTTAAACACCACCATTTTGTTCACGTGCTCAGCAGAAATGACTGTGATTTGACGTAAAGATCATCTGTTCACCACTTTTCACCGCTGTTAACCGAGTGCAAACACAGATACACAAAGCATTTCGAAGCCACATCGTGATGACCTTTATGGCCAATCACAATCATTTCTGTTGATCACTTGGACACAATGGCCAATCAGCAGTTTTTAAGAATTTATTTCAGCACAGATTGGTACTGAACTTGATACTTTTGACAACCCTTCCATCTCATGGATGCGCACAAGAAGGATGTTGAGATATGCAGAAATGTGCACACTGACCTCTTGTGGATTTACAAGAAATGGTACATATCAGAAAACACGCCCTAGTAGCATATTTGAGATTGTCAATAATGTACATAGCGCCCTCTAGTAGATTTGTAAAAAAGAAATCTGCAAGAAGACGTAGGCCAGAGTCCATTTTTCTTGGTTCTCACAAATGTAGCCCTGGGCACATATCGCCAATGAGCCTGGGTTGAGCATTACATCCGCTCCTTTTTTGTTTGTTTTTGACATTAACTGTTGTGCATTTGACAGCTGACATAAAAGAGAGCTACGTTTTTAGGATTTTAAGACTTTATAGGTTCCATATAGTGCTTTAATTCAATATTTTAAAGTGTTCTCTGATGTGTTCAAGTATGTTTGTTGCTTAGGTAAGTTCAAAAAGTATCCAGAAACTATTTTATATGCTCATTTACAGCCACAGGAATTACCCCTAGAATGCAAAGCTCAGTTTTGACCATATTTGGAATGGTTGTGAATATTAATGAGCTGTTTTGTTTTGTTGTTTGTTGAGGCAGGAGCTGTAAACATTACGAGGACACCGAAGACATCTTGTTTAAAAATGCATTATAATACCTCTTTAAATTACTTAATGACTTCTTTATTCTTCAACAAAATTTGGGTTAAATAATTCAGTTTTTTTCTACATAATCGCTAGGCTTTTCTAGTCACTTTATGTTTTTTGTGGTAAGAGAAACAGACAGACTTTCTTACCGCTATAATATGAAGTAGTACAGCTCCGCTCTTTCGTTCAGCATTGGTGAAAGCATCATCTGGAAACTCGTGGATTGCTGTAAAGAGCACAAACACATTTACAGCCGTCAATTTTATGCAATATAACTTATACAGTGGACTCAATCTCAATATTACTGGTTTTCACACTCAATGGAGA
>NC_079454.1:50922348-50934848 GCF_903798145.1 Danio aesculapii | reverse complement strand
AAATGGTGCAAAGATGGATGGATGGGTGGAGGGATAGATGAATGGATAGATGGATAAATGGATGAAAAAAGGTGGACGGATGGTTGGATGGATGGATGGATGGATGGATGGATGGATGGATGGATGGATGAATAAAAAAATGATGGACAGACAGACACGGATGGATGGATGGATGAAAGGATGGATGGATGGATGGATGTAATTTCATTTTCAGATGATCCAGTCTTTGTTTCAAGGTCAAGTGAAGTTGAAGTTCACAGTGCGCTTTTCTGGTTTGTGTCACATACTGCAGTCATTTGTGTATTACACACACACACACACACACACACGCACACACACACACACAAACACTGAACATCTACACTCTCTGCACTCTATACAGTACATAAACAGCCCATAAAACATGATTTCACCATGTTCTTCATCCATAGGTATAATGGGGTCAACAGAGCTTCAGTGGACCCTCACATGAGTCAACACTGTCTGTCAGCTCAGTGCTAACAATAGCAGACACACACGCACACACACATTCAGCTCCCGGACAGGTGAAGGTGACTTTCATGCTCTATTTGAGCCGACGGACTCATTAATCGGCCGCTCATCATGTGTGCTCTTATTTCTGAAGGGGAAACACATCAATATTCCAGCAGCAAGGACAGCTTCATCTGCAGCGATCAATAAATCATCCGTCTGTCTACGTTTACACTTTACATACACCCTTTATGTTTAGGGATAAAGTACATCCAGAAGGTTGTTATCAAAGAATAAAGCACGACAGGTTCATTTGCAGACCAATGTGAAGTGGAGCACTGTTGTATAAGACTGAAGGGCTTTATTCTGCAAAAAACAACCGCCTTGATGTACTTTATCCTGCTTATTATATGGCTACTTGCCACAAAATGTAAACTTTAGACACAAAACACTGTTCTAAGACATAATAGTTTATTAATTATTTAATTAAATGCAAAGCTAACAGAAATGAAAACAGCTGATGGAGGATACACTAACCTGTGCATTATTCAGACACAAGATGGCGCCAAACAGTCAAAAACACAAAGCTGACAGAAACAAAAACAGCTGATGGAGTATACACTAACCTGCGCATTATTCAGACACAAGATGGCGCCAAACAGTCAAAAACACAAAGCTGACAGAAATGAAAACAGCTGATGGAGGATACACTAACCTGCACATTATTCAGACACAAGATGGCGCCAATCAGTCAAAAACACAAAGCTGACTGACATGAAAACAGCTGATGGAGTATACACTAACCTGTGCATTATTCAGACACAAGATGGCGCCAAACAGTCAAAAACAAAAGCTGAAATGAAAACAGCTGATGGAGGATACACTAACCTGTGCATTATACAGACACAAGATGGCGCCAAACAGTCAAAAACACAAAGCTGACTGACATGAAAACAGCTGATGGAGTATACACTAACCTGTGCATTATTCAGACACAAGATGGCGCCAAACAGTCAAAAACAAAAGCTGACAGAAATGAAAACAGCTGATGGAGGATACACTAACCTGCACATTTAGACACAAGATGGCGCCAAACAGTCAAAAACAAAAGCTGACAGAAATGAAAACAGCTGATGGAGGATACACTAACCTGCACATTATTCAGACACAAGATGGTGTCAAATAGTCAAAAACACAAAGCAGATAAAGATGAAAAAAGCTGATGGAGTATACACTAACCTGCACATTATTCAGACACAAGATGGCGTCAAACAGTCAAAAACACAAAGCTAACAGAAACAAAAACAGCTGATGGAGGATACACTAACTTGTGCATTATTCAGACACAAGATTGCGCCAAACAGTCAAAAACAAAAGCTGAAAGAAACGAAAACAGCTGATGGAGGATACACTAACCTGCACATTATTCAGACACAAAATGGCGCCAAACAGTCAAAAACACAAAGCAGATAAAGATGAAAACAGCTGATGGAGTATACACTAACCTGTGCATTATTCAGACACAAGATGGTGCCAAAGAGTCAAAATGTAAAGCTGACAAAAACTAAACTAGCTGAATGGAGCATGTACTAACCTTCATATTATGCATTCACAAGACAGAGCCAGGAGTCGAGCAGATGCATATGAATGTGGATGTAAGTATATGGATGTGAACGCATTCACTAACCATACAGGTGATTGGATGGATAAAGAATGCTGGACGGATAGAAAACGCTAGACAGTTAAAAAAAAAAAAATTGGTAGATGGATGCATGGATGGATGGATGGATACATGGATGTATACATTTTGCTTGGCAGTTTGCGGGTCGTTCACTGGGCCTTTTCCCCTACGCAAAGAAACTTTCTAAAGACGTCTGTTTCTTACTCATTTTGCTGCTTGTGGATTCAATTTGTGCACTAAAGTGGCCAAGATGTAAGCGAGAAAACACGGTCATTTTACAAAATAAAAGACTTTTCAAAATAAAAGATCGTTCAGACTCGGATAACAAATAAAACTGATATAATTACCAATTGATCCATGGACCGGTGGTTAAGGACTGAGCTAGGAGATAAAATAAACTAAGGCAACATGATCATTCTCCTAATTGTTCACTGCTAAGATTTTTTAAAAATATGACGCGACCCCCCACAAAGCTCGCTGAGGCCCCCTTGTGGGCCGCGACCCCCCTGTTGGGAACCGCTGAATTAAAGTACATTAACTCCGGTGTGTGTTGGAAGAGAGTTGTTTTCCTGTGTGTGTGTGCGTGCGTGTGTGTGTGTTTGTGTGTGTGTGATGCATGTGCTGTGTTTCTCCTGGGACCGAGAGGCTCATCTGTATTTATGGCTTCAGTAATGGGACAATAGGTCAGTGTGTGTGTGTCTGTGTGTGTCTGTGTGCGGAGGTGAACATTATTCTGCCTCACTGATTCGTGTATTTCTCAAACTATTGACCCTTTTTTCAAGAGTCCTGGACTTTTTTGATTTATTGTTTATCTTCATGCATCCCTTATCTAAAGAGCAGCGACACATGAAGTACTCCTGAAGCACTTTTTGCCTGATTTTGGATTTACTGATCATTTGTTGGCAGCACGGTGGCTCAGTGGTTGCTAAAAAGGTTGCTGGTTCGAGTCCCGGATGGGCCAATTGGCGTTTCTGTGTGGAGTTTGCATGTTCTCCCCATGTTGGCGCGAGTTTCCTCTGCGATGCTCCGGTTTCCCCCAAAGTCCAAAAACATGCGCTACAGGTGAATTGAAGAAACTAAATTGGCCGTAGTGTATGAGTGTGTGTGTGTGAATGTGAGTATGTGGGTGTTTCCCAGTACTGGGTTGCACCTGGAAGGGCATTCGCTGCGTAAAACATATGCTAGATAAGTTGGCGGTTCATTCCACTGTGGCGACCCCTGATAAATAAGGAACTAAGCTGAAGAAAAATGAATGCTGCCACCCTGCTTTAAGTTGTAAATGCAAAAACCCAATAAATAAATATATATATATATATATATATATATATATATATATATATATAAAAAACACAGATCACACGGTTTAAATAAGATAAAGATCAGTTCCATCAATGTGGACATTCGGTGCAAGTTACAGCTCAGAAAACAGGCATGTTACTCTTTAGTATTTTTTGGTTTTCTAATTCAATACTATCAATAAATCATCTCAATGTTTTACAAAAAATGTATGACAATATTCATTCATTCATTCATTTTCTTTTCGGATTAGTCTCTTTATTAACCAGGGGTCGCCACAGCGGAATGAACTGCCGACTTATCCAGCACATGTTTTACGCAGCGGATGCCCTTCCAGCCGCAACCCATCTCTGGGAAACATCCATTCACACTCATTCACACACTACGGACAATTTAGCCTTCCCCATTCACCTGTACCGCATGTCTTTGGACTTGTGGGGGAAACTGGAGCACCCGGAGGAAACCCACGCGAATGCAGGGAGAACATGCATACTCCACACAGAAACGCCATCGGACCCAGCCGAGGCTCGAACCAGCGACCTTCTTGCTGTGAGGCGACAGCACTACCTACGGCACCACTGCGTCGCTGAGTGAAAATATTGACTTGTCATTTTCTAGAAATCCTCAAAATCCTTACATACAATTAGCTAAATTAAAAAAATGCATTGATGTATTTTTATTGCCTTTTATTTAAATTGCAGTTTTGTTTTGGCATGAAATATTTTCTCTCTATTTGCTTTGTTTTTGAGATTTTACTAATCATAATGTTAGAAATTGTTTTGTTTATTAATAATAATAATAATAATAACAATAATAATAATAATAATAATAATAATAATAATAATAATAATAATAACAATAATAATAATAATAATAACAATAATAATAATAATAATAATAATAATAATAATAATAATAATAATAATAATAATAATAATAATAATAAAGTGATGCCATTTTTAGCTTTCTTTTGACACAAAAAAAGTTTAGTTTGTTTGTTTTTTTCTGTGTTTTTGCTTTTACCTAATGATAATATTTGGAATTGTTTTGAACAAAATAAAATTTAAATAAAATAAAATAAAAAGTAAAACAAAATTAAATAAAAAAAAAAGTAAATAAGTAAATAAAATTATGCATTTTTTAGTTCTTTTTCTTTATGAATGGCGGAGGAAAGTAGTTCCTCATACAAAAGTTTTTTTTGGACTCTCCTTGTTTGATTTTCTTTTTTATATACACGATTATGCCGTCGAACTGTTGTATGAATGCAGTATCACACTCGTAGCAGTGTGATATGGCTATCACTAGTTGGACACTAAGGTACTCTGCCTGTGGCCTTAAGCCAACGCACGTCTCCCACCAGTGCCGATATACAGCCATAACAAACTGCTACACATTTGATATTGTTCATATACAGTATATATATATATATAGTGCTCAGCATATATAAGTACACCTCTCATCAATTTTTCTTATAAATTAATATTCCTATTTAAATTAATAGGAAGCTCTACAATATTATAGTTGTGCATATACTTAAGATTAGTCAGTACTGAAGCCAAATCTGGAGCTTTTCTAACACAATAACTTTCGATAACAGTCCAAAAACTAGTACAGACAAATTTAGATGTTAGAGAAAAATATTAAACACAACTTTAAACAAGAGGAAAAATCAAGAGAAGCAAAAAAATGTGAAAAATGTTGTTTATTTTTTAATTTATTTAATTAATTAATTTTTTTGCAATATTTTGCTTGAATTAAATTGTATTATCTTACAATTTATAAACATGTCTGGTGACTAAAATATTATTTTAATGAATACATCTGTTTAATAAATCTGTTTTGTTCAAATGCAGCAATATACATTGCCTATATTCACTGAGAAATAGATAAAAATATTCATTTTCAAAATGGGCTGTACTCAATCATGCTGAGCACTGTCTTATACAAGGTCATTTTGCTGCTCGCATACATTTAACCTTGATTTAAGAGTGTTTAGCTTAATGTATTAGTAAATAAGGAGTAATAATAGAGGTGGGAGAAATAAAGGAGTAAGAAAAGAGATAGCATAAGAGATAGCATAAGAGATAGCATCGACTGTGTCATTTCAGTTTCACATAAGAGTAAAAATAAACTGTAAAAATGCTTGTAAATCACTGTGTGTGCTATAGGGAAAGTCAGACTGAGCAGGAAATGAACACAGACCTTCTGTTAAAAACATCAGGGTGGTTTAAGTGTAAAGCCTCATTGATGCTCTGAACCGCACGCTGAAGCACTTGGATGAATATCGCATGTCGTCATGTTACAATATAATGCAATTAAGCTGTAATCCTGTGATCTCTCAAATGTATTTGCGTGTTGCGTAAGAGAGATCAGTGGATGGACATCTGTTACAGACGCACGTGTGGACAGACACAAGCTCTTCAGAAATCAAAAGGCTTACGGGGACAGCAAACACACACATCTGGACTGATAATACAATGAGTTTACTACGGTATGCTGGGTGACTAACAAGTTAACTGATGCATGGAGAAACACGGGAATAAATTAACAAAATAAAGAAATAGTAATAATTAAATTAAATTAAGTTAAATTAAATATAATAATAACAAAATACAATAGAATAAAGGCAACGCAGTGGCGCAGTAGGTAGTGCTGTCACCTCACAGCAAGAAGGTCGCTGGTTTAAGCCTCGGCTGGGTCAGTTGGCGCTTCTGTGTGGAGTTTGCATGTTCTAGCTGCGGGTTTCCTCCGGTTGCTTCGGTTTCCCCCACAGTCCAAAGACATGCGGTACAGGTGACTTGGGTAGGATAATTTGTCCGTAGTGTATGTGTGTGAATGAGTGTGTGTGGGTGTTTCCTAGAGATGGGTTGTGGCTGAAAGGGCTTCCGCTGAGTAAAAATGTGCTGGATGTTTCGTTCCACTGTGGCGACCCCGGGTTAATAAAGGGACTAAGCCAAAAAGAAAATGAATAAATGAAAATTAAATTAAATTAAATTAAATTAAATTAAATTAAATTAAATTAAATTAAATTAAATTAAATTAAATTAAATTAAATTAAATTAAATTAAATTAAATTAAATTAAATTAAATTAAATTAAATTAAAACAAAAAAATTGAATTAACTAAAATTAAATAAAAAATTTCAAATTAAATTAAATAAAAAAGAAAAGAAAAGAAATATTTTTAAAAAATGTAATTAAATTAAATTAATTAAAATTAAATTAAATTAAATAAAAAAATTAAATAAAAAATGTAATTAAATTAAATTTTTAGCAATTAAATAAATTAAAAAAGAAAAGAAAAGAAAAAAATGTAATTAATTAAAATTAAGTTAAATTAAATAAAAAAGAAAACAAAAAAATTAATTAAATAAAATTTTTAGAATTAAATAAAATAAAAAAGAAAAGAAAAGAAAAAAAATAATTAAATAAAGTTAAATTAATTAAAATTAAATAAAATAAAAAAATAAAATAAAATAATTTTTTGAAATTAAATTAAATTTAAATAAAATAAATGTAATTTAATTAAAATAAAATATTTTTTTAAAATATGACAATTTAATGTTTAATTTAAATCTGTACATGTGTCAATATATATGTGTGTGTGTGTTTGAATGTTGGAGTTGGCATGTGAGTGTGTGTTTGGATGTTAGAGTTTGCATGTGTGTCTGTGTGTGTGTCTGCGTGTGTGTGTGTGTGTATCTGTGTGTGTGTGTGTGTGTGTGTGCGTGCATGTGTTTGGATGTTTGAGTTTGCAAGTGTGTGTGTCTGTGTGTGTGTTAGTATATGTGTGTGTATCTGTTTGCATGTTTGAGTTTGCATGTGTGTGTATCTGTGTGTGTGTTTGTGTTTGCATGTTTGAGTTTGTGTGTGTGGGTGTGTGTGTTTGCATGTTTGAGTTTGCATGTATGTGTGTGTCTGTCTGTATGCGTGTGTGTGTGTGTGCGTCTTTGCATGCGTTAGTATGTGTGTGCACATTGCATTTGTTAATATGTCTGTGTGTGTGTGCCAGTATGTGTGAGTGTGTGTCTTAGTGTGTGTATGTGTTAGCGTGTATCTGTGCCTGTGTATTATATATGTGTGTGTGTGTGTGTCTCTTTTCATGCATGTATAATGTGATATGTTTGCGTATTTTTGCATGTGTTAATTTGTGCGTGAGTGTTAATACGTGTGTGTGAGTGTGTGTGTGTGTGTGTGTAAGTGTGTGATCATCAGCAGAGGTCAGTGTAAAGAAATCAAACAGCCCCAGTGTGTAATGAAGTGAATAATGAAGTAATGAAGCGGAGAGAGAGAGAGAGAGAGAGAGAGAGAGAGAGAGAGAGAGAGAGAGAGAGAGAGAGAGAGAGAGAGAGAGAGAGAGAGAATGACGCAGCTTATTTCACAGATAACACACACACATTATTCACAAAATACCACAATTACCCTCACAACACTGATCCAGACAATAATATATAAATTAATAACAACTGTAACTCTACATTAATAAATCTGTAGTATGCCCAGAGTCGAAAAACAGAAGGCTAGAAGTACCTGGATACAAACAAACAAATAAATAAATATAAATAAATACATACATTCATTTTCTTTTCGGCTTAGTCCCTTTATTAATTAGGGGTCGCCACAGCGGAATGAACCGCCAACTTATCCAGCATATGTTTTACGCAGCGGATGCCCTTCCAGCTGCAACCCATTTCTGGGAAACATCCTTACACACTCATTCACACTCATACACTACGGACAATTTAGCTTACCCAATTCACCCATGTTTGGACTGTGGTGGAAACCGGAGCACCCGGAGAAAACATGCAAACTCCACACAGAAACAGCAACTGACTCAGCCAAGGCTTGAACCAGCGACCTTCTTGCTGTCAGGCGACAGCACTACCTACAGCACCACCACTTCACCTTACATACAGTTGAAGTCAGCCCCCCTTTGAATTTTCTTTTCTTTTTTAAATATTTCCCAAATGATGTTTAACAGAGCAAGGAAATTTTCACAGTATGTCTGATAATATTTTTTCCTCTGGAGAAAGTCTTATTTGTTTTATTTCGGCTAGAATGAAAGCAGTTTTTAATTTTTAAAAATCCATTTTAAGGTCAAAATTATTAGCCCTTTTAAGCTATTTTTTTTTTCTCGATAGTCTACAGAACAAACCATCGTTAAATAATAACTTGCCTAATTACCCTAACCTGCCTAGTTAACCTAATTAACCTAGTTAAGCCTTTAAATGTTACTTCAAGCTGTATTGAAGTATCTTGAAAAAATATCTAATCAAATATTATTTACTGTCATCATGACAAATATAAAATAAATCAGTTATTAGAAATGAGTTATTAAAACTATTATGTTTAGAAATGTGTTAAAGAAATCTGCTCTCCGTTAAACAGAAATTGGGGAAAAAATAAACAGGGGGGCTAATAATTCTGACTTCAACTGTACATACATACATAATGCCATTCATGAAAACTTTTACTCCATATAGTCATGTTTCATTCAGTTTAATATACTCCAATTTTCATGAATGGCATTCCATATTATGTATACACACACACACACACACACACACACACACACACATGCATGTTAACTCACCGGCCACTTTATTAGCTACACCTTACTAGTACTGGGTTGGAGGCTATTTTGCTTTAATCCTTCGTGGCATAGATTCAACAAGGTACTGGAAATATTCCAGTATTTTAATATAAAATATTTCAGTATTTCAATATTTGCTCCATATTAACATGATAGCATCACTCAGTTGCTGCAGATTTGTCAGCTGCACATGATGCGAATCTCCCATTCCAATACATCCCAAAAAATGTTCTGTTGAATTGAGCTCTGGTGACTGTGGAGGCCATTTGAGTACAGTGAACTCATTGTCATGTTCAAGAAACCAGTCTGAGATGATTCTCGCTTAATGACATGCCGTGTTATCCTGCTGGAAGTAGCCATAAAGGGATGGTCAGCAACAATACTCAGGTAGGCTGTGGCGTTGACTCAATGCTCAGTTGGTACTAATGAGTCCAAAGTGCGGCAAGAAAATATCCCCCACACCATTACACCACCACCACCAGCCTGAATCGTTGACATAAGGCAGGATGGATCCATGCTTTCATGCTGCTGATGGCAAATTCTGACCCGACCATCTGAATGTGGCAGCAGAAATCGAGACTCATCAGACCAGGCAACGCTTTTTCATTCTTCTATTGTCCAATTTTGGTGATCCTGTGTCTTACTGTATCCAGTTACTGTAGTCTCAGTTTCCTGTTCTTAGCTGACAGGAGTGGCACCCGGTGTGGTCTTCTGCTGCTGTAGCCCATCCGCCTCAAGGTTGGACGTGTTGTGTGTTCAGAGATGCTGTTCTGCAGACCTCGGTTGTAACGAGTGCTTATTTGAGTTACTGTTGCCTTTCTATCAGCTGGAACCAGTCAGGCCATTCTCCTCTGACATCAACAAGGCATTTGCGCCCAAAGAACTGCCACTCACTTGATATTTTCTCTTTTTCAGACTCTCTGTAAACCCTAGAGATGGTTGTGCGTGAAAATCCCAGTAGATCAGCAGTTTCTGAAATACTCAGACCAGCTCGTCTGGCACCAACAACCATGCCACGTTCAGAGTCACTTAAATCATCTTTCTTCCCCATTCTGATGCTCGCTTTAGACTGCAGCAGATCGTCTTGACCATGTCTACATGCCTAAATGCGTTGAGTTGCTGCCATGTGATTGGCTGATTAGACATTTGCGCTACAAGCAGTTGGACAGGTGTGTATATATACACACACATTCTCAAACTCTTAATATGTTAAATCACTCTCAGTAAACTTCATTGACTTGAATATTATTTAGAGATTAGTGATATTTTCAACATGTATTTTCAACCATTCTAAAATGTTTTCTTAGGAAGTTTGGTTTCTAATTGAGTCATAGATCAGATAGAGTCACTAATAGACTGATTATTAGACTGAAGAGGACAGGCGCGCTCATGATCTGTGTGTGGACTGAAGTGACCGCTGGAGGACTGATAGCGGGGGTTAAAGGACACAGTCAGAGCTCAGACTGGAGGATTCCTGACACTGACTCACGACAAGAAAACACACCCACCCACACGCACGCACACATGCATGGACACACCCTCACACACACTCATATACTCAGACTCATGCACTCACACACAAACGCATATACACACCTACACACAAAACAAACACCCACTCACTCACAGGCACACACACACAAATGGCACAGACTCTCTAACACACACACACACACACACACACACACACACACACACACACACACACACACACACACACACACACACGCACTCAAACACAATCAACGACTCACACTCATGCTTTCACACACACAGAAACTCACTTACACACACACACACACACACACACACACACACACACACACACACACACACACACGCGTGATTTGATTGGACTCGCAGGACTGATTTTTCTAATAATTGTTCTATCATAGACAGGAAATAATAAAGTAGTGACTGCAGGTTGAAGGAAAGTAGTGGAGTAAAAGTACAGATACTGCATTACAAATGTACTCAAGGGAAAGTAAAAGCACACATTTATAAAACTACTCAGTAAATTACAACTCCTGAGGAAAACTACCCAATTACAGTTGTTTGAGTATTTGTAATTAGTCACTTTACCCCACTGAGGACAACACACACACTTTATACACAAACACACTTCATTAAATGTAACCTGGGGGCACGGTGGCTCAGGGGTTAGCACTGTCAACTCACAGCAAGAAGGTCGCTGCTTCGAGTCCCGGCTGGGTCAGTTGGCGTTTCTGTGTGGAAATGACATGTTCTCCCCGTGTTGGCGTGGGTTTCCTCCGGGTGCTCCGCTTTCCCCCACAGTCCAAACACATGCTCCATAGGGGAATTGGGTAAACTAAATTGGCCGTAGTGTATGAGTGTGTGTGTGAATGAGTGTGTATGGGTGTTTCCCAGCTCTGGGTTGTGGCTGGAAGGGCAGCCGCTGCGCAAAACATATGCTTGAATAGTTGGCGGTTCATTCTGCTGTGGCGACTTCTGAAATGGAGACTAAGCCAAAGGAAAATGAATGAATGAATGATTGTTTTGCAATAATTTATACCTTTTGTAAAGCAGCTTTGAAACAATAATTACTGTAAAAATTGCTGTATAAATAAACTTGAATTAAATTGAAGAGTTGCACAAATAAACACTCATCAAATTTAATTTTCACCTTTAACATTTGTTTTATGCCAAGAGTTCACACTTAGCTGATGACAGATAATAAAGCATTTGGCATGCTGACATTAGATCCTCGAGCCCGAGGCTCCCTCCCATTTGCAGAGCGAGAGGAGAGTTTGAGCTGAGGTAGGTCTCGAGAACTCCCCTGCTTATTTATGGCAAATTAGGAATTGTTATGAAGAGGTATACTGCTGATTAAGAGCTCGTCTATGGTGCCAAATTGGTTTGGTCAAGTCACTTATGTCGCATGTCTTTGGATGGTGGGAGGAAACCCGGGAATCCAGGGGAAACCCACGCGAGCACAGGGAGAAAATGTAAACTCCAAACAGAAACATCAGCTGGCCAAGAAAGCACTTGAATCGGTGACAAACTTGCTGTGAGGCAACAGTGCTAACCACTTGGCCACTGTGCCACTCTATGTAGGAAAAGGGAGGAGGAGTAAGGGTGGAAGAGGGATATCACCTTAAGATAACAGTGGTAAGAAACTCTGGTTATTTGTAGTAAATGAAGATTCATCTGATTGGTGCATCACGTGTTAGCTAAAGTGGGACCAGCTGTGGTCAATCATAAGCACGTGATCCTCTTGAAATTAGTTTATCAATAAACTTCAAGGGTAAGATCCATTGAAGCAATCGTAAACAGTATTATAGCACAGACTATTACATCAGATATCTATATATGCTAAATATCTATATGCACAATATTTTAATTAATAACAGAACAGTTGAAGACTACATTTATTCAATTGTCTTTAGTTTAGTCCCTTATTTATCAGGGGTCACCACAGTGGAATGAACCACCAACTATT
>NC_079454.1:50902348-50917348 GCF_903798145.1 Danio aesculapii | reverse complement strand
GATAAAACATGCTAAAACGAGTAAGAAAGCATGTTTAAGTGGTATAGCTACTCACTGAGCATTATACATATGTTAACAACATGCCTCATAAAACATATAAAAATGGTAGAACTTGTTAGCAACAGGTTAAGCACGCAAGCATTTGGATAAAACATGCTAACACCTTGCTAAAACATGTTATAAAGAGTGTTTAAACATTAAAGATTTGACCTGTCAGTGGTGCACATGCATAGTAGGAGTGAAATTGTGGATTTCTTTTTTTTTTTTTATTATTTTACTTAAACACACTGAAAAGAAACAGTGTCATGTAAAAGGTGTTAAATGCTAAACATTTTTGTTGTTTTAACTGTCTGTTAAATAAGAATAAGAAATCATTCTGTTGCTGAGGGCCATTATAGTTTAAAAGAAAGAATGGAATGACTGTCGGGCAGAAGGGAAATTGAATTAAAAAGCCCAGAAAGATAAAGTGCGCTGATAAACAGTGTCAGCTTTGCACATGAGTTTGCAGTTCTGTCTTTCTTTACTTTGTCGTACTTTTACCTAAGTAGGATGGAATCTGCGCAATATATTATGCAAATAAAATGAATTTTGATAAATAAAATTTGATTCAGCTTAAAAAATAAGGCAACCAGGATTTTTTACAGTGTAGTAAAGATTTCATATAGCCTATTTCTAATTTTAAAATATGGAAAGCTGTAATTTACTAGTTTATTTTCTTTACATGGGCAATATGTTGTTTATTGATGTATTAAATAAAAGGTTTCAAGTATTAAATTAATGCTTATGTGCCTGACTTAACCTTAACAAACAAATCATAATATTGCATTGGAATATGATCCACTTACATTGTATTTACAGAATTTTTACAAATTACAATTTGTGACCCGGTGTGTGAAAACCAGGCCAAATCTAATTCTGAGATCAAGTTTGATTGTAGCCATTCATTTCCCTGTGATTTCAGTTGTTGACATGGTTAATATTAAATACATATATTATTATTATTTTCACAGACTTTATTCTTTATTTCGGCAACGCAGTGGAGCAGTAGGTAGTGCTGTTGCCTCACAGCAAAAAGGTCTGTGTGGAGTTTGCATGTTCTCCCTGCGTGGGTTTCCTCCGGGTACTCCGGTTTCCCCCACAGTCCAAAGACATGTGAATTGGGTAGGCTAAATTGTCCGTAGTGTATGAGTGTGAATGAGTGTGTATGGATGTTTCCCAGAGATGGGTTGCGGCTGGAAGGGCATCCGCTGCATAAAAACATGTGCTGGATAAGTTGGCGGTTCATTCCGCTGTGGCGACCCCGGATTAATAAAGGGACTAAGCCGAAAAAGAAAATGAATGAATGTTCTTTATTCCATGTAGAAAACAGTACAATACAAAAAAAAAATTACTCCAGCTATTTTCACAGACTGGGTTACATTTTTAACATTATTAAGCAATTAACCTAAATATCGTTACCATATCTGCTTCGGGAGAGACTTGGGGTGCGAAGAACTGTCTGACTGCTTTGATTTTTGCAAGCTCTGTCATCGTGGAAATGCTGCTCTCCAGAGGCATGTTGTCCCACAGACCACCAAGAGCCACAGAGAACGCTCTCCAACAAATAGTGCAGTTGGCTTAATAACAATTTCTAACACTCTGCAGCCAGGTATTAGTTTCCTCCCACTCTCTGCAGTATTTTTTCAGTCACTTGCGTTTAAAACTCTGAAACTTTAAGACGCGGAGGGTTACCTGGAGAAGCATCTGCCATCACACTCTTAAGTTTCGTACTGAATTTAAAATATTGCTTCTTACATATAAAGCTTTAAATAATCTAGCTCCTGTTTATCTAACCAATCTTCTGTCTCGCTACAATCCAACTCGCTCTTTAAGATCTCAAAACTCAGGGCTTCTGGTAGTACCTAGAATAGCAAAGTCGAGTAAAGGAGGTCGAGCCTTCTCATTTATGGCTCCTAAACTCTGGAATAGCCTTCCTGATAACGTCCGAGGCTCAGACACACTCTCCCAATTCAAAACTAGATTAAAGACCTATCTGTTTAGTAAAGCATACACTCAGTGCACCATTAGCGGGCTTCCACACAGGTTATGCATCTTGTTGATATACACTGTGAACATCAGCTACGCTAATTATTATCTTTATTCTCCATTTCCACCTGGGGATACTCTTCCCGTGGCCCTCAGACTATGCAGAGTCACTGATTCGATCCAAGACCAACGACGAGATGATCCCAAGGTTTCCATATCCTAGACCAGGCCGAATCCTGAGCAGCTACTGTGGTGGTCATGGAGGAGTGGAGAACATGAGACTGATTCCTGTGACGCTCCAGAGACAGACGAGTCTTCGCTGAGGCCAGCTTCCAGCCTCCGCCACTGAGACTGCAGCTCTGCACAAGACGTTTGGCCAGCGGAAAAATTAAAATGGTTGTGCTCAACTGAGTCTGGTTTCTCTCAGGTTTTTTTTCTTCACTTTCGCCATTAGTGAAGTTTTTTTCTCTCTCTGCTGTCGCCACTGGCTTGCATGGTTCGGGATCTATAGAGCTGCACATCGTTGGATTTGCTCTTCAATATTTGGACTCTCAGTAGTGATTATTAAACCACACTGAACTGAGCTGAACTGAACAGAACTTAACTTAAACACTACAAACTGAACTACACTGTTCCTATTTACTGTGACCTTTTATGTGAAGCTGCTTTGACACAATCTACATTGTATAAGCGCTATACAAATAAAGGTGAATTGAATTGAATTAAACACTCTGTCAAGACTTGACAGAGTCTGCTTAAAAGACCCGCCCTCCTCACTGGACAGTTAAAAAGACCAATCAAACCAACGATGACATTAAGTATTAACCAATCAAAAGTAGGAAATGAGGCATCTTCATAAAATGCGTGTGGGATGATTTGCATGAAAAGCTACTTTAAAAAAAATTATAAAAAATACTGGACAAAACCCGTCTCGTATCGTTTCAAAACAGGACGCGCAATTTCATTCTCAAATACGGGACAACTTCGTATTTTAAGGGACGGATGGCAACCCTACTGCTAAATTATGATAGCAACATCCTGAAACATAAATATATTAACATGTTTTTGATTTTTTTTTTTCTGTAGAAAACAAGACTTCGTATTAGGTGATTTTGTTTCTAAAGTAAATGTAGCTTAATCGAAGAACTTTATATTTATGTAAATACAACACCAATACCAACGTAAGAAGTGCAAAGCATTGCCATCTCATGCAAAGCAGTCACTGTCTGATATGGTTATGTATTTATGCTAAAGCTGAGCAAACAGAACATCCTCAGCTAAAATTAGACTTTTAATTTGGGTTCGAGAGAATTTAATGAGAGCGAACGCAGTCAGAATAACAGCCGTAAGTCTGGGACGGAGAAAACTACTGTCAGCTAAACGCAGGCCTTTCTCTCCGGACCAAAGCTGATTAAAACTTCCACAAGTGAACAGCAAAGTCACATTAAACCTTCGCTTAAATCTCACTGGAGTTACGAAAAACAGCCTGACACGGAGTTAAAATCTGGCCAAAGCTCTTAGTGTACACTTTAATGCACTTCTGTGAGGCTTTCCATCTGCTGATGAACCAAAAACACATGATAACTCCTCGTGGGTCATTAGTGGAGTCTCAAAATCTGAAATATAATCCTCAGAGCTCAATCCAACACTTCTGACACAAACCAGAGCAGGAGTGCAACACGTCTGAAAACTATCATCTATAAATGCACACAAAAGGATCGCAAACAAACTGAAAACACTGAGATTGTTGTTAAATAATAACCACGTTGGAGACAAACTGTACAAGAATCATTGTATCCTTTTCTAGAAGACAATTCATCTTTAAAACATTTACAGTAGGTCTTTAACCAAATCAGCCAGCTTTAGGAGAATCAACATTTGCCAAAAATGTTTAATAAAGCCATTAATAGTGCTATTTTAGCATCAATGAAATGTTATTTAGAAAAAGATTTTCATGCATATTTTTAATTTTAGCTGCACTTACAGTATTCCTAAATTAATTTGATATAGGTAGTGTATATACTACACTAGCAAAATACTAATACATGTAAGCAACTTGCCGAAACATGCTAGTAAAATACAAGACCATACTGAAAATTAACCAAAACAGGATAAAAACATGCTTGCGAATATCAAAAACATTTTATATACAAATGGTACTAAAACCTGCTAGCAACATTTTAAAACCAGAAACATGCTAGCAACTCTATGCTCTAATAACAATGTCCTGAAATATGGCACCGAGATACTAAAACATTTTATGAACATGCTAGCAAAATCATGCCACAAAAAGGTTAGCAAAACACTATTAAACATGCTATATTCCTAAACTTGTGTGGTATAAACAACAACCTGCTAAACGATGCTATTAACTTGCTATAATGTTAAATGCTAAAACATGTTTATAAAGTATCTAAATCTAAAACATGTGACTGTCTAAAAATTTTTTAGAAACAAGTGGTGAACATATTAAAACCTACCATCAACATGTTAAAACTAGAAACATGCTAGCAACATATTAACATGAACACGTTAAACATTAGCATGTTAGCAACTTAATGTTCCTGAAAAGATGATATGAGCATAATAAGCATGCTCTGCTAAAAATGTCCTGAAACATGGCACCAACATACTAAAACATTTTATAAACATGGTAAAACATGCTAGCAAAATCATGCTACAAAAATGTTAGCAAAACACTATTAAACATGCTATATTCATAAACTTGCGTGGTATAAACAACAACCTGCTAAAAGATGCTATTAACTTGCTATAATGTTAAATGGTAAAACATGTTTATAAAGTATCTAAATCTAAAACTAGCGACTGTCTAAAACAATTTTTAGAAACAAGTGGGGGACATATTAAAACTTATTATCTACATGTTAAAACTAGAAACATGCTAGCAACATAATAACATGAACACGTTTAACATTAGCATGTTAGCAACTTAATGTTTCTGAAAAGATGATATGAGCATAATAAGCATGCTCTGCTAAAAATGTCCTGAAACATGGCACCAACATACTAAAACATTTTATAAACATGGTAAAACATGCTAGCAAAATCATGCTACAAAAATGTTGGCAAAACACTATTAAACATGCTATATTCATAAACTTGCGTGGTATAAACAACAACCTGCTAAAAGATGCTATTAACTTTCTATAATGTTAAATGCTAAAACATGTGCATAAAGTATCTAACTCTAAAACTTGCGACTATCTAAAACAATTTTTAGAAACAAGTGGTGAACATATTAAAACCTACCATCAACATGTTAAAACTAGAAACATGCTAGCAACATATTAACATGAACACGTTTAACATTAGCATGTTAGCAACTTAATGTTCCTGAAAAGATGATATGAGCATAATAAGCATGCTCTGCTAAAAATGTCCTGAAACATGGCACCAACATACTAAAACATTTTATAAACATGGTAAAACATGCAAGCAAAATCATGCTACAAAAAATGTTGGCAAAACACTAATAAACATGCTATATTCATAAACTTGCCAAAACATGGTATAAACAACAACCTGCTAAAAGATGCTATTAACTTGTTAAAATGTTAAATGCTAAAACACATTTATATAGTATATAAACCTAAAACTTGATGCTCCTGACAGGACATGGTATCAACGTAATAAGCATGCTCTTCTAATGTCCTGAAACAAGACACCAACACATTAAAACATGTTTTAAACATGCTAGCAAAATCATGCTACAAAAATAGTAGCAAAAGACTATAAAATGTCAACAGCTTGCTAAACATGCTTTATTAACAAACTAAAAATAAAACTTACTATCAACTTGTTATGCTAGCAACATGATAACATAACCACATTAAACATTAGCACCTTAATGTTCCTGACTAGACCTGATATGTTAATAATAAGCATGCTCTTCTAACAGTGTCCTGAAACATGGCACCAACATACTAAATCATTTTATAAACATGGCAAACATGCTAGCAAAATCATGCTACAAAAATGCTAGTACTTTTTAAAATGTCAAAATCTTAATTTTTTCCTGATTTGACCTTTAAAAACTTCAGCCTTCTAGCTTTTAAAACTACTAGATTTCACCTTCAGCTAATGCACACTGGCAGGACAGGGTTTCTCTTTACACCATGCTAACAATGAAAAATAATTGGTAAAATATGCTATAAACATGCTAGCAATCTGTTAAAATAATGTATACTAACAATGCATTAAAACATGCTTGAACTTAACAAATCGCTAGTTAACATGCTAAAAATGTGATAAAACATGCTAGCACTTTTAAAATGTGAAAATCTTTCATTTTTCTCCTGATATATGTCCTTCAAAAACTTCAGCCTTCTAGCTTTTAAAACTCCTTGACTTCACCTAATGCTACTACACACTAGCAGGACAGGTTTTCTCTTTACACCATGCTAACAATGAAAAATAATTGGTAAAATATGCTATAAACATGCTAGCAATCTGTTAAAATAATGTATACTAACAATGCATTAAAACATACTTGAACTTAACAAATCGCTAGTTAACATGCTAAAAATGTGATGAAACATGCTAGCACTTTTGAAATGTGAAAATCTTTCATTTTTCTCCTGATATGACCTTCAAAAACTTCCGGTAGCTTCTAAGTAGCTATGTAGCTTTTAAAGCTACTTGACCACCTTCAGCTACTGCACGCTAGCAGGACAGGTTTTCTCATTACTGTACATCATGCTAACAATGAAACATCCTTGGTAAAATATGTTATAAACATGCTAGCAATCTGTTAAAATAATTTAAGTTAACAATGTGTTAAAACATGCTTGATGTTGACAAAACCCGTGCTAGCTAACATGCTAGCACTTTTAAAAAATGTGAAGATCTTCCATTTTTTTCCTGATTTAAAACTCCTTGACTTTATCTTCATCTAATGAACATCTGCAGGACAGGTTTTCTCTTTTCATTAATGAAAAGTCTAATGAAAACGTCCTTTGTAAAATTTGCTATAAACATGCTAGCAAGCTGTTAAAATTATGTACGCTAACAATGTTTTAAAACGTGCTTGGTGCTAACAAATTACTAAACATGCTAAAAACATGCTAAATTATGCTAACACTTTTTAATATGTGAAAATAATTAATTTTCCTCCTGATTTATGACCTTCAAAACCTTAAGACTTCTAGCTTTTAAAACTCCTTGACTTCACCTTCTGCTACTACACACTAGCAGGACCGGTTTTCTCTTTACATCATGCTAACAATGAAAAATCTGTGGTAAAACATGCTATGAACATGCTATTAATCTATTAAAATAATGTATGCTAACAATGTGTTAAAACATGCTTTACATTAGCAAATCGCTAGCTAACATGCTAAAAACATTCTAGCACTTTCTAAATGTGAAAATCTTTTATTTTCTGCTGATGTGACCTTCAAAAACTTTAGACTTCTAGCTTTTAGCTTTTAAAACTACTTGACTTCACCTTCAGCTACTACACGCTAGCAGGACAGGTTTTCTCAACCAACTTCAGAGCTTGAGTTGATATTTATTTTAGATAGCTCAATGGCTTGGCATTAAAGGTCTATCGGTTATGATCAAACTTGAATTTACTGTTTCTCTCACCAGGCTCAGTGCAGTTCTTCTCCTCTGTGGTGTTTTCGGGTGTCGATGACATCAGTCTCCGCCCCCATTGGTCATGTGACTCCATGTGCCACTCCTCCATGATCATACCATGACCTGCAATAACAAAAGACCGATAAACAAACAATATTTGAAGAAAGTCACGTGGCTTTGGAGCATCAAATATGATCACAGTCTACTTTTGGGTTGAAATGTATCTTTAAATAAGTCAATATTACCATCACTTTGTATGTTTTTGCTATATTTTGGCGGGAAAACAAATAATATAGCCACAGTAATATGTTTGATAGTTTTATAATGACATAAAAACCTATAAACCTAGTAATTTATTTACTTCAATTCTGTCAGATAATATTTATATGAGATGCTGTGATGTCAAATAAATATTGTAAATTCACAATGAACTCTTGTTTTGCATATGTATATATACAGGGGGTGTGAAAAGTATTCAGACCCCCTTAAATGTTTCACTCCTTGTTATATTGCAGCCATTTGCTAAAAACATTTAAGCTCATTTTCTTTCCTCATTAATGTCCACACAGCAGCCCATGCTGACAGAAAAACACAGGAAAGTTGACATTTTGCAGATTTATTAAAAAGAAAAACTGAAACTCATTTCTTAAATCATTTTAACAAACATTTTCATTGTAAAATACTACAAATTATTGTGAATATTAAACTATTACTTTTAATTATTTCAACTACATTATTACATTAGTATATTCAAAGAAATAACTGAATTTTTTAAAAATAATTACTATGAATAACACTATATAATTGTAAACTATATATATATATATATATATATATATATATATATATATATATATATATATATATATATATATATATATATATATATATATATATATATATATATACACACACACACATACACTCACTCACTGGCCTGTTTATTAGGTACACCTTACTATTACCGGACACTCTTTTGCCTTTAGAACTGCCTTAATCCTTTATGGCATAGATTCAACAAGATACTGGAAACATTCCTCAGAGATTTTGCTCCAAATTGACATGATAGAATCACACAGTTGCTGCAGATTTGTCGGCTGCACATCCATGATGCTAATCTTCCATTCCACCACATCCCAAAGGTGCTCTATTGGATTGAGCTCTGGTGATTGTTAATGTCATTTGAGTACGGTGAACTCAATGTCATGTTCAAGAAACCAGTCTGAGATGATTCGCGCTTTATGACATGGCGCGTTATCCTGCTGGAAGTAGCCATCAGAAGATGAGTACACTGTGGTCATAAAGGGAAGGACATGGTCAGCAACAATACTCAGGTAGGCTGTGGTGTTAACATGATGCTCAATTGGTACTAATGAGCCCAAAGTGTGCCAAATGAGTTCCAAAGAATATATCGCCCACACCATTACACCAAAACCAGCCTGAACTGTTGATACAAGGCAGGATGGATCCAGGCTTTCATGTTATTGGTGCCAAATTCTGACCCGACCATCTGAATGTCACAGCAGAAATCAAGACTTATCAGACCAGGCAACATTTTTCCAATCTTCTATGGTCCAGTTTTGGTGAGCCTGCGCGAATTATAGCTTCAGTTTCTTGTTCTTAGCTGACAGTAGTGGCACCCGCTGTGCTGCTGTAGCCCATCGGCCTCAAGGTTGGACGTGTTGTGTGTTCAGAGATACTCTTCTGCAGACCTCAGTTGTAACGAGTGCTTATTTGAGTTACTGTTGCCTTTCTAGCAGCTGGAACCAGTCTGCCCATTCTCCTCTGACCTCTGGCTTCAACAAGGCATTAGCGCCCACAGAACTGCCGCTCACTGGATATTTCCTCTTTTTCAGACCATTCTCTGTAAACCCTAGAGATCTGTAAATCCCAGTAGATCAGCAGTTTCTGAAATACTCAGAGCAGCCCTTCTGGCACCAACAACCATGCCATGTTCAAAGTCACTTAAATCCCCTTTCTTCCCCATTCTGATGCTCGGTTTGAACTGCAGCAGATCGTCTTGACCATGTCTACATGCCTAAATGCATTGAGTTGCTGCCATGTGATTGCTGATTAGACATTTGCGTTAACCAGCAGTTGGACAGGTGTACCTAATAAAGTGGCCCGTAATGGTGTTTATATATAAATATATTTATATATTTTTTTTAATCCAGCAGTATTTACAATCTAACAATTGTCTCCCACTGTCTCCTGTTCAGAGACTCTGCTATTTAAAAATGTCACACTGAGATGTATACACTGAGGAAAAAAGTAAGTAAACTTTGCGCCTATATAATTAAGATAAATGGCTTTGATGTGGAAATAATATAAAATGTGGGCCAATAATAAGGGCAGAGGAGAGTGACAGTATTGCATTTCTTTTCTCCTCGAGCTACAAGAGGAAAACAGGATTTGCCTGATTAGAAAAGGAGGGTTGCATAAATTCCCCGTCTTTGATCTCCTTTCCTGAACCATTATGAAGACATTGAGACACACACACACACACACAAACACACACACACAGAGAGAGAGACAGTTATTGTCATGAACAGTCATGAGAGAAGGAGGTAATTCAGACATTAAGTGCCATGATTTAAGATAACAGATTTACTATCGTCTGTATGCTATCTGTGCAGAAGAATCTATTAAGCTTCTTGTTTTTACTGTAATTAAAGTTTTGTTTTTGATTTAGATGGCCTACTTTGAAACTTTTAGGTTTGAATTAGCTTCTTTCTTTGAATCTGAATGAGCATTTCCCTTGCTAAAGACAAAACTTTAGGGAAAATGCCCCAAGAACAAGCAGGAACTGAAGACAGTTGCTGTAGAGGCTTGGCAGAGCACCACCAGGAATGAAACCCAGCGTTTGGTAATGTCTATGCGTTCCAGATTTCAGGCTGTAATTGGCCGCAAAGGATTTGCAACCAAGTATTAAAAAGTAAAAGTTTGATTTATGATTATTTTTCTGTCCAATTACGTTTGGTCCCTTAACAAGTGGGAAGCACATATGCAAACTGTTGTAATTCCTACAGCGTTCACCTGATTTGGATGTAAATACCCTTAAATTAAAGCTGACAGTCTGCAGATAAAGCACATCTTGTTCGTTTCATTTCAAATCGATTGTGTTGGAGCCCAAAAAATGTTAGAATTGTGTCGAAGTGTCGACATCCATACACACTCATTCACACACATACACTACGGACAATTTAGCTTACTTAATTCACCTATAGCGCATGTGTTTGGACTTGTGGGGTAAACCAGAGCACCCGGAGGACACCCACACCAACACGGGGAGAACATGCAAACTCCACACAGATATGCTACTACAGGTTTAGAAATCAGAAATCGAGACTCATCAGACCAGGCCACGCTTCTCCAACCTTCTATTGTCCAATTGTTACTACGGACAATTTAGCTTACTTAATTCACCTATAGCGCATGTGTTTGGACTTGTGGGGGAAACCAGAGCACCCGGAGGAGAGCCACACCAACACGGGGAGAACATGCAAACTCCACACAGACATGCTACTACAGATTTAGAAATCCACACAAAAGAGAGGGTGCCCAGACTTTTGCATGGCCTATTTTCAGGTTCGATTTCATTTCACGGTAACACTTTATTTTAATGGTCCATTTTAGTATTATCAGACTGTCTGCTAGATATCTGTTGATACTGCTCCTTCAACAGACATTTAACTGACTATAAGAAACTTCACAAGTACTGTACGTCAACTTACACTAACCTCAACCTAAGTCTACATATAATCTAATGAGAATCAGTTGCAATGTAACTTAAATTCAACAAAGACCAACAAAATTAAGTGTAACCCATTTCACACATCTCAATACTGCTACACTACATATTTCTGTCTGAAAAACATGACATTATCTAGCTTTCACTAGAAACCGAATGGCATTTCCCTGTGATCTCTTATAAAGAAAGAGCACATTATTATGCAGCCACTGAGGAGAGCCCAGATTTTTGCATAAGACTGTATATCTAGTTTTTTAATACAAAGAAATACACAAATTATATGACATGAAATCAAAAAGAAATGCAGAAAACAAGTAACAGAAAAAGAATATGACAGTCAGGCACAGCCAGGTGTGTGTGTGTGTGTGTGTCTATGTACATGTAAAGGTAACTGGATGGACAGATCAAAGAACATAAACAAGATACAACATCTTGTATACAAACAACATGTTTTTACTTTTCTAAAAGATCAGACTTTTCACTCAGTCGATGACAGACATACAGAAAACATCCCACAATGTTGCACTGAAGGAGTGACATGACTGATTTGAGAGTGTCAACTTGAACTAATAAACAGGAAACCCCCCTCAACAACCCCGAACACCTTAGTAACCTCCCTCGCATTATGGCAGTGAGTTTTGCACGCACATTTGGACAATTTGGAATGCATTTTTAAACAGCGCTGCTATAAAAGACTGAGATGAATAAATCTTGCATGAAATCTGAACACTTGCGTGTCCCTGAAACGATAACGCAAGTACAACCAGTCCAGCACACAATATATGATGACATGCACAGTGTTCAGTCCATATACCCTGATCTGAGCACAATATTTTCTGACACCGGAGGAATGTGACTTTCATTTGTCCCCGAGGAATCAGACACACACATGCCTGCCCAAAAAAGATAAATCACCAGAGAAAACAGCATTCGAATGTGACCGAGTGTGTGTGTAAAATGGAGCCAACTGTTTCCACACACTGACATATTTAAAGCTGCTGTATGTATGTTTTTGGACTCTTCTAAGGTATAAATATACCATAATATACACTTACCGGCCACTTTATTAGGTACACCTTACTAGTAGTGGGTTGGACCCTGTTCAGAACTGCCTTAATCCTTCGTGGCATAGATTCAACAAAGTACTGGAAATATTCTATATTTTCGTTAATATTGATGTGATAGCATCACACAGTTGCTGCAGATTTGTCGGCTGCACATACATGATGCGAGTCTCCCGTTCCACCACATCCCAAAGGTGCTCTATTGGATTACGATCCAGTGACTGTGGAGGCCATTTGAGTACGGTGAACTCATTGTCATGCTTAAGAAACCTGTCTGAGATGATTCGTGCTTTATGACATGCGTGAATATGTCAGAAAGGGATGGACATGGTCAGCAACAGGTAGCCTGTGGCGTTGACACGATGCTCAATTGGTACTAATGGGCTCAAAGTGTGTCAAGAATATATCCCCCACACCATTACACCACCATCACCAGCTTGAACCGTTGATACAAGGCAGGATGGATCGATGCTTTCATGTTGTTGCCAAATTCTGACCCTACCATCTGAATGTTGCAGTAGAAATGGAGACTCATCAGACCAGGCAACGTTTCTCCAATCTTCTATTGTCCAGTTTTGGTGAGCCTGTGTGAATTGTAGCCTCAGTTTCCTGTTCTTAGCTGACTGGAGTGGCACCCGGTGTGGTCTTCTGCTGTTGTAGCCCATCTGCCTCATGGTTGGACGTGTTGTGCATTTAGAGATGCTCTTCTGCAGACCTCGGTTTGCAAAGAGTGCTTAGTTGAGTTACTGTTGCCTTTCTATCAGCTGAAACCAGTCTGGCCATTCTCCTCTGACCTCTGGCATCAACAAGGCATTTGCGCACACTGGATATTTCCTCTTTTTCAGACCATTCTCTGTAAACCCTAGAGATCTGCAAATCCCAATAGATCAGCAGTTTCTGAAATACTCAGAGCAGCCCTTCGAGCACCAACAACCATGCCACGTTCAAAGTCACCTTTCTTCTCCATTCTGATGCTCGCCTTGAACTGCTGCAGATCGTCTTGATCATGTCTACATGCCTAAATGCATTGAGTTGCTGCCGTGTGATTGGCTGATTAGAAATTTGCGTTAACAAGCATTTGCACAGGTGTACCTAATAAAGTGGCCGGTGAGTGTATATGCCGATAACTAAAAAAAACATGTGAAGTAGACATACTCGATTATCTGAAAAACAATGCTAAATCAGTTATTCTGCCTATACATTTGCTTGAAAGTGGATGTGGCTAAATAATACAAGTATTACGTTAGCATTAGTTAACAACATGATGTAAACTAAGAATATATAAAACAGAACTGCAAGATATAAACTCTAAAATCTGACATTTAAACTCTCAAATATATCATCTCAGAGTGGTAAGAAGTAAACGAACGATATATGAAGCCAGAATTGTGATATGTAAACTAAGACTATATAATCTAAGAATATACAAACACAGAATTGCAAAATGTAAACATTATGAGCAGCTTTAAAGAGCCCCTATTATGGTGGTGATTGGTCCAATCAAATCACCCAGTCTGTTGTGATTGGTCAAATGGGTTCAGCGCGAGACAGAGAGAAACGCCTAACAAGGCTATAAGTAGCAGAGAGTATGTGAAACCCAATGCAGGAATGCAATAAAGCAGTTAAACACCAGCATATTCCTCTACTCTTAAACCTAACAACCAAGTAAGAACAAGTAACGACATTCAGTATTAATAAACACAGTGGCAAAAGTTGAACTATTTAGAAAACTGACTGCGCTGCATGTGTGAGGAACAGCTGATGGTGGCCATAGCAAAGACAAACGGGAGAGGATCGTGAATTCAGAAGCGCATTTAAATCAACGTGGTTTTGGACGCAATATGTGAACAGCCCCAAAAAGATTCAACCCGAGAGATGCAGTACAAGCACTGATCTATAATTGTGATTACAAGCTGCGCAGAGCGATTACAAATTTCAACACACAATTAAACACGTATTTTGCAAACTACAAAAAAACGAGGCAACCATTTTGTAGGGAAGGGCGCGTTCACGTTTTACCAGATTTGGCATCTCATATTTGGTGATGTCTTGTATCAATGTCGATACGAGCAGGAAAAACATCTGAACACAAAACGAATCATTTATTCAACTCTGAGTCGACTCTTTCATTTGAGAGTCAATAGTTTTAAACACGGTGGGCTTTCGGATTTTACCCTCAGCTGGATGTTTTCATTCATTCAGAGCTGTGTTACACACTGCATGGAATGGCATTTACAAAAACCTATAATAGGGGCTCTTTAAAACTCAGGTACACTTGCTCCTATTTATGTCATGAATCTGGCAACCTCGTTGTGCATTGTTTTGTCATCGGAGGGGCCGGGTGAATGAAAATAACCCTCTGCAATATGTTCAATCCTACTTACTGCTTCTTTAAGATATGAACACACACACACACACACACACACACAGGTTGGGTTTTCAAATCTAGCAGCCTACGCATATTATAGATGCAGTTTAGTTTTAAACAGCCTTAGTGAAACTGCAGTTGTGTCTCTCGATGTGTCGAATGAATATCTATACCACAACATCTCAAATATTTCA
>NC_079454.1:50894848-50897348 GCF_903798145.1 Danio aesculapii | reverse complement strand
GTTCTCTTCATTTATTGGGTTGTACTGTGCTCAAATTGATTCGTTTACTCAAATAGATTAAAGTTTGCAGAAATGGTTTGTTGCAATCGGTTTCCTCAAATGGTTTGAGTTGCTTTAACTTTTTGGGTTTTACCAACACAATCTCACGGCAATTCGTAACTTTTTGATTTAGTGGCTAATTCGTATGAATTCGTACGATCTAATTCGTACATTTTCGTACGATTTGCTCATCCCCCAATGATGGTTGGGTTTAGGGGTGGGGTTAGGTGCCACGCCTCCTTTTTAAAATCGTACAATTTCGTACGACTGAACTCGTATGAATTCATATGAATTAGCCACTAAACTGACAAAACGTAAAATACTTACGTTTTCTCGTGAGATCAGGCTGGTTTTACAGTGTACATTTTAAGTTCCAGACATAATTTTTGTATCCATTTAATATAGATCAGCTATGAAGTGCGTGTTTGTATTATCAATATTTAAGAGTGCTGGTGAAATGGATATAACCACGACACGGAGAGGTTTTTACAAAACTATTGCGTTAGAGCTTAAGTAAACGTTATAGCCTAAAACAACATTACTTATGCATATTAATTCAGCCATTCTGTGTCAGTTAAATCAGTTGACTGTTGAAATTCAAAATTTTTAACCCAACTGGTTGAGTTATAATTAAATAACCAAAGAAAGGTTAAAAATAACGCAACAAAGCATTCAACCCAACCGGTTAAGTTAGTGATAAATAACCCAAAAAAGGTTAAAAACAACCCAACAAAGCACCAAATATTTTTAACTCAATCATTGGGTTAAATAAATAACCCAACATTTTTTAAAATGTAAAGAGTTAATTAAATACATCATTACTTCAACTTAAATGGAAGTTCATAGTACTCATTAGAATTAGTTTTTAAACTTAAATGGTTTGAGGCAATCAGTTTCCTCAAACAGTTTGAGTTGCCTTAACTTATTGGGTTTTACAGTACTTAGTTGGTTTGAGTTCTCTTCATTTATTGGGTTGTACTGTGCTCAAATTGCTTCGTTTACTTAAATGCTTCGTTTACTTAAGTTTGCAGAAATGGTTTGTTGCAATCGGTTTCCTCAAATGGTTTGAGTTGCTTTAACTTTTTGGGTTTTACCAACACAAACTCACGGCAATTCGTAACTTTTTGATTTAGTGGCTAATTCGTATGAATTCGTACGATTTGCTCATCCCCCAATGACGGTTGGGTTTAGGGGTGGGGTTAGGTGCCACGCCTCCTTTTTAAAATCGTACAATTTCGTATGACTGAACTCGTACGAATTCGTATGAATTAGCCACTAAACTGACAAAACGTAAAATACTTACGTTTTCTCGTGAGATCAGGCTGGTTTTACAGTGTACATTTTAAGTTCCAGACATAATTTTTGTATCCATTTAATATAGATCAGCTATGAAGTGCGTGTTTGTATTATCAATAATTAAGAGTGCTGTGAAACGGATATAACCACGACACGGAGAGGTTTTTACAAAACTATTGCGTTAGAGCTTAAGTAAACGTTATAGCCTAAAACAACATTACTTATGCATATTAATTCAGCCGTTCTGTGTCAGTTAAATCAGTTGACTGTTGAAATTCAACATTTTTAACCCAACTGGTTGAGTTATTAAATAAATAACCAAAGAAAGGTTAAAAATAACGCAACAAAGCATTCAACCCAACCGGTTAAGTTAGTGATAAATAACCCAAAAAAGGTTAAAAACAACCCAACAAAGCACCAAATATTTTTAACTCAACCATTGGGTTAAATAAAAAACTCAACATTTTTAAGAGTACATTAATGAAAACAAATTGAAGGGTGAGTAAACTATAGCACACTTTTCATTTCTGTGTGAACTACCCCTTTAATGAATTTAAATAAATATTAAAAAACATAATTTCAACAAATGTCAGTCGATCAGCCCAGTTTAAATCTCTTCAATATTACTAATAATTATCTGAATCTCACTAGAACGATAAGGCCAAATCACGTCAGTTGTCAATTTTGTGTTTTTCATCATTTCTGCATGAACGTGATTTTTATGCAGAAATATGAATATCTTAACGCTTTAAATAAATAAAAATAATACTAATATCAATAATTCAATTAAAAGATTTGACGGGTGAGTATATGATAGCACAATTTTAATTTCTGTGTGAACTATCCCTTTAAATAAATCATTTTAAATCATTTGTAGTCAGTTTAAATCTCATCACTTCAACAACAACAACAACAACAACAAATGTTCCTTGAGACTAATGTTTTTCTGAATCTCACTAGACCGATAAGGGCAAATCACTGATCCCTACAGCTATACACATCTGTCTCTGTCACCTGCAAAGTCAAATCCCCTCCCTCCATCAATTCCTTCTGCCCAGTAAAAGCCCACCCTGCGACTGCTGGTCTGGTGTTCGGTGCACGGACTCACCTGTCCCGGTCAGGATGGTGGACATGCCCCACGCCACGAGCAGGACACTGCAGACCA
>NC_079454.1:50712348-50889848 GCF_903798145.1 Danio aesculapii | reverse complement strand
TTACTAACTTTTCTATGAACATGAGTTGATTATAACTGCAGATCAATGACAGTGCGAAACAGCCTACTGTAACGTCTGTAATTATATTAAATAACTAAATAAATGAACATATATAAACACATACAGCCCCTTACAGTCTCCGATATGTTCCCAACTACAGAAGAACTACATAAAGTAGACATTTTGCCCGTATTTAATGTGCTCCTTTTTTCCCGGCTTCTCTTTTGTTTCTTCACGCTTCACTCTCGCGTTTGTCAGTGTCTGACAGGATCGGGTTTCAAAAGTACGTCAATAATCAAGCACAGGTTATTATCATCAGCTCAAGAAGTTTGTTATTTCAGATATAATGTTAGACGCGCGGCGAGCGCTAGCAAGAAAGTGAAACCGCTCGCGCCTCAGACTGGCTCGTAAAAAACTACGGGGCACAGGGTAAATCTGCTCTTCTTCTTGGATTTGTGGCTGTCCATCAAGATGACGACAAGGTTTGTTTGAGCCCAGATCGACCATGGCTCAGCTGCGCGTGTGGCTCCGCCTTTTGGTACCCTTTTTCGTGTTTGGTACCCTTTCGAAAGGGTGCCGAAAAACTGGTACGGTACGGTTCGATACGCTTTTTGACAGTGGAAACGGCCATAAAAGCGTACCAAACCAAACCGAACCGTACCGTACCACTCAGTGGAAACGGGCCATAAGTGCTGCTCTCCGAATGTAAACACCTTAATCAAACTATTACCGTCGTGTAGGATTTTCACCTCATTTTGTGACAGGAAAGTGTTTACACATACAGCTTTCTGACACTACCTACCGAGTGCATCTAAGTTAACAAGAAATGCAGAGGTTTTTTTCCCACTCGCCATGCGGTATCAAACTACCCTCTTCATCAGTTCATCCTCGCATCCAATATCTTGTTTGTCATGGAGTGCATGCATGAAACGTTCCTGAATGAAAGTGAAAGAGCCAAACTGCAGTCGACAAATTAATAATTTGGCTGATAAATCGATTACTAATATCCATGTAAACACAGTCACTGTCTTTCTCCCCTGCGTCTGTGTTTGTTTAGCCTCTGCGCCCTCTGAGTCAAACACTTGAACAAAAACTTGGACAACGCTTGAACAAAATTTAAGACCTCGTAAAAATGAGAGTAAGACTTTTTAATACTTTTTAAGGGTCTTAATTTTCTCATAATTGATTGATCAACTTTTACTATTTTTTAAGACCCGGCGAACACCCTGTGCATAATCTAAACAACTATATTCTCTACTAAAAAAAGTCTCAAAAGTACATTATGTTGTCCAACAGCAGCAATATTTGTCAAACTGTAGAGTGTCCTCTGCTTGTTGCTGTATGTGGGCAGAGTAATACACAAGAGTGAAGGGTGAAAAAGCGGTACGAGGTCTGTTACTGGCAGAGTATCACACGGCTATCAACCAATCAGATTCAAGAACCAGACAGATTATATACAATATTGACTATTATTATTATTATTATTTTAAACAACACATGTTTTACACTGATTCTGGTGTCTACAATACAATACTTTTGTCAGTTTTAGCTGAAGTACCGCCTCATATTTCCCTTAAAGAGTCTAAGGGTGCTTTCACACCTGTGAATCGATTCAGTTGTTCCGAAACAGGGATTACAATGGTTCATTGTTGCTCTTTGCTCTTGGTGCGGTTCACTTTCACATGGCAAAGTTTCTAAACGGACCAAAAGAGCTAAAACAAGTCACGTGTGAGTAAACTCTCCTCACATTAGTCAGAGTTTCAGGGTTTATTTTGCAGAGTCCCGCTCAGCTGTCAGGAGGGGGTGATGGTTGTTGGTGTTTGATAAGGTGCGCGCGACGTGTCTGAAGAGCGAGGAGGGATGCGGTGAGGAGAGGTGAGAAGGGTGTGCGACGTATTTGAGAACCGGGAGGGAGACGCGAGATTATCACTTGTTTGCAGGCATCTCTGTGCATTTACGGGAGACTCCCGAAACCTCCGGGAGACTTGGGATATCTGGAGTGACCTCCCGCCCTACTCATAATTCTCTCCTCATATAGCCGTATGCCTATTACATATCCATAAAACACTGTGATATAACCGGATCGTATTGCTTTCTCACTACAATCGATCTGCTCCAGAGTTCGTTTCAATCGAGCCGAGACCACCTTATTCAAGCGATCTCGGAGCGATTGCTGGATTCACATCTGCCAAACGAATCGCGCTAACTGGGCAAACGAGACAGGTTCCAAAACAAAAGTCTAGGTGTGAAAGCGCCCTAGGTAAAGTTCTGTGTCACTTGGCAAGCTCTTACTTTTTATGTCATGTTTTACTCTGATTCTGCTGTCTGCAATACATTTTTGATGGTTTAAGCTGAAGAAATCTATCCCTCAATTTCCGTGTACTGTAAATTCTTTGCTTGATAAACAGAAACGAACGCTTGTTTTTGGTTTTGTTTTTTGGATGTCACAGATTTTACTCTGATTCTGATATCTGCAATAAAACATTTTTTGGCGTTTTTAGCTGAAGTAGAACCTCATATTTCCCTCAAAGAGTGTAAGATCTTTGATTCCATGTAAACAGACGCCACAGGAAGTGAGTGTTAGCGAACACTTGTTTTTATTTATTTTTTAGACGTCACAGACACACGCAGGGCTTCCTGTCCCACCGGGATTCTCCAAATTTAATGCATCCACGAGCTCTTGCATCACTGGCAGGAAGATAAAATATTCATCATAATCATAAGACGCAGTCGCGACACGACGGTGCGGTGGGGCTTGTTTGGACAGACACACACACACACAGAGAGAGCGAAGCACACATAAACAAACACACACACACAGAACAAACGGTGTCAGGTGAAGATGGCAACCTGTGCCAGACTCATTACACGCTAAACATTTCTCCTTCAATGCTAATGAACACAAACCTGCAGGCCAGTAAACAGTGACCTTTAACTCAGCTCTCGCAGTCACATCTGCTTATTTTTTAGACCAGAACGACGAGAACGAGATTAATATAATATAATATTACACTTCTAATGCAGAAATCTGTATTTGTGCTGCACACTCCAGCATAACACGAGTAGCCGCACTGTTAACACGACACTGAGGTTGCTTTATTTAGTGTTACAGTAGTTCACTTCTAGGGCTATCATAGCTAAACGTATACAAATATTTTTGTTATAAGTTAACCATTTCATTTCCTGGATGTTGGTTACTAAAAGCAAGAATCATCTCAGACTGGTTTCTTGAACATGACAATGTTCTCTGTACTCACTGTACGCAAATGGCCTCCACAGTCACCAGAGCTCAATCCAATAGAGCACCTTTGGGATGTTGTGAAACGGGAGATTGGCATCATGGATGTGCAGCCGACAAATCTGCAGCAACTGCGTGATGCTCTCATGTCAATATGGAGCAAAATCTCTGAGGAATGTTTCCAGTATCTTGTTGAATCTATGCCATGAAGGATTAAGGCAGTTCTGAATGCAAACGGGAGTCCAAGCCAGTACTAGTAAGGTGTACCTAATAAAGTGGCCAGTGATTGAATACTATATATAAAATTAATATATAAAATAATTATTTTTTTTTTTGATCTATTAGAAGCAGGACGTGTTGAAGAAATGCACAGGTTGAAGAGGGCAACCTTTTTTCTGACAAAGATAGACTGTAAAGGTTAATCAGAGAAAGAGAGTCTGTTTAATCCGCAGTGACATATCATCATGATAAAGACGGTAACAAACGGTTTGTTTGTGTTTTTCCTGCAGAAGAACAAACTGACCTTGAGGACGATCACAAACCTGAGGTATATCTCAGAGCCATGGGCACCGCTGGGGGGGGGCTAGGACGATTCTAAGGGCACACGCTGTTTTAGGGTTCCCAGAGTTAGGGGGCCAAATCAATGTCATATTGCTAGGGCCAGACGGAATCTGCGGATGTTTTTTGCCATTTCTGCTGAGAATTTCGGTAAAAATGCGAATTTCTGCAGAATTATTTTGGGAGTATCAGAACTAAAACCTTAATATATGAAATAAAAAATATCTTTTTAACTTGTATTTAATGTTTAAAATGCAAATCCAATTAGATTCACTTTATCTGATAAACAAAGCAAGTCTTTCATATAATATCTCCACTAAAAGACAGAAAATATTACTGTACACACTGTATTGTACATAAATCAGATGAACACTTTCATATTAGTCAATAATATTACTGTAATTAATTAAAAAACTAAATAAATATAGATTTACACACATTTACTCAAGTAAATAAACAGAATTAATGATGGGCTAAAAATCTGAGGAATTCTGTGGAAATCTGCGCGCGCAGATTCCGTGTGGGCCTACATATTGCACTTATTTGTAGTAGTGCAAATGCACTTTAGCATCGAGAGCAACACTGTGTAAGTACATTTATACTTGTTTTCAGTTGCTGTGTTTGGTTAGAGAACGCGTAGACTTGTTTTCAGCTGGTTGTGTATGGTTGTAGGACATTTAAACTTGTTTTCAACTATCTGTGTACGGTACTAGAAAGTTTACCCACTGTTTCCTTGGTTACTGTAAGAGCTTGTGTGTCGAGCCGGACGGTTTCGCATCCCCACCCCCCCACCCTGCTGCAGTTTCAGGTGTTTTTACTCTGGAGGCGTGTCCAAACGCCAGGTAAAGACTATATATTTGAGCACAGTAGGTTTAGTTAGCAGGAGAAGCACTTTAGCATCGAGAGCAACTCTCTACTAGCCGGGCTTCCAGCTAATTCTATCAAACCTCTTCAGCTGCTTCAGAACGCAGCAGCACGAGTGGTCTTTGATGAACCCAAAAGAGCACATGTCACTCCGCTACTCACCTGTTTGCACTGGCTGCCAGTTGCTGCTCGCATCAAATTCAAAGCTCTGATGTTTGCTTACAAATCGACTTCTGGCTTTGCTCCTTCTTATCTGCTCTCACTTCTGCAGATATATGTGCCCTCCAGAAACTTGCGTTCTGTGAATGAACGTCGCCTCGTGGTTCCATCCCTAAGAGGGAAGAAATCACTTTCCCAAACTCTCGCATTCAATCTGCCCAGTTGGTGGAATGAACTCCCTAACTACATCAGAACAGCAGAGTCACTTGCTGTCTTCAAGAAACGACTAAACTCAACTATTTAGTCTCCACTTTTCCTCCTAATCTGTAACTGCCTCTCTGGCTATACCACTAACTGTACTCTCTCTCTCTCTCTCTCTCAAAAAAAAAAACATTACTAATGCTTTGCTTCTTAGACTTTGCACACCTGAAACTTGCCTATAGCACTTGTTCACTGCTGCTCTTATAGTTGTGTAAACTGCTTCCTTGTCCTCATTTGTAAGTCTCTTTGGATAAAAGCGTCTGCTAAGTGACTAAATGTAAATGTAAATGTAAGTCAGGAAGCAGAAACTGGATGTGCAATATATACATTTACCTGGTTAAGTGAATGTAATCCAGTTTTTGCAGAAAGGTTTAATAGTATCTGGATGCAGCCTTTATGTTGCAAGCTGAGATTGCATCACTCGGCGATGCAATGTCAGACACAATGCACTGAAATTGAGCTAATGATGTCACTGTGAGGGGTAGGGTTAGGGGTGGGGTAAGCTGAGCCCATTCAAAAGCATTGGATGCAGCCCAGAATGCACTGCACCAGGTCTGCATCCAGACCCCTCTTGAAAGGTTGGCTACAGGGGGGTTGTGGTTATGCTTCTGTTCTCATTATTAATCTAAGATAAACTAAATAAAATGTAACACATTTACTATTTAGTAGTCAAAACAACACTTTTTTTTTTGCCAACCACACACACATTAAGTAAAATCGTAGCTATATACTACAGTATTAACATGGTGATCCAACGCATCCCAGAGAACATCCTGGTATTATCATGCCACATTTGGACAAACATGAAATTCAGGATTCAGAGCAGTTTTCAGTCTCTTGCACTTTACATTATTACTTTTTTTTTTTTGCTGTTGCACAGAATATTATCTAATATCTACAGTGCCACATCTCTGCAGAAAAATGACTGTGTCACCTTACCCACAATGCACTCTTTTTTTCCCACACACTATAATACAGATGGAGCGCTGCATAATTTGTTCTTTTCCCCGCAGAGTCTTGACAGCTAATTTCTGTGCATATTACAAACTCCGCCGCCTTGGGAACAAATGTTCAGTCGATCACCTGCAGGATGAAATATCACAGCGTATGCATGACAAACTGCAGCCTGCAGAGCAGAAAATACCCAGCAGGACATAACCCAACACATTTTGACTTCTTCGGTTTGTGCAAGTCAATCCACATGATGTTCGGAGGATTGTTTTTATAATTATACTGTAGACTGTTATTTATTCATCCATTCATTTTCCTTCAGCTTAGTCTGTTATTCAGGGGTTATTAGGGGTTATTCATCAGGGGTCACCACAGCGGAAGGAACCACCGACTATTCCAACATATGTTTTATGCAGCGGATGCCCTTCCAGCTGCAACCCAGTACTGGGAAACACGCATACACACTAATTCACACCCTATAGCGCATGTTGAGACTCCTTTATTAATCTGGGGTCGCCACAGCGGAATGAACCACCAACTTATCCAGCATATGTTTTACACAGCGGATTCCCTTCCAGCTGCAACCCAGTACTGGGAAACACGCATACACACTAATTCACACACACACACTCATACACTACAGCCTATTTAGTTCATTCAATTCCCCTATAGCGCATGTTGAGACTCCTTTATTAATCTGGGGTCGCCACAGCGGAATGAACCGCCAACTTATCCAGCATATGTTTTACACAGCGGATGCCCTTCCAGCTGCAACCCATTACTGGGAAACACCCAATCACTTTTACTAACACACATACACTACGGACAATTTAGCTTACCCAATTCTCCTATAGCGCATGTGTTTGGACTTGTGGGGGAAACCGGAGCACCCGGAGGAAACCCACACAAACACTGGGAGAACACGCAAACTTTAAACTCCACACAGAAATGCCAGCTGACCCAGCCAAGGCTCGAACCAGCGACCTTTTGCTGTCAGGTGATTGTGCGAGCCACTGCGCCACCGTGCTGCCCCTCAGCAACTTCTGGTTCTTTAAATATAAATCCAGCTAACTATTATTGGGACAACCAAATTGTTTTAAGTTGAAACTAGGGCTGCACAATATCATTTCAGCATCAATATCGCAGTGTGCGCGTACACAATAGTCCCATCGCAGGATCAGCAATGTCGAGTAGATCTTCACCAGGAGCCATGGTTGCAAATAACCATAATAGAGTACCAATTTATCATTTGCATGTCTTTAAGGCCTGTGATTGCTTGAGGAGAGATTAAAGCATTCAGAGACAAGAAATGAGTATAGTTTAGGTCTGCAGAAGAGCATCTCTGAACACACAACACGTCCAGCCTTGAGGTGGATGAGCTACAGCAGCAGAAGACCACACCGGGTGCCACTCCTGTCAGCTAAGAACAGGAAACTGAGGCTACAATTCACACTGACTCACCAAAACTGGACAATAGAAGACTGGAGAAAGCGTCCTGGTAAGATGAGTCTCGATTTCTGCTGAGACATTCAGATGGTCGGGTCAGAATTTAGCATCAACAACATGAAAGCCTGGATCCATCCTGCCTTGGGCTCATTAGTACCAATTGAGCAGCATGTCAACTCCACAGCCTACCTGAGTATTGTTGCTGACCATGTCCATCCCTTTATGACCACAGTGTACCCATCTTCTGATGGCTACTTCCAGCAGGATAACGCTCCATGTCATAAAGCATGAATCATCTCAGACTAGTTTCTTGAACATGACAATGAGTTCACTGCACTCAAATGACCTCCACAATCAACAGATCTCAATCAAATAGAGATCTGTTGTCTTTATCAATGAATGAAATTTGTTTATAATATTTTACGCAAATGATAATTAAACTAAATTAATAAATAATTTCCAGATAGAGCTATTAAAGTCATCTGGTAATGTGGTATTTATGTGGTATTTATATAACAATATATATTGCAGAAAAACGAAATATTGCAATGCCCAATTTTTCCAATATTGCCCTAGTTGAATTCCTTTAAATTTGTAACAGCGGTTAACTTAACCAATTTGGGTTGGGACAACATGAAGGAATTGTGAGGAATACAGCATTTATTACAGTGAACAGAGAGAATATTATATGATCTACTGGGATTTTAACGCATAACCATCTCTAGTGTGTACAGAGAATGGTCAGAAAAGAGAAATTATCCAGTGAGCGGCAGTTCTGTGGGCGCTAATGCCTTGTTGATGCCAGAGGTCAGAGGAGAATGGCCAGACTGGTTCCAGTTGATAGAAAGGCAACAGTAACTCAAATAAGCACTCGTTACAACCGAGGTCTGCAGAAGAGCATCTCTGAACACACAACACGTCCAACCTTGAGCTACAGCAGCAGAAGACCACACCGGGTGCCACTCCTGTCAGCTAAGAACAGGAAACTGAGGCTACAATTCACACAGGCTCACCAAAACTGGACAATAGAAGATTGGAGAAATGTTGCCTGGTCTGATGAGTCTTCATTTCTGCTGCAACATTCAGATGGTAGGGTCAGAATTTGACGTCAACAACATGAAAGCATGAACAATAGGCATTTTTAAATGAAACCTATTACTGTGGACATGGATTAAGTTAACACAGGTTAATTGTTCACCTAAAGAATGACAGCATGTGCTAAAATAATCATTGTAAGTTTTGATTTCACACAGATTTTAAGAAGTAAATGAACTGAGCTTTGATCAGGTCCACAATTATAAGATCCCACACACACTGATGTCATTCTCTGGCTTCAAACTACTGTTTCAATCATCCGTGGGTGAACAACACCACAAACTCACCCACCTGCTGAGAGGAGGACAGGACTGCAGATGGAAAAATACAAGTTGGTGGAGGAACTCTTTGTACAATGGTGATTATTACTATTATGGATGAAAATACAAGTCTGAAAACGGGCGGTTTAAATGCTGTCAGTCAGCAGCCATTGTTGACAGATTATTTATTATGAGCGTTGCGTGTAAACCGTCATGAATAAGCTCCTCTAGTATCACTTTATCATTCATTTTGCTGGTAAATCTCACTGATAATATTTGACATGTAAATCTAGCTGAAAGCATAAGACGCAAGACTCCAGAACTGCATGCACATCAGGCATTTTACCATTCATTTTTCTTAAACTGGAATGACATGTGTATAATTTACAGTAAACTGAATCCATTACAGACCTTAAATAATGCTTAAATGTGATAGAAAATGTTTGAATCTGTTGCTAATTGTTGTTTACTTGATGCTAAACAAGAGTTGACATTTTCTGCCATTTTATGCTTAGCTCAAGATGCTAACATCAAACCAGACACCACATGGCATGTCTGAATCAGACTTATGTATTTTCATCATATTATTGTTATTAAAAGTTGATGATTCTGTATTACTGTTTATTTAACTGTTTAGGCCACTAACATAGTTGACAATAACTATTTACATTTCCACCATTTTGTGCTTTAGCTTAAGATGCTAACCGGAAACCAGACACCACATGGCATGTCTTAATCAAACTTTTAAGCATTTTCATCATAATATTGTTTTTAAAAGTTGATGATTATGGTACTAATATTATTGTTTCACTTATTGATCAACTTTTTTAGCCACTAACAGAGTTGATACTAACAGAATTGACAATAACAGAGTTGACAATAACAGTTGACATTTTCTGCCATTTTGTGCTTTAGCTCAAGATGCTAACATCAAACCAGACACCACATGGCATGTATTAATCAAACTTTTATGTATTTTTATTATATTATTGTTTTTATTTTGATGTTTCTGTTGGTAATATTACTGTTTTGTTACTGTCAACTCTGTTAGCGGCCTAAAAATTGAACAATAAGTAGAGCTGACATTTCCAACCATTTTGTGCTTTAGCTTAGGATGCTAACATCAAACCGAACACCACATGGCATGTCCAAAACAGATTTTTATGCATTTTCATCATAATATTGTTTTTAAAAGTTGATGATTCTGTTACTAATATTATTGTTTCACTTATTGTTTCACTTTTTAAGCCACTAACAGAGTTGATACTAACAGAATTGACATTTTACGCCGTTTTGTGCTTCAGTTTAAGATGCTAACATCAAACCAGACACCACATGGCATGTCTGAATCAGACTTATGTATTTTTATGTATTGTTTTTAAAAGTTGATGATTCTGTATTACTGTTTATTGATTGTTCAACTGTTTAGGCCACTAACATAGTTGACAATAACTATTTACATTTCCACCATTTTGTGCTTTAGCTCAAAATGCTAACCGGAAACCAGACACCACATGGCATGTATTAATCAAACTTTTAAGCATTTTTATCATAATATTGTTTTTAAAAGTTGATGATTCTGTTACTAATATTATTGTTTCACTTACTGTTCAACCTTTTAAGCCACTAACAGAATTGACAATAACAGAGTTGACAATAACAGTTGACATTTTCTGTTATTTTGTGCTTTAGCTCAAGATGCTAACATCAAACCAGACACCACATGGCATGTATTAATCAAACTTTTATGTATTTTTATCATATTATTGTTTTTATTTTTATGTTTCTGTTGGTAATATTACTGTTTTGTTACTGTCAACTCTGTTAGCGGCCTAAAAATTGAACAATAAGTAGAGCTGACATTTCCCACCATTTTGTGCTTCAGCTTAAGATGCTAACATCAAACCAGACACCACATGGCATGTCCAAAACAGATTTTTATGCATTTTCATCATAATACTGTTTTTAAAAGTTGATGATTATGGTACTAATATTATTGCTTCACTTATTGTTTCACTTTTTAAGCCACTAACAGAGTTGATACTAACAGAGTTGAAGCCATTTTGTGCTTAAGCTCAAGATGCTAACATCAAACCAGACACCACATGGCATGTCTGAATCAGACTTATGTATTTTCATCATATTATTGTTATTAAAAGTTGATGATTCTGTATTACAGTTTATTTATTGTTCAACTGTTTAGGCCACTAACATAATTGACAATAACTATTTACATTTCCACCATTTTGTGCTTTAGCTCAAAATGCTAACCGGAAACCAGACACCACATGGCATGTATTAATAAAACTTTTAAGCATTTTTATCATAATATTGTTTTTAAAAGTGGATGATTCTGTTACTAATATTATTGTTTCACTTACTGTTCAACCTTTTAAGCCACTAACAGAGTTGATACTAACAGAATTGACAATAACAGAGTTGACATTTTCTACCATTTTGTGCTTTAGCTCAAGATGCTAACATCAAACCAGACACCCCATGGCATGTATTAATCAAACTTTTATGTATTTTCATCATATTATTGTTTTTATTTTGATGATTCTGTTGCTAATATTATTGTTTTGTTACTGTCAACTCTGTTAGCGGCCTAAAAATTGAACAATAAGTAGAGCTGACATTTCCCACCATTTTGTGCTTCAGCTTAAGATGCTAACATCAAACCGAACACCACATGGCATGTCCAAAACAGATTTTTATGCATTTTCATCATAATATTGTTTTTAAAAGTTGATGATTATGGTACTAATATTATTGTTTCACTTATTGTTTCACTTTTTAAGCCACTAACAGAGTTGACATTTTCTGCCATTTTGTGTTTTAGCTCAAGATGCTAACATCAAACCGAACACCACATGGCATGTCTGAATCAGACTTTTGTGTATTTTCATCATATTATGGTTTTTAAAAGTTGATGATTCTGTTATTAATATAGCCTATTATTGTTTACTTGTTGTTCAACTGTTTGAGCCGCTAATAAAGTTGACAATAACAGAGTTGATATTTTCCACCATTTTGTGCTTTAGCTCAATGTGCTAACAGGAAACCATTTCTCACATGGTTTAATCAGAATTTATGCATGTTGTTAAAAAGTGAATTAGAAATTCACTGAAAAATTCCAATAACAGAGTTCACAATTAATTGATTGGTGTGTCCTAAATATTTGTACAAATGAAGGAGAGAAGAATAAACACATGCCTCAATGCATTCCTGAGTTTCCTGCCAGAAGATATGACATCACTTGGAATAGGTCACATGCTTTCTCTATCAGTGCTTTACAGATTGTTCTGCCTTTTTATAATCAATGTAACGGAGTTGACCAGAATTTGGAGACGAACACAAAATGCATTTTTTTTTTATTACCGAAATTACAAATAATTCAGAAACATTTATTTTTTCAGGCAAATGTTTGTTTAGATTTAACAAAAAAAAAAAAAGATAAAAGTTAGGTGTAATTATTTCAAGATACTTAAAACTGAAAGTATGATTAAGGCGAAGAAGACAAAAAGTCCAAGTCAAAAATAGTTTAGTGAATATTTTCAAGACAAAACGTCCCTAAATTAAGTAGCCCATTTCCACCATGAAATAAAATAGTAAATTTGCCGGTTATAATAATAAGAAACTGTCTCATTATAAAGACTAACTTTCCCATTATGTTCTCTCTTTTTCTTTTTTTTTAACAAAAGTTCTTTAATTGAGATGTGTAACAGTGAAAGCGTCCGCATGGAGAGACACTGCAGCGCTGGTAAAGATTGTTGGTGTTTACAGCGGTTTGACTGATAAATATGATCTCTGCTGCCACCTTTGGATGGTCGGGTCAGAATTTGGCATCAACATCATGAAAGCATGGATCCATCCTGCCTTTTATTAAAGGTTCAGGCTGGTGGTGGTGGTGTAATGGTGTGGGGGATTTTTTCTTGGCACACTTTGGGCTCATTAATACCAATTGAGCATCGTGTCAACGCCACAGCCTACCTGAGTATTGTTGCTGACCATGTCCTTCCCTTTATGACCACAGTGTACCCATCTTCTGATGGCTACTTCCAGCAGGATAACACGACATGTCATAAAGCATGAATCATTTCAGACTGGTTTCTTGAACATGACAATGAGTTCACTGTACTCAAATGGCCTCCACAGTCACCAGAGCTCAATCCAATAGAGCACCTTTGGTATGTGGTGAAACGGGAGATTCACATCATGGATGTGCAGCCGACAAATCTGCAGCAACTGTGTGATGCTATCATGTCAATATGGAGCAAAATCTCTGTGGAATATTTCCAGTACCTTGTTGAATCTATGCCATGAAGGATTCGGGCAGTTCTGAAAGAAAAAGAGGGTCCAACCCGGTACTAGTGTACCTAATTAAGTGGCCGGTGAGTGTACTTTCTCATAATATTGACTATAGTTTCTCATAATAATGATGTATTACTATATTATTTAATATACTACTTTCTCTCAAATCTTTCTCTTATTTCGACAATGTGCCCATATGCCTTTGCGTCATCCATAATGCTATGGTTCCGATAGTTTAATAAACTATGTAAATATTATATACACACAAACATTTTTTTTGGGCGAGTACATGATATAATTGTGTGTTATTGATCAAAATTGATGTGTTTTTTTTTTGTAAAAAATAATTTCAGGTTTATCCTCTATAGGTTCTCCTAATGCATGCAAAAGCTGTCTCACGAATGCCTCTCTAGTTAAAATCAACCTTCCTAAACAGCTTTCGCATTAATAGGTGATGTTTAGGTCCAGGAACAGGGTTTATGTCGCCATCTGCGGACACTAAGCTAGGCTGCTGTGGATGAGCAGCTGAACTCGGGGACATAACGCTCCATTTCTGCTCTTATAGCTCATCTGTCAGCTCCATTAAAGCCGAGTCAGCATTATGAAGACTATAAGAGGATTAGCTGATGGACAGTCCTGCCGCTCGCCGTCACTTATCAGAATGAAAAGCAGAGGTGGAGCTGGAATCAACCCGAGGAATCGCCTTCTCCAAATCTCCTCCACTCTTTCACAGGGAGGATTACTGGAGGAGACTTACTTTATGGGGACATTAAAACGGCAGGACAAACAATGCTTTGACATGCACATGAACGCGTCTTTACATTTAAAAAGCTGTAATAAACTATTATGCAACACGAAGAGGGAGCATTTATCAGCTCACATTGCTTTTTGATGTTTCAAAATCACATCTATTAGGACAGTGTCTCCCAAATCTGTTCCTGGAGGCACAACATTAGTGCATATTTTGGATGTCTCCCTTATCTGAATCATTAATTTAAGGTATTGGAGTCTCTACTGATGTTCTGATGGGTTGATTCAGGTGTGTTTGACAAGGGAGAGGTTAAAATTATTGATAGGGTGGACATTATATAATTAACCTGCGGTATATATTGTCCTTTCAAAAATGGTTATGTCTATGTGTATGATGCATGTTCAATGAAGTGTATTTGCAGATTGCTTTAAGACTCTATCCAAAATCTAAGCACTTCTCTAACTGTGAAGACAAAAGATTAATATTCAAGCATTTTCTAGGATTTCCAGTACCTGTATAAACTCTGCAGGATGGAGCACATCTTGACCAGGTGGATTGCGGATCAGTGGAAACATCTTCTCCTGCCTGATGGGTCACAGTCAGCATCTGGAGCCTGGCAGATGAATCTAGAAGCCAGACCGAGGTTCAACAGATGCCTGGCCAACTGTAAGCATCTGGACCGTGCTGAAAGATGAATAATTTGATGATTCAAGCTGGAGAAAATACACTAAATGTAGATTGGATCCTGTCGGGTTTAGATGTAGTGCACTCCAACAAATGATTTTTCTGCTTGTTTAAACTACTTATTTGAAATCAGCTGAACCAACACAATTCTTGAGTTTTTCTTAATTGTTTTATGTTCAATCTATATAAATTTGTAAAAACAATTAAGTTAATTTAATCCATTTGTGTTGGGACAGCATGAAACTATTTTGTGGAGCCCCGCTTTTTTTTACAGTGCATATACACTAACCATTTAGTTTCACCAACACAATTGCTTCAAGTTGTCCCAACACAAAACAATCGAGTTAACTTACTTTCCTCAAATTTAAGTGGATTAAACATAAAACTAGGGATGGCTGACATGAAACTGACGTTTTGACAATGTCAAGATCCTGAAGCACAAGTATTTCGAAACTGCACCGAAGTATGGTCCGAACCACCCAGGGCACGTGACTAAGGTGATTCGAAACACCAGGTCACATGAACAAGGTGATTCGAAAAATGCAGGTCACGTGACCAAGGTGATTCGAAACACCCAAGTCACGTGACTAAGGTGATTTCAAAACACTTAGTCATGTGACTAAGGTGTTTGAAACACGCAAGTCACGTAACTACGGTGATTCAAAACATACGGGTCACGTGACTATGGTGATTCAAAACACGCAAATCAAGTGCCTAAGGTGATTCGAAACACCCGGGTCACGTGACTATGATGATTTGAAACACCCAGGTCACGTGACTATGGTGATTCAAAACATGCAGGTCATGTGACTAAAGTGTTTCAAAACACCCAGGTCACGTGACTATGGTGATGTGAAACACCCAAGTCACATGATTAAAGTGTTTCGAAACTCATTTCCTAGAGAAAAGAAATATTAAATAAGAACAGAGGGCGTGGCTTGTTTTTTTTGACTGCGAGCTGATTGGATGTAGTAAAGTAGGCATTTCACTCAGAAAGATGGAGGGAAAGTGTTAGTGGAGAATTATTACAACCTAACACCACCTGCTCATCATTTCTGTTTGTTGTCAAAACTGAAGCCTGATTTATACTAGACGCGTTCGCTAGTTCACTGCATCCTTGCTGCATTTGCGGAGGTTCGCTTTGTGTCCGCGCACATTTTGTGTGCTTTCAGCTGGCGGAGCGCACAAAATTTGAGACTCGAGCGAACAGTTCGGAAGGTGCCGCATTTCATTTGCGTTGAATATGAATCACTTTGTGGAGGTTTTGTATGAAACAAGTACGACTGTACAAACATCTTTATAATCCATCCATGCGTGATCATAAGGAGAACCAGATGACCAAATATTCCTGGCTAGAAATTGCTACAGCTGTGGTAAAAGAGGAAAGTTTTTGGAAAAACCTGAGGGATAAGTTTGTTAAAGCCAAAAGGAAAGGACATGGCAAAAGTGGAGCCCCGGGTGGTTTTAATATTACAGAATGTTTTTCCACCAGTCACAGGTTTTACACTGATGTATATATTACAATTTTACATTTAAAACAATTTAATAGTTACAGAACTAAAATGAAGTCGCAAATTATTTCTTCGATAACTTGAAAGGAATATTTGAACCTGTCGGTTTACATTATACTAATGGCCTGTTTTTCTAGGCTTTATTGGTGATAATGGTCAGGAATGTTGGACCTTTATTGCCTTTTTAGCATACAAGTAACTAGCCAAACACTAAGGTGTGAATTGTTGAGTGGGCTAAATATAAATAAAAATAAATAAATAAATAAATAAATACATTTTTTGCTTTTATTCTTGCCATATTAAAAAATAAAATTGTAGAGCAACCCATGTTCTTTTGTCGTTTACTTGTTATTTAACTTTAATAGGTAGAACTGTCTGAGTTATGAACAAAAGCAAGTGATGCATCAAAGTTTGATTTTAAAAATCTTAAATGGTTATAAAAATCCTTATAATCATTAAAATTCTAAAAGTAATCAGTTTAAATATCTTGAATGATATTAATGATATGACGCAGTTGCAGAAACTTCCTACCTCTCTGTTTATCCGTCTGACTTGTTGGTGGGTTTGTTTTGACTGCCCCCTGTCGATTTAAAGAATGTCACAACAGCGAACGCGTCAAGCACGCACAGTCAAGTCCAGGCGAAAGTATAAATGAGGCTTGACAGTTGGAGGGGTGGAGTTAAGTATGTTAGCCCCGCCCAATACATCAGACAAACCTAATCTGAGAATTTAGCTATAAACAAACAGGAAGTGGATTGTCAGACTTCAATATTACATTTGCTACAATATTAATAACTACAAATACAATATAATAAAGCCACAATATTTTTAAAAGTCCTGTGAATTGCTTTGAAATATGAATTTTTATTATGCGAAATTTGAAGTAATCTTATCAGAAACATGAAAATAAGGTGCGACATACAGTAACTCCGCCCCATTAAAAAACAAAACAAAAAAAAAACAGCCAATAGAGTTTTGTTTTTACCACAGCTCTGCCGGTGAGAGTGGTTGAGCTCAACGCATCAAATGCAAAGCAAATGAGTAGCTTCTTGAAGGGGGCGGAGCATGTCAGATATTAGAGAGCATTTGGTTGGTCAGAAGATTTGATGAGAAACTGAAGTGTGTGGTGATGAATTTTTTTTATTATTAATTTAGCCGGAAGTGACAAAGTTGAAGCACACTTGATTATAGATATCCTGAAGAATAACATCTACAATACTTGATTTGAATGAACTTTAACATTAATATTTTGCTTACCGTTAGCTTTGCTATGATTAGCTCGGAATGAAGCACAAAAGAAAGCCCCGCCCCCTACTCAATATTCGGTTTCAGTTGGAAGTACATTAACATACTGAAATAAAAGTCCCGGCAGTTTTGGGTTCATGCAGACTTTACACTTTTCCATCAAAGTTTTCTAGAAGTTTATTCAAATATGCTGCAGAATGGATGAAAAACTCCGACTAAGACTATGTTAAAGCAGGATATGGAGGTGAGAATAAACTGGTGTCATCCGTGTAACGTATATCTGGACCATAATGTTTGCTGTGTTGGCAGATTGTGTGTTCAAACAGCTGACTCAGGATCAGCCGTGCTGGAAATATTTCTAAATATGGCAGGAAGATTTGACCCTGGATCAGTTATTCGGGTCAAGGAAACAAAAAAAAAAAGCATATGATGTGGATTAGGTACGAGTTGTAGCACAGCAACACAGTTCATTTGAAGGCAAAAAAATAAATCACGCTGTCACTTTGGTGTAGCATGAACTATTATTATCCTAGTGCACAGCGCTGGAAAACAACTGAAGCAAAGGGTGTGAAGAGACCTGATAAAACAGCTTGAGGAATAAGGTTGCACAATGTAATTCATTCATTTATAGTGGATATAAAAAATCTACACACTCCTGTTAAAATGCATCACGTGATTATGATTGACCACGGCTGGTGCTGCATTAGCTAACACAACTCACCAACCAGGTAATTTCTAACTCACTATAAATAAACAGAGTTTCTTACCTCAGTTATCTTTGTCTTGAAGAATTCCCCATTCCACCCTTACCCCTCCTCCTTTTTCCTAGATAGCGTGGCACGGCGGCCCAGTGGTTAGGACTGTTCCCTCACAGCAAGAACATCATGGGCTTGCATGGATGGCTCCCACCATCCAAAGACATGCGACATAAGTGAATCGACTAATCCAAAGTGGCATCATAGACAAACTTTTAGTCAGCCATCTCTTAAACCAATTCCTAACTCATTAGCCATAACAAGCAGGTTCTCGAAATATAGCTGAGTTTAAACTCCCCTCTCGCCCTTCAAATTGGAGGAAGACCCATTTGCCGAAGGCTCGAGGATCTTCTGAGCTTAGGGCTCTCTCCAGGAACAGCATGCCAAACACACTTTATCAATCATCAGCTAAGCGTGAACTCTTTTCTTGCTTTGGGGTTGCTTTCCTTCAGCTGGAGCTGTGGCCTTAGTCAAGGTGGAGGGAATTATGAACAGTGCTAACTATTAAACAGTACTAGAAGAAAACCTTCAACCTTCTGCTAGGAAGCTGAAGATGAAGAGAAGCGGGGCGTCAACGTCAACGCTTCCCATTCACTTTGAATGGGTGACGTCAGGCGTTGCCGAACTGCATTGTGGATCCGATGGTGCCGCTTCAGTAGTGTGGCTCGCTGCAGAAGTTGGGTACTTCTCAACTTTAAGTGTCAATGGACGCGTCAGCCAATCAGATTGCTTTATGCAAATACACCAGCTCAGGCAGTAGTCGATTGCGGACTAATTTCATTGGCTGATGCTGCCATGTGGATCGCATCAGGCCCAATTTCAGACACGCCCTCTGTCGAGCGTTGAAGCTGAATGAAGCCCCATGTGAACTTCAGCGTCAACGCTTGACAGAAGCTAATAAATCTGACTTCAACTGTATGTATGAATATATATAAAAATATGTATGTGTGTGTATGTATATATATATATATATATATATATATATATATATATATATATATATATATGTGTGTCTGTGTGTGTGTGTGCGTGTGTGTGTGCGTGTGTGTGTGTGTGTGTATGTATATATATGTATGTATGTATGTATGTATGTATGTATGTATGTATGTATGTGTGTATGTGTATATATATGTGTATATATATATATATATATATATATATATATATATATATATTAGTAAAATTTTAATATAGCTATATATTTTAATAGACAGTCATTTTATTTGGTTTAGATATATTTTATAACATTGATTTGTCAACTAGCTAGTAAAATGAAAACATATTTTGTTTACATTAACGTTTTTAATTTTTATATAAAATATTTCTGGGGGTTCATTAAATAAATGCATGCTTAATTCAGTTGCATCCAGTTACTTTATACATTATAGTTATTGTGATCTCAGCTCCAATATTTGTATTTGTTTTTTTCACTGTGTCAGATTAAATGAGTAAAAAATGTGAATCTAATGTTTGGTCCGATTTTCAGTTCATCCGTCAAAAGTTGGGAGCAATGCATTGTGGGATACTGTATTCATTATTATGCTGTGCTGCATACTTCGCATGTTGGCAAACGCAGTATGTGTTTCTATGCGCGCACATACACACAACCTTCCTTCGACAATATGCTATTCTCAGCAAGCCTGGCTGGCTTTAGATAACAGTATGAATGTGAATAAATGTGAATGCACAAACTCACTTCCACACGTTACATCATTACGAAAACTGAAGTTTTTATCAGTGAACAAAATAAAGGAGTAAAAAACATTTCTTTCCATCCAGCAGTTCTGAACAAAAGCAATGATTCTTCAACAGTCCAGGCAGATGCTCTCGATTTGGGTCAAAATGTCCGTCATGAAAACATGTGGGTAAACAATAATAAAACATAGGCGACTCAAAAGCTACAAAAGATGTGAAGGGAATGAAAGTTTGCACTGCGGCTGAATGAGCATTAAACAACGGCGTACTGCTCATACAACAGCTCACGGATCCTGTAGTAATCGTCACAATGGCAGCCTTCCAGACAGATGCGGCCCGCTTCAGTCTGACACACAGAAAAACAGAGAATCAGTGATGAAAACAGCCTGATGATCTGACTTACAAACACTGGACAATCAAAATGAGTATAAAGAGCACAATTTGGGAGATTTCTTAGCCTTTCTTATTTCAATGTGTCAAAACAAGAAAACTCTAGTTGTATATACTTTTCTCAACATAACGTTTATTTTTTTTATAAATAAGGGCAAGTTAAACATTGTTAAAAGTATATTTATTATGGACACGATTACATGAAGGATCAAAAATATATATTGGTCAGCTTTTGTGTGAATGGATTGAGCATAACTCCTTTATAAAACCTGGCCTATTTCATGTTTATTTATAAATATTATGTCAACTTCTGTAGTTTTTGTAGAAATGAACACATCGTGTGATGGGAAATACTGCCCAGTTATTATTATGAGGCATTGTGTAATTGTTTGTTGTTTTTTTTTTTCCTGATTAGAGAATTCAATTTGGTCAATTTGCTGTAAAAATGTCTAATAACTGTTATCTCTCTGCAATAAGAAAAAATTATAAATAAATAAATATACATATATACACAGTTAAAGTCAGAATTATTAGCCCCCGTTCACTGTTTTCCCCCAATTTCTGTTTAACGGAGAGATTTTTCTCAACACATTTCTAAACATAATAGTTTTAATAACTCATTTCTAATAACTGATTTATTTTATCTTTGTCATGATGACAGTAAATAATATTTGACTAGATATTTTTCAAGATACTAGTATTCAGCTTAAAGTGACATTTAAAGGCTTAACTAGGTTAATTAGGTTAACTAGGCAGGTTACGGTAATTAGGCAAGTTATTGTATAATGATGGTTTGTTCTGTAGACTATCAGGAAAAAATATATAGCTTAAAGGGGCTAATAATATTTACCTTAAAATGGTTCATTAAATATTAAAAACTGCTTTTATTCTATCTGAAATAAAACAAATAAGACTTTCTTCAGAAGAAAAAATATTATCAGACATCATTTGGGAAATATTTAAAAAAAAGAAAAAAAAATTCAAAGGGGGGCTAATAATTCTGACTTCAACTGTGTGTGTGTGTGTGTATATATATATATATATATATATATATATATATATATATATATATATATATATATATATATATATATATATATATATATATATATATATATATATATATATATATATATATATATATATATATATATATATATATATACACCACTTTTTTGTTCTGTATTTGACAATTGAGTACAATTGCTGAAATAAAACCATAAACAAATTTAATGTCAAATTTAATTCAAGCATTTAAGGACCTGTGTTTGTTTTTAAATACTTTCCAGGCCATGTCTGATGTACAAGTACCTTTAAGTACTTTCAAGATGTATGGGAGCCCTTGCTTAAAAACGGCATTGCAAACTTTTCCTAGAGTGCACTGAAGCGTACACATGTCATTACTTTATTAATTATGTAGACATGATCAAGACGATCTGCTGCAGTTCAAAGCGAGCTTCAGAATGTGGAAGAAAAATGATTTAAGTGACTTTGAACGTGGCATAGTTGTTGGTGCCAGACAGGCTGATCTGAGTATTTCAGAAACTGCTGATCTACTGGGATTTTCTCGCACAACCATCTCTAGGGTTTACAGAGAATCTGAAAAAGAGAAAATATCCAGTGAGCGGCAGTTCTGTGGGCGCAAATGCCTTGTTGAAGCCAGAGGTCAGAGGAGAATGGCCAGACTGGTTCCAGCTGATAGAAAGGCTACAGTAACTCAAATAAGCACTCGTTACAACCGAGATCTGCAGAAGAGCATCTCTGAACACACAACATGTCCAGCCTTGAGGCGGATGGGCTACAGCAGCAGAAGACCACACCGGGTGCCACTCCTGTCAGCTAAGAACAGGAAACTGAGACTACAATTCACACAGGCTCACCAAAACTGGACAATAGGAGAAAAATGTTGCCTGGTCTGATGAGTCTCGATTTCTGCTGTGACATTCAGATGGTCGGGTCAGAATTTGGCATCAACAACATGAAAGCATGAAACCATCCTGCCTTGTATCAACGGTTCAGGCTGGTGGTGGTGGTGTAATGGTGTGGGGGATATTTTCTTGGCACACTTTGGGCTCATTATTAAAAATTGAGCATCATGTCAACACCACAGCCTACCTGAGTATTGCTGCTGACCATGTCCATCCCTTTATGACCACAGTGTACCCATCTTCTGATGGCTACTTTCAGCGCAAATCATCTCAGACTGGTTTCTTGAACATGACAATGAGTTCACTGTTCTCAAATGGCCTCCACAGTCACCAGTTCTCAATCCAATAGAGCACCTTTGAGATGTGGTGGAACGGGAGATTCGCATCATGGATGTGCAGCCGACAAATCTGCAGCAACTGCGTGATGCTATCAAGTCAATATGGAGCAAAATCTCTAAGGAATATTTCCAGTATCTTGTTGATTCTATGCTACGAAGGATTAAGACAGTTCTGAAGGCAAAAGGGGGTCCAACCCAGCACTAGTAAGGTGTACCTAATAAAGTGTCCGGTGAGTGTTCGTGTGTTTGTATATACATAGATCAGTGCATAGCTGTCTTTTTAAGGTGACAATTCCCAGATTGGACTTTTTCTGAATGGAATGCATGAACACACTCAGTTTGTACAGCTCATAATGTGCACTAAAGAGCCATTGATTAGATATGTTGATGATGATGATATATTAAGGTGTAAATGTGACTCACCCTCCTGACGGCCACCAGATTATTACACACCAGAACTCCACCAACAAACTCAGCCTGAATGCCTTCACGCAGCAGAACCTGTTTAAAGTCTGACAGCCGTGGCTCGTTGATGAACACAGACTGATGACCCGGGACCTGTACAAAAACACACAAACAGTATTACACATCAAAACCCCATACTAGACTAGATTACATTCAACTTTATTGTCATTGTGCAAAATACAGTAAAGAGCCAATGAAATATATCGCCAATATGTATAAAAACAGTTAAAGTCAGAATTATTAGCACCCCTGTATATCGTTTCCCCCATTTTCTGACACATTTCTAAACATAAAAATCTAGATATGCCAGGGGTGTGAATAACGCCGGGCTTGGCTGTACATATAAATATTTGTAATAATATTTGTGAACAGATTTAAATGAGCCACATAAGTCTTTATTAAATGGCCCCTCTCTTCACCTCGTGTGCCGGCAGTGGCTCCAGTGTAGGAATGACGTCGCTCTCCTCTGAAATCTCCTTCTCATCTTCTCCAAACAGTGTCTTCATGGCCCTCTGGTTTGCGGCGGCGGCAGTGCTGGGCTCAGTGCTTAGCTCCTCAGTCACCTCCATCCCTTGCTCTCCTCCTTCCTCCACCTCGTCCTTCGCCTCTCCCAGCTCCACGATCACACCAGTGTCCACTTTCTCTACACGCATGTCCAGAACACCGTCGATCCAGGCCAGCTCTGTATCTCTGGCCTTACAGAACTGCAGAGAGCTGACCAGAGAGTCCTTCAGCCGCACCTGCGCACACACACACAAACATCACATTCAACAATATATATATATATATATATATATATATATATATATATATATATATATATATATATATATGTATATATATAAATATAAATGATAGTACACCCTTTCAAGTTCTAGGAACAACAATTAATAACTTGACTTCTATTCAATCATTCAGTATCAGAAGTGGCTTATATGAAAAGCAAAGGCCTCTAAATTATGCTCATCTTAACAAAAATAAAATATGATCATCAGGGCTCAAAATTGCGACCGCTTCGCATATGCGCCTGAAATCTTATCTATGTGACCTCATAATATATTTGGGAGCATTTGTACGAGTGGATAAAACTGTTGCCATGGTTTTCACTGCAAAATGTTTACTGCATGCGCAGATTTAAAAGACATTCATGCAGAATGCATCTTTGCACCTATTTGCATGCTTTCAAACGTGAAACGCAGTGCTTAGGAATAGTTTAAAACAGTCGTCATGTCAACTATCTACAGTAAACAAATCTCGCAATGCTTGCCCCGCCTTCAAGCTCTTCTGATTGGCGCACTGCTCTAGAACTAAACGGAAATGCATTGGGTAATATCATGGGTCTGTTCTTGGTACCTCGCTTAAATGATCTAAGATGATTAGACAGATACTGGATCTGTTAATCTTGATAACTGATCTCTGGCTAATTTGGTTAGAGGAAAATGTCTGGATGAACTGATCTGAGATCGCTGTGTGTGTTGTGAAGGACAGATCTACCGATCCACCAAATCATGATCAGCAATGCAACGATTGGCTGACGGCACAGCAGCATAATCATCTAATTAATATTCAATTATCCATGAATTACATAAAAATCATAGGAAACAGTTTGTTAAATGTGATACGCAACAACCTTCCACCTTTGTTGTGGGCTGCAGGTTTTACACTTTCATTTGTCAAAAGTATTTAGCGATTTATTTACAGTTGTATTTTTACAGTTAGAGCGGATTTTCTTTATTATAGTAGACGGTTTCTTAATCGGAACTGTATAAAATGGAAAAAAGTCACATTAACCGTTCACCGGAAGTTTATCAGTATGGAAAGATGCACTAGCTCTGCATATAGCCTATAATCATACACAAATGGTACTAAAGCGATTGTAAGTGTTTGCATCTAAAAAGTGTATATCAATACATTTTCTCTTTGAACCACCAGCAGGTGACAGTCGTTGTACTTTTATTTCGGTTTTATTAATAGGAAACTTTGTATATATTTTGTATATTTTTATATTTATGTATATGTGTGCGTGTGTATATGTGTATATGTACATACATAGATATATATATATATATATATATATATATATATATATATATATATATATATATATATATATATATATATATATATATATATATATATACACACACACACACATATACATACATACACACACACACACACACACATATACATACATACATACACATACATACATACATACATACATACATACATACATACATACATACATATATATATATATATATATATATATATATATATATATATATATACATATATATATATATATATATATATATATATATATATATATATATATATATATATATACATACACACACACACACATATAAATATATATATGTGTATATTCTTATACATTCATAACGGCACTTGTGTTTGATGTCATGCTTTATCAGAATCCTGCTAAATTTGGCCATTTATAATACATAATAAAAACTCCTGTTTAGCAGTCCCAAAACATACTTTTTATTTCTGACACTCGAATCCCCTGTCAGAAAAGTCTAGTGGCTGGGAATGAGCTTTTACAGTGTCTGCTATTATGTTAATGTTTTTTACTGTGTTTACATAGATCAATATGGCCACTGTGTAAATACACAGTACAGTTACCATCTTATTGCCACATTATATGGTTATGATAGCATGATATATGCCTTCAGTGATTTCCTGAAGATAAATACCAAAAAATAACGCAACTGGAATAACTACAGCAGTCGCCATCGTCAATCTCATATGAAGCAAGAGCTTGCAAAAACATATGATGACGTGTTTGTGTGTCGTAGTGCTGTCGCATTTCTTAGAGGTAAATTTTGAACCCCAATATTGAAGGGTAAAGGTAAAAATAGAACTGAAATTGAGCCTAAATCTGAAAGTGCACCATGTGTGAGTGATTGCTGACCTGGTAAATGTGTGTTTCGCTGGTGGCGTCCACCGTCTCCTGCAGTTTGGGAGTGTACACTTTGATGTCTTTCCCACTGTAGGCCTTGCAGGACTCAGCCAGGTCCAGACTGGCGTCTGGTGGCCCGTGAACGATGATCAGCTGCCGAGGCTTCATCTGGTTGATGATCTTCTTGATAGAGTCACCATCAGATCGGCCTTCATAGTCGATATACGTCACTCGGGCTCTAAGACACAAATACAGCAGTGAATGAAGCACATCTGAGGAGTTATAACGTAGGTGTGTTTAAGTGTGTGTACTGTGTTTATTTAGTATGTACAGTTGAAGTCTTCATAGTGAATGGCTTTAGTCATTTTCATAGTGAACTTGAACCCACTGGAAGTCTTTTATCCACTTTTCGAAAAGTGTAAATGGTGGATTAACATTCACCACATGATCACCAATTAGATATGATCAGATGTGAACAGACCATTATTTGTAACTTTAGGTGGTTTCTAAAACAAAATCTTTCAGTGATATTTTAATTCGCCCATCCTTTACTTTTTTGCGATTGTAGGTCTCCCTGTCATCTGAAGGCAGAAGACATTGACTGAGTGATTCCCAGCGAATATTAACTAATCCATTAGCGATCATTTCTAGAGTAGTGGACCAATCAGAAGAGCTTGAAGGTAGGGCAATCATTGCAGACCTTGTTTACTGCGGCAAGTTTCCATGACAACTGTTTTTATCCAATCCTGAGAACCCAAATATGTTTTTAGGTGGAAAGATGCCTTCTGCGAGAATGTCTCTTAAATCTGCGCACGCAGTAAACATTTTGCAGTGAAAACAGGTCGCTTAATAATCGCAGCCAAAAAAGCAATTACAAGACACTGGTTACTTCCCGAATCCCCAACAACCCAAGAAAGGCTAGAGATAGTATATAATACTTATGTCATGGAAAAAATTACATTCTCCCTTCGACTATAAATTAATGCATTTAGAAATATCTGGTCCAAGTGGACTGATTACATTAGATTGCTCCATCCAGTGTTCATAAAAATATTACCATATAATTTCCCATCCACAGAACAAACATTTTTCAATTTACGACCCATTGCACTCCCCCTCTTAATCCTCTCTTTAGATTAGGAATTCACAGTTGATAATAACCTAAAGTTGAGTGAATAAATAAAGATTTGACCTTCTCTGGCCTATGTATACTTAGTATTGATATTATGTTACCATTTTATTGTTACTGTTTTTATATATTTTATTTGATGAAACTTTTTTTTTTATTGTGTTCTGTTACTTTATAGTTTGTAAAAACGAAAAATGTTTAGCAGTGGGAAATGTACTCTCTCCTAAGTGGAATCATTGTACTGTGTTTATTGCTACTACAAATACATTTTTTTAAAAGAAAACCGGTCGCACAGCAAAAGTTTTATGCGCTCACACAAATACTATTTTGACGTCGTATAGATAAAATTTTGGAGACATATGTGACCAAAATGGTCACAATTTCTATCCCTACAATGGGGCTAAAACAGCCAGAACATAACAAAAGGGTAGTGTATTGTTGAGTTTTAAAAACAACAAATAATAACTTGACCATTCAGTATCAGAAGTGGATTTTATGAAAGGCAAAGGCCTCTAGATTACGCTTATTTTACCAAAATAAAATATGATCATGCCTTGATTTTGAATGATTTAATTAGAACAGTAAGATCTGACTTTGCTTAGACAAAAGTCTTGTCACTGAACAGAAATAATGTCCAGTGTAGAATATAAAGTCATGCTGCAGTGGAAACAGAATGAAGATTGTGTCTGACTCCATCATGAGCTTGGAGGACTGCATCCATACATCTCTGCAATGACTCAAATCACTGATTAATAAAGTCATCTGGAATGGCAAAGAAAGCGTTCTTGCAGGACTCCCAGAGTTCATCAAGATTCTTTGGATTCATCTCCAATGCCTCCATCTTTCCCCAGACATGCTCAATAATGTTCATGTCTGGTGACTGGGCTGGCCAATCCTGGAGCACCTTGACCTTCTTTGCTTTAAGGAAAATTTTATATAAATCTTTATTTATAAAGTACCTTTTTACAACCAGGAGGCTGCCTAAAGTTAATTTCCAGTATTAAAAACAAAATTAAACATTTTGCACCAGTTGTAACCGATGAAATAAGGTTTGGTTAATTTCAACAGAGTGCATTGCAATAGTCCAGGCGAAAGCTGCTAAAAGCATGAATGGCTTTTTCTAGATCACGCTGGCTCATAATTTGTTGAGTTTTTAAAAATACCAAAGCATTTTCCCAAAATATTTGTCAAAATAATGTTTGTCAGCAAAAATCGTCCCGTTTGCTGAATCACAGAGAATGTTGTGGCCAAATTAAGCCTCAAAATCAGCCCAGAGTGGATGAAAACATCCCCAGCAGCACACAAGTGTTTAAGTACCCGCTGAATTTAGTGTACAGGAGTGATTGAAAGGTGTTTTATCAGACTCTCACCTGATCTCCAGCGTCTGAGTGGTGCTCGTGCATTTGGTGGGCACGTCCGACAGGTCCTGCTCCATGGGCTCCTCTCCGTTAGTCAGTCCAGATTCCAGCTTGCTCTTCTCCTCTTCTGTGGCCTGCAGCTCCGGGACCAGGAAATCCTCAGGCCTGAGAGGTCAGACGATCAGAGTTAATACACATCAATAGGACACAATTAATAAAAGACAACAACACATCCACAGCGATTAATAAAAACGACTACTTTAGTTTATTGAGTGAACAGGAGCAGAGACCTGTACTGCATAAATGCCATGGTATTACTATGGTATTTGATGCCATCATTGTTAGGGCAATGCTGGAAGATGCTTTCATGCAAAGTTATTTTTTTCTGCATCCAAGTTACAGTATTGGGTGATTTTTTTTTTTCTGCTTTTACGTTGTGTGTGAGTTTTCATCCTTAAGAAATGGCTAAAGATCTATCTAGGGCAGATAGGCGGGTAGAAGGATAGACAGACAAATAGAACGAATGATAGATTGAAGGAAGGATGGACGGATGGATGGAATGATGGATGAGCAGACAGACGGACAGATGATTGGATAGAAGGATCGAATGACCAATACACGCATAGAATGATAGATAGGTGGATAGAACGACAGATAGAACAATGGATAGATGGATGGATGGAATGATGGATGAATGAAAGCATGGACAGAGACAAATATATAGAGGATGGATGAACTAATAGAACAGATGGATAGAAAGAATGGCTGATATATGAATGGCATGGCAATTAGTTGGATAGAATGACAGACAGATGGATGGAACGACAGACAGACGGATGGAACGGCAGACAGATGATTAGAACGGCAGACAGATGGATAGAACTGCAGACAGACAGATGGAATGGCAGACAGACAATTAGAACGGCAGACAGTCAGATAGAATGGCAGATAGATGGATAGAACGGCAGATAGACGGATAGAACGGCAGATAGATGGATAGAACGGCAGATAGAAGGCAGATAGACAGATAGAATGGCAGATAGACGGATAGAATGGCATATAGATGGATGGAACGGCAGACAGACAATTAAAACAGCAGACAGATGGATAGAACGGCAGACAGTCAGATAGAAGGCAGATAGACGGATAGAGCGGCAGATAGACGGATAGAATGGCAGACAGACGGATAGAACTGCAGATAGACAGATAGAAGGCAGATAGACGGATAGAGCGGCAGATAGATGGATAAAAGGCAGATAGACGGATAGAGCGGCAGATAGATGGATAAAAGGCAGATAGACGTATAAAAGGCAGATAGATGAATAAAATGACAGATAGGTGGATAAAATGACAGATAGGTGGATAAAATGACAGATAGATGAATAGAACGGCAGAGAGACAGATAAAATGACAGATAGACGAATATAACGACAGATAGGTGGATATAACGGCGGAAAGGTTGACAGAACGACAGAAAGGTGGATAGAACAGCAGATAGAACAAAAGAGAGAACGATGGATAGATGGATGGAAAGACGGATGGACAGAGATGAATAAATAGATGGATGGATGGATGGATGGACAGATAGAATGGCAGAGAGACGGATAAAATGGCAGATAGTTGGATAGAACGGCAGATAGACTAATATGATATAAAGACAGATAGAACAACAGATAAAATGGAAGATAGACTGACAAAACGACAGATGGAGGGAAAGAACGACGAATAGACCGATGAAGACAGACAGACGGATAGAAAGACAGATGAATGGACGGATGGATGGACAGATGGCTGGATAGACAAATAGATAAGGCAGATAGACGGATAGAACGACAGATAGATGGATGGAACAACTAATCAACGGACGGACGAATGGATAGATACAGTAGATGGATAGACGGATGGAAAGAACAGCTGATAGATGGATAGCACAGCAGAGACAGATAGATGCATAAATAGAATTATGTATAGATGGATAGAATGTCAGAAATATAATGAAAGACGGATAGAACAACAGATAGATGATTGAAACGATGGATAGAATGATGGATAACCGGATGGATGGACAGATAGAAAGATAAACGGATGTATGAATAGACAGATGGATAGAAGGACGGATGGACAGATGGATAGATTTGACACATTGCATATCCTTCTTTTATGTCTGAATAAATCTTGTTGTTCACCTGATGATCTCTCCATACTCGTCCCACTTGATTCTCTCCTCGTGTGTAGGGAACATCGGGTAGGATTTCTTGGCCTGTTTAAAGAATCCTCCCTTCCTGCCGCCTTCACCCTTCATCATCAGGTCGTGATGTTTGGTTTTCACCACCGCCGGCTGCTCCAGATCATCCTCCATATCGCTTTCATCACTCGAGTCTAGGTCCACTCTGAACAACAGTAAACAACCATCGTATAAAACCATTCATGCATATTATTATGCAATTATTAAACCTCCATTAGCCAAGACGTTCTTACAGTGCAAAAGTACATATAAGTTCATGACCTCGGCTACTAACAAATTTCTTATTAGGTGATTATGGTTATTACTCAATACAGTTAATTGATATCAGTAATAAATGGGTTTTTATTGAGGGGGGGGGGGGGGGGGGGGTATTTCCACAATGAATATGTAACATTTTTACAATCAGATAGAAAAGTATTTTTAATAGCCATTACCCCATATATATCCCCCATTATGCCACCCCATTATATGCACATCAGGAAACACATGATAACTCTAGACCCAAACCCTGGGCCGCGGACTGCTAACTCTCAGTGTATCAGTTGGTACCAGACCAAAGAAGATGGATAGGTAGACAGATAGATGGATCAAATATCACATCTTTCCCATGCGCAGGTTCGTTATTTCGAATAGAGACGTGTGGCTTGTGTGTTCTAGGTGCACCCAGTTGAAAAGATCTTCAGAATGCCGCGAGCAAACGAAGTGACTATGCGTAGTGCTTGTGTAACCCCACTGGTCCTACAACACCCAACCCGCTCTGAGCTGGGATTGAACCAGCGACTCTCCACATGGAAGACAGTTGATCTAACAAGGAGGTAAAAGACCATGCCCTCTAGCGTCTGTCGCTAGAGCACCTTAGAAATCAAAGGAGTGAGGTTTACCTGCACAGCACTTCACTAGCTGGTCTGTGTTACACTCACCCACCTAAATCTCACTCCAATCAGGGTCATGGCACCAACGTTGCCCAGCCGGTCCTACATCACCCAACCCGCTTCGAGCTGGGATCAAACCGGCAACTCTTTACTTGGGAGTTGGTTGATCTAACAAGGAGGTAAAAGACCATGGTCTATAGTGTCTGTCTCTAGAGCACCTTTAGAGGTCAGAGGAGTGAGGTTTACCTGCACAGAACTTAACTAGCTGGCCTCTGTTACACTCACACCCCTAAACCTCACTCCCATCCAGGTCAAGGCACCAATGTAACCCTGCTGGTCCTACACCACCCAACCTGCTCCGAGCTGGGATCGAACCGGCGACTGTCCACATAGAAGACGGTTGATCTAACAAGGTAATAGACCATGGTCTCTAGCGTCTAGCACCTTTAGGTGTCAGAAGAGTGAGGTTTACCTGCACAGCACTTCACTAGCTGGCCTCTGTTACACTTGGTTGACAGGGTGCAGGAATTACACTCATTACTGCCAGTTTCCAAAAAGCTGAAACTTCGCAACAAAGCCATACTTACATGCTATGTCAGATTGAATATTCAAAGTAGCGTGGTAAACACTATAGGGACCGCATCTCAGGTTGTCACTGTTCAAAAATAAACGAGTAAAATAAAAACAGGCGCTATTTACTTATGGTTTGTTATTAAACTAAATAAAAATCAGGAAAAAAAGGAGCGCTTAAAACAGAAATATCCAGTCATCTTTACAATGACGGTTACTAATTTTTCATCATAACAGCTCACTGCTCCTCACATCGCTTGTTTAAATGGCTCTTCGTCTCATTTTACGCTTGAACAACTAAACCAATGCTTAGGTCTATTTAACTGACTATATTTTGATTAAGTTACACTATCGATGCAGTTACAAAATTGAAAATAAATCACATCAATCTTTCGCCAGAAGATTTCAGTGGCTGAACACTTCCGATCATGTAGACCTTTTTTTTGGCTGCTGCATGGAGTGCGCCATAGTGACCAGCATCTTCCAGTAGAATGCTAAGAACTTCCGTTACAGCGTTTACAATCGGTAATTTGTGCTAAGAAAATGCGTTTAATAGCATTTTGAGTGGATTACGGAGAGTTTTGTGACACACAACTTTGAAAGGTGTGTGTTAAAGCCGTTATAATCTGTCAGATGTTGGTTCAAGCACGCGAGAAAAACTGTCTCCTAGTTCACGTGTCTGCCATCAGAAATACAGTGTGTGTGCGTGTGTCTGTGTGTTTCAGCTGTTAGCTCAGCTTCAATACACACACGCAATACTTCACTGCAAACCAGATTACTGACATGAAACTTAAGTATGCAAGTCATGCAACTTACAAAAATGACCAATAATAGTCCGTTACTGATACTCTGCTGGCTGATTTGCTGGTCATTCTAATTGTGAGCCGTTTATGTTTCATTTAGTGTGTTGTATTCACCACGGTTTGTGTTTTTCTATCATCTCAAAATGTCCATTTATTTTCACTTTGCCACCGTTATTAAATCAGTGTGCTAGTGGGACAGTGCAGGTGACTTTAGCGATGACGAGGCTTCATTTAAACAGCAGAAGATGCCGTCAGACAATGAGGGGAAAATGCCTCACAGCAGTTGTTTTCCATCCTATTAGATCACATTTTTTTAAAATGATCAGTCCAGGAGGTGGCGCTGATCGACAACAGTATCAGTTTAAAGAGGATAAAAGCAGGTAAAATAGATTAAAGCTATCGATTCAAAGCTTTCCAAAGGTGACTGTTTACACGCAGCAGCTGCCGACCGGAAGTTCTTAGCATTCTCCTTGCGCATACACGCAAAGCATAATGGGTAATTTTGCGTTCCAAGAAAAAGGTCTATAGCCCATTCATTAAAACATTGTACATTGCAGATATACAAATCTACATTTGTTGATGGACATTTTGGGCAACCTATCCTAATTTTTAGCCTGAAATTTTTTATTTGAACGAACATTTTTTAGTCCTATGCCTTACCCACCATATAGAAATACATTTAGATCATTTACTTTAATCATTACTATAGAAATGTGAAGAGACCAGCACAACAAAAAGTCTGTCTGAAGACAATCACCTATTGCACTATTTAAGTTTTTTGGTTCTATAAATAAGCATAAATGCGAACAGCCTCAATAATTTCTACATTTGACATAGTGTGCATAAAACTACAAATTAACATGAAGACACGTTAGCAGCATTAGTGCAGGATTTGACACACCGTGCTGAACATCAGAGCTGTTTTATAGTGCCTTTATTCATCTTTAAGCAGCGGCAGAAGCAGATGTTGAATGTTTAACAACAGCTCTAAAGAGTGCTGCGACTTTTTAACCTGATAACGCCTCAGTTCATCAAGTATTTATAGCTATAGATCTTTCTTCTTTTCACAGAGGATCTTTTCTTTGACTATGCAGAGTATTAGCCAGACTGCACTTGATAAATGCTGTTAGAGAAAGTCTTGGGGGTTTGATCAGTGGTGCATTCTGGGTGAATCAAAGCCCATTTTTCATTCTGACAGTGTTTTAGTCACATTTTCCACTTACTCTTTTGCCTGCTCCAGTTTTTTGGCAGCTTCTTTCTTCATCTTCTCTTTCTCCATGTACTCCTCTAGTTCTCGTCCCTCCAGTCGGCAGCGCTTTCTTATCTTGTTTAGTCACAGAGAGAAAAAGAAACGATAACATAAGCTTGCAAATAATAAATTAAGATATCAAACACTTCACATTCCCACAGTTAGACTGCATATGCTACATATTAAAGACAAAAACTGCACAAAAAATAAAGATAAAAAGGCAGAAGTCAAACATTTTTGCAATCAAATCATTGATATTTAGAGATTTATCTGAATGACATCAGATAAATTAATATTTACTGCATTCACTAGGAACATTAGTATATATACACTAGCTGACAAAATTCTTGCCGCCTATCCAGGTTTTAGGAACAACAAATAATAACTTGACTTCTAGTTGATCATTTGGTATCAGAAGTGGCTTATATGAAAGGCAAAGGCGTCTAGATTACGCTGATTTGACCAAAATAAAATATGATCATGCCTTGATTTTTAATGATTTCATTAGGACAGTAAGGTCTGACTTTGTTTAGACAAAAGTCTTGTCATTTATTAGAAATAATGTCCAGTATAGAATATAAAGTCATGTGTAGTGGAAACAGAATGAATATTGTGTCTGACTCCATCATGAGCTTGGAGGACTGCATCCATACATCTCTGCAATGACTCAAATCACTTATTATTAAAGTCATCTGGAATGGCAAAGAAAGCGTTCCTGCAGGACTCCCAGAGTTCATCAAGATTCTTTGGATTCATCTTCAATGACTCCTCCATCTTACCCCAGACATGCTTAATAATGTTCATGTCTGGTGACTGGGCTGGCCAATCCTAGAGCACCTTGAGCTTCTTTGCTTTCAGGAGCTTTGATGTGGAGGCTAAAGTATGAGGAGCGCTATCCTGCTGAAGAATTCACCCTCTTCTGTGGTTTGTAATGTAATGGGCAGCTCAAATGTCTTGATACCTCAGGCTGTTGATGTTGCCATCCACTCTGCAGATCTCTCGTACCCCCCCATACTGAATGTAACCCCAAACCATGATTTTTCCTTCACCAAACTTGACTGATTTTTAAAGAATCTTGGCTCCTTGTGGGTTCCAGTAGGTCTTCTGCAGTATTTGTGATGATTGGGATGCAGTTCAACAGATCATCAGAAAAATCGACCTTTTGCCACTTTTCCAAATAATCAACTAGAAGTTATTATTTCTTGCTCTTACAACTAGGATCAACGACAAGACTTCTGTCAGGTAGTGTATATAAAACAAAGACAATTATAAATTTATATTTAAATGTATAATTTAACAAAATTTGAGTACCATGTATAGTTAGTACACCTTTGTATGTCATTTAAGGTCAAATACTGAGATCTAAATGTAACTTGAAATACTATATGATTGTACTTAATGGAGTTAACAATAAACATAAAATGCAAAAAATATAATAATAGCAAAATAATATTTAAAATATTTTTAGTTAATTAAAAATCGTAAAAAAAACAAACAAAAAAAACAAACAATTTTCTCAGGAAATTAAAACGAATGGATGCTACGATCATATTCTATGATGTGCAATATAAACAGTTGCTAGCCTAACCACTAAAAATCTAATCGCTGCTTCATATTTTCAATCATTAATGGTTTTTCTATGACAACATGTTTTTAATGCATTTATTGTTGCTTAAATTGTGGTTGATAGCTTAAAAATGCATTAACAGCAACTGATTATATTTACAAATTTGCATCAGATCTTGAGTAAGTAGGAACAAAAAGTGACCAAGCAACAATGCATAGACAAAGCAAAAGTTTTCATTTCTGGATTTTTTTTGTTGACACAATTCAACGCTTGTGTGCTGTTGGAGATGTTTTCATCCACTCTGGGGTGATTTTGAGTCTTAATTTGGCCACGACTTTCTCTGTGTTTCAGCAAATGGAACAATTTTTGCTGATAACCCTTATTTCAACACATATTTTGGGAAAATGCTTGGACATTCTTCAAAAACTCACCAATACACTCTGGCCAAATTGACTTCCCTTTTATTATGTTGGGGGCTGTTTTTGCCCTTTTGACTTCCATTATAATGACATTTTTGATTGCAAAGCCATGATAGCATATAATCATGCATTTTTGATTGCAGTTGGTTTTCCCTGTTGGGAAGAGGTACAATTTATAAACTGTTACTGTTGATCATCAGTTGCAGTGCAAAGCCTAGTTTAAGGTTTTTATATGGAGTATAGCGTGTCTGTGTGTATGTGAGAGAGAGAAAGAGACAGAGCGTAAGAGAGACATTTGTACGCTTACCTTGATATGTCTGAAAAAAATTACAATAAGCAGCTCAGCTCTCATAGTAAAGAACATAGTTACATAGTAAACATAGCAAATGTATTTATGCACACACATTATAATCTGCGGTTTAGCTCCACAGAACTCCATAATAAAAGCCAGAAACTTTTTTACACAGGCCTATCTAAAAGGGTAAATGGTACTAATTGATGATCAACAGTAAAAATGACAAATTGTACCTCTTCCCACCAGAGAAAACCACCAACCTGCACTACCTGACAAAACCAGAAACAATGCATGATTATTTGGTATCATGGCTTCGCAATCGAAAAGTGTTATTATGATGAAAGTCAATTGGACAAAAACAGCCCTGAACATAACGAAAGGGTAGTACATTTGAACAACACACAAGGGTTAATGGATATTCAGATTGTTTCATCCATGCTAGTGGTCTTCAAAATGGGCTACCGACAAACTTCTGGTGAAAACTTCCAGTGACTAGTTTCAATTACACAAGACTTATTTTAAAGCATTGATAATTAATATTGATTGCATTAATAAATAGATTTAAGCCTTAAGGCCAATAAATAGACTTGAATAGACATTCATTTAGATGTTCTAGAGTAAAACTAGAGCCATTTAAATGCAAGCGCCATCAGCCGAGTGTTGAAAATCCATTGGATTTACTGCGGTAAAATATTTTTCCATATTTAAAGACAGTGTGCCACCAGTAGGGCCCTCCCCTGTAAGCCTATGCATTTATTGCGCTCCTGACTGGTCCTCACCTCCAGCTCTATCCTCTTCTCCCCGGGGTTATCTATGAGGTATCGGGCCAGTGTTCCCGGTGTGGTCCTGTAGGTGAGGATGACTGAGTTTTTGGAGTCTTGGCACCACTGTATGAAGAGCTCCCGAGAGAAGCCAGACTCCAGATCCGGCTGACTGCACAGAACCACCTTCGGGCTGGGCACTCGAGCCAGATCTGACAGGCCATGGCAGAGTGACAGGTGCCGGAACTGGAAAGGGTTGTTCCTCTTGTCCTCAAAGCAGCGCATCAGTTTGTCGCTCATCCACTCGACCTGTGAGAGAAGAGGGAGATAGATGTTAAAATTCTTAAAGATCGCATCTTTACAGTCAAATATCACAAACTATTCCACAGTTCCAATCACTACATAATAATGATAAATTAAGAATTCTACTTAAAGGCTCTGTTGCTTTTTAGTAGCTTATCATTTACACCAATGCTACAAACTAAGGGGTAAAGGGTGAACACATCTGCATTAGTTGTACTATCAATGTTTTATATAAATATATACATGCATTTTATTGTTTTACAGTATTCTGTGCAGTGGCTGATTATGTCACAGTAGCTTTTTATAATATCAGGTGTACATGCATGAAAAAATACTGTAGTAATTTATAGTAATCACAATAGTGTTTGTGAACCACACTATAGTAAAGTTTAATATACTGTATATGATATAGTATTTTCAACTCTTTGTTTGTATTACCAATGGTGAACTGTTACTGTAAAAACAAATACTATATTATACTGTAAACTCCAGTAAACCAAGGTGTATTTTAGTGTGTATATTATACCCTAGACTTGTAAAAACTACAGTATTCTATAGTTTTAGTGCTAGAAACTATGGAACCACCATAACAGATTTATTCAAGTACATTACTATAGTAAAATTCAAAAATACTTTAATATTTACTATACATTACTATAGTATTTTTTCTAATGGCCATGCAGATTTGCAGACATTTCTGTTCAAAGTAATTTTAATAAAATATAATATTTAATAAACGGATGGACAGATAGAGACGGACAGATAGACGGACGACAGATAGATAGACAGATGGACAGACAAAACAAACGGATGGACGGACAAACAGACGGACAGATGGACGGACAACAGATAGATAGACAGATGGACAGACAAACAAACGGACGGACGGACGGACGGACGGACAAACAGACGGACGGACAAACAGATGGACGGACAAACAGACGGATGGATGGATGGACAACAGATAGATAGACAGATGGACAGACAAACAAACGGACGGACGGACAAACAGACGGACGGACAAACAGATGGACGGACAAACAGACAGATGGACGGACAGACAGACAGATCGACAGACAGATAGACGGACAACAGATAGATAGACAGATGGACAGACAAACAAACGAACGGACGGACAAACAGACGGACGGACAGATAGACAGATGGACGGACCGATAGATAGACAGACGATAGATAGATGGACAGACAGAAAGACAGACAGACAGATAAATGGACGGACAGATAGACGGACGGACAAACATGATCGGACAGACAAACAGACAGAGGGATGGACAAACAGACAGACAACAGACAAACAAAAGGACAGATAGACAGATGGACAGTCAGTTAGACGGACGGACAGACAGATAGACAACATCTGCTCGCTTATAAATAAAAATATATATATATATATAAAAAATTAAAAAAAACACACACAAATAGCCAGGATATAGACAGCACATTATTGCACACACACATATCTGAGTGGACTATAAAAGTGAGACCTGGGATTTTGAGAACTCCACCACGTTGTAGCTGACGTTGTTGAGCAGAGCGAGTGAATAAACGCCCAGTCCTGCATCCTTGGTCCTCCAGATCTGATCCAGGAGCTGGGCCAGTTCCAGCACCCGTCCCGCTGTATCCACTGCGATCAGCACATTCCCATCGCCCCGCAGAGTCTCCATCACATTGGCTGGAAAAGAAAGAGGAAGGTCAAACTTACCACAAACATGTATTAGGAAGTTTGTGTGTGATCAAATGTTTATTAGAGAAATAGTTCACATATATAGAACATCACAATTCTCATTTAAAGAATATATAAGGTATATCATTATATATATACACACACACACACACACTAAAACATATATAAGACAACATTAAACAAACTATAAAATAAATAAATAAAAAAATAAAAATAAAAAAAAAACAATCACTGACACAGAAGATGTGATATATGTGGTGTGTGTTGGGTATTTTTGGTTTTTTGTGTAAAGTGGCCACCGGCCACTTTATTAGGTACAACTGTCCAACTGCTCGTTAATGCAAATGTCTAATCAGCCAATCACATGGCAGCCACTCAATGCATTTAGGCATGTAGACATGATCAAGACGATCTGCTGCAGTTCAAACTGAGCATCAGAATGGGGAAGAAAGGTGACTTAAGTGTCTTTGAACGTGGCATGGTTGTTGGTGCCAGGTGGACTGGTCTGAGTATATCAGAAAACTGCTGATCTACTGTGATCTTCACGCACAACCATCTCTAGGGTTTACAGAGAATGGTCTCAATTTGGTCTGATGATTCTCGATTTCTGCTGCGACATTCAGATGGTTGGGTCAGAATTTGGCATCAACAACATGAAATCATGGATCCATCCTGCCTTGTATCAACGATTCAGGCTGGTGGTGGTGGGTGTAATGGTGTGGGGGATATTTTCTTAGCACACTTTGGGCCCATTAGTACCAATTGAGCATCGTGTCAACCCCACAGCCTAACTGAGTATAGTTGCTGACCATGTCCATCCCTTTATGACCACAGTGTACTCATCTTCTGATGGCTACTTCCAGAAGGGATAACGCTCCATGTCATAAAGCGTGAATCATCTCAGACAGGTTTTTTGAACATGACAATGAGTTCACTGTACTCAAATGGCCTCCACCGTCACCAAATCTCAATCCAATAGAGCACCTTTGGGATGTGGTGGAAAGGGAGATTGGCATCATGGATGTGCAGCTGACAAATCTTCAGCAACTGCGTGATGCTATCATGTCAATATGGAGCAAAATGTCCGAGGAAGATTTCCAGTACCTTGTTGAATCTATGCCACAAAGGCAGTTCTGAAAGCAAAAGGGAGTCCAAGCTGGTACTAGTACGGTGTACCTAATAAAGTGGCCGGTGAGTGTATATCGGTTCATACATAAAAAAATAAATAAATAAATAAATATTTTAAAAAAAGGTCAGTAACATTAGCTAATTGCAAAGATTCTGTCATCTCACAAAATCTATTGAGGTGTCTGAAAAAAAACAAACTGATTTTTTTTTTACAAGTACTATAATATTTACAGTAAAGTACTATAGTAATTAATATACTAAGTACTATAGTATATTTTCATGAGGGTGCTTAACAACTGAAAATAAATCTTGTATAAGAACCTGTGCCTATGTGTAATGTCTAAAATAACTTTGTTAAACATGTTACTTTTTACAGTTGTTACCTTGCATTGTTTTGTTTTATTTCTATATTTATTTATATTATTTGTTTTGGATAAACACTTTCGCATTCTGAATTCCAATGACTAATAATTACAAACGTTAAAAATACCTAAAGTATTATAAAATAGGATTTTTTTTTCCTTTATTTGATAGTATGGTAAAATGACTAACCACTGGGTTATTGTGCGGAATATGAAATATTCTTAGGAATGAAGTATGATGTGTTCTTTGAAAGAATGTATTTGTATAATAATGCTACTATATTGTCCTTCTGGCATTATATAAAGAGTAGAAATGTCTGACTTGCTTCAAAGCAGATTATTTAATGATTATTCATAAGAATAATATTAGGTTAGTATGAACTTACTGAGCAGCTGCTCGTCTCGTTGTTTTCTGCGAGGCTGAACATACGAGGCGTTGAAGGAGTCTGTGATGAGGAGAGAGGGTCTGCTGAGAGTCTCCAGCGAGCAGCCGTTCAGATGACTGAGAGACAACATCACATACAGCTGAAGTCAGAATTATTAGCCCCCTCTGTATATTATTTCCCCAGTTTATGTTTAACGGAGAGATTTTTTTTTCTAAACATAATAGGATGCAGAGAAAAACATGAATAGCAGCATCGTGGAATCATTTCTAAACATAAAGTTTTAATAACTGATTTATTTATCTTTGCCATGATGACAGTAAATAATATTTGACTAGATATTTTCAAGACACTTCTATACAGCTTAAAGTGACATTTAAAGGCTTAACTAGGGTAATTTGGAGAGTTAGGGTAATTAGGCAAGTCATTGTATAACGATGGCTTGTTCTGTAGACAATCGAAAACAAGTATTGCTTAAGGGGGGCTAATAATTTTGACCTTAAAATGGTTTAAAAAATTAAAATCTGCTTTTATTCAAGCCGAAATAACAAATAAGACTTCTTCAGAAGAAAAAATATTATAGGAAACAATGTGAAAAAATCCTTGCTCTGTTAAGATATAATTTAGGAAATATTTGAAACAGAACTAAAATATTCACAGGAGGGCAAACAATTACGACTTTAAACTGTATATAAAAAGTCATATAAGATCTTTTAATTTGATAAATATTCTGAAATACCCCCAGAAGGACCTCTGAACTCTGCCCCTCAACTGACTCTTTTAAAACCTTTAAATTATTATTGAGAACATTGGACAGCACAGCAAAAGTAAAATAAAAAATAAAAATCACTGATAAAACTATTCCAAAGTCCAACATTATAAATAAAACATTATATATATATTTATATATATATTTATATTATATAGACCCAATGTGATTTGAATTACAGCAGATTTCTAGACTCACATCTCCCTCTTGTGGTTGAAATCCACACCATAGATGATTTCTTCCTCTCCATCCTTCACTATTTTCCAGATAGTTCCGCCGATCATGTGACCCGCAGGAAGCGGTGTGATGGACAGACCATGACCTTTCCCTGTTCACCAATAAACCATCATTAAATATCAAGCTCCACAAAGAACACATCAGCACTTTTCTCGAAGAATTGTGCTTTTTTTATTATGATAACTTCTCTCACCTTTCAGGTTGACGATCTGTGAGTATTTCAGTTGCTGGATTTTGTCAAAAGCCGAATCGACATCGTCCAGCGTGAAGAGGGTGAAATCTTCTGTGTTGTGTCGAGACTATGAGTTTAAACAGGATAGAGCATGGTTAATATTTCATAGCTGAACTTTTCATCATAGCAGTGTTTCTCTGCCTCATTCTGCTAGGGAATCTGTTTGAATGAGGGTTCAACTGCAGTTCACGTTTATGATGCATCACAGGAATGTAACATTTAATATTTATAATAAGGATTATATAACATACTTTTGCTTTAAATAAATATTAATAATATATATTTTAAATAAACCGTTAACAGTTATGATTGCAGTACCACAATAAGTTTGCTCACAAAAATTATATATACAGTTGAAGTCAGAATTATTAGTCGCCCTTTGATTTATTATAATTTTTAAAAAATATTTCCTAAATGGTTTAACAGAGCAAGGAAATTTTCACAGTATGTCTGATAATATTTTTCTTCCGGAGAAAGTCTTATTTGTTTTATTTTCGGCTAGAATGAAAGCAATTTTAATTTCTAAAAACCAATTTAAGTCAATAATATTAGCTCCTTTAAGCAATATTTTTTCGATAGTCTACAGAACAAAGCATCGTTATACAACAACTTGCCTAATTACCCTAACCTGCCTAGTTAACCTAATTACCCTAGTTAAGCCTTTAAATGCCACTTTAAGCTGTATAGAAGTGTCTTGAAAAATATCTAGTCAAATATAATCTACTGTCATCATATACACACACACTTATTTACACACAACAGTTCTGTCTGGTTCTCAAATCTGACTGGCAGATAGCAGTAAGATATTAAAGTAATCTCAGCACTAGTACAGCCTCCTCACACTTGTATTACTCTGCCCACATAGAGTGACAGTAGATCAATAAACTCACTTCAGTTTGACAATATTGCAGCTGTTGGACAACATAATGTACCTTCGAGGCTTTTTTAGGCAAGAATGTAGTCGTTTAGATTGCAACTATACAGTTTATTTATAAGGATAGTGCCTATTAATAATTTCAGAGATACAGCACATCAACAGCCATCAGCCTGTCATACTGTGCAGAGTAAAGATGGTTGATGTTCTGCCACAAGATAGCGACAGAGGCCACATAGTAAGCCCTTAGGTAAGCGATGTAGTGCTGTCTTTATATCATAGTCTAGTGTTTATGGTAGTGTTTGGCTTTTTCGGGATTAATTATTGTGATCTGCTGATTGCAACAGAGAAATACTGGGAAATCTCTGTAGACTGATGGCATTTCATGCTGTTCAGTCTTATAATCTTAAAATGTCAGCAAAAATGATCTGTTTTTTCATCACTTTAGACATTACGCTAGAGAATCATTCAAATACTAGCTCTTAAGGGACATTGGTGAAGTCGCAACGGTTTCTGCACGTCAGCTGCAGATGTGAATGAACGAAGTAGTTCCTCATACAAAAGGGCTTTTAGACTGTCCGTGTTTGCTTTTTTTTTCATACACACGATAATGATGCCAAACTGTTTCTATAACGCAATATCACACTCATAGCAGTGCAATATGGCTGTACTGTATATCGTCACTAGTGGGACACTAAGGCACTCAGTCTGTGGCCTTGTTCCAACGCATGCCATATCGCACTGCTACTCATGTGATATTGCTCATATTTACACATTTATGCTGAGCACTGTATGCATGTGTGTGTAAAACTAATCCATAACAGATAACAGATTAATACTGTTATACCTTTAAGCAGATATAATTGCATTACTGTATATGCAATTATGTTTATTCACACATGACTTTTATCATTTAAATGATGCCATGTACTGTCAAGTTTTTCATTCTTAACTAATTTGAAACAATTTTTAAAAAGTCTTCATTCATATGACAATCATAAGTAGGGCTGTGCAATATGTTGATATATACTGTACGGACAAAAAAAGTCTATAGCTTTGTATTATGCTCTATCATTTATTTTGTGGTGACAAACACATTGTTTAGGGGAATACTTCTTAATTTATATAAGCGCAATATTATGGGATGTGATGGAATGCAGACAAAAACATGAATAGCAGCATCGTGAAATTGTTACTAAACATTTCTAAACAACATTTAGTTTTAATAACTAATTTGTAAAAACTAGGGCCAGACAGAATCTGCGGACGTTTTTTGTCATTTCTGCAGAGAATTTGGTTAAATCTGTGGATTTCTGCGGAATTATTTTTGGAGTATCATAACTAAACCTTAATATGTGCAAATAACGGCAGCTAGCTCTCTGCAACTCTCACATGGTCACCCACTTAAGCTAAGCCCGGTCAGTACCTGGATGGGAGACCTCATGGGAAAACTAGGTTTCTGCCGGAAGTGGTGTTAGTGAGACCAGCAGGGGGCGCCCAACCTGCGGTCTGTGTGGGTACTAATGCCCCAGTATAGAGACAGGGACTCTATACTGCTCAGTGAGCGCTGTCTTTCAGATGAGATGTTAAACCGAGGTCCTGACTCTCTGTGGTCATTAAAAATCCCAGGATGTCATTCTGCATATTGGTGGTGGATGAGGAGATTCCCCCCTGTAAAGCGATTTGAGTGCCCAGAAAGGCGCTATATAAATGTAAGGAATTTTTATTATTATAAAAATATTATCTTTTTAACTTGTATTTAATGTTTAAAATGCAAATCCAATAAGATTCACTTAATTTGGTAAACAAAGCAAGTCTCTCATATAATATCTCCACTAAAAGACAGAAAATATTACTGTACAAACTGCATTGTACATAAATCAGATGAACATTTTCATATATTAGTCAATAATATTACTTTAATTACTTTGAAAAGTGAATAAATATAGATTTACACACATTTACTCAAGTAAATAAACAGAATTAATGATGGCTAAAAATCCAGGGAATTCTGTGCGCGCAGATTCCCTGTGGGCCTACTAATAACTGATTTCTTTTATCTTTGTCATGCTGACAGTACATAATATTTGACTAGATATTTTTCAAGACACTAGTATTCAGCTTAAAGTGACATTTAAAGGCTTAACTAGGTTAATCATGAAGCTAGGGTAATTAGGCAAGTTATTGTGTAACAGTGGTTTGTTCTGTAGACAATAGAAACAAATATTGCTTAAGGGGGCTAATAATTTTGACCTTAAAAGGGTTTTTAAAAAATTAAAACAGCTTTTATTCTAGCCGAAATAAAACAAACAAGACTTTCTCCAGAAGAAAAAATATCAAAGAGGAATAAGAAATACTGTAAAAAATTCTTTGCTCTGTTAAACATCATTTGGGAAATATTTAGCAAAAGAAAAAAAAACAAAAGCAACCACAGGAGGGGTAATAATTCAGACTTCAACTTTTTATTATTATCAGAATATGAGATGACTTTATATTGACTTATATTGTGATATGAGATTTGTCTCATATCGTCCAGTCTTTATCATAAGCAATACTTTGTGTATATCCGTCCAGCTCACCTGATAGAGATCATACATGAACATCTGGCCCATCTTGTAGACTGGGATGGTGGCATAGATTGTACAGTTGAGCCCCAGTTTGCCCACAGCATACGGTAAAGCACCCAAATGCACATGATCAGGGTGAGAAAGCAGCACTGCATCCACCTGATGCACATACCTGACTCGCACAAAACAGGAAATACACATCACACATAGGAAATTACATCAATAACGCTACATCATTGTGAATCCCTTATATAGATATATGCTGATATTTGGATATTCAATAAATTGTGATAATGAACATGCACAATATTGATATCGCGGACACTTAAAATTATTATTTATTTTTATTATTATTATTATTATATTATTATTATTACACTACAAATAATTATTATTTAAAGGTCCCGTAAAGTGCTTTGAAATGTGCATTTTTATTCGACGTTTAATATAACCCCAACTGAAACATGAAGAGATGGCGGGCCACAGAGTAGCTCCTCCCCTTTTAAAAAAACAGCCAATAGCATTTTGTTTTTATCACAGCTCTGCCAGTGAGAGTTGTTGAGCTCAAGCGCATCAAATGAAAAGCAAATGAGAAGCATCTTGAAGGGGCAGGGCATGTTAGACACTAGAGAGCATTTGATTGGTCAGAAGATTTGATGAGAAACTGAAGTATGAGGTGATGTGAAAAAAAATTGTTGATCCATTTAGACAGAAGTGACAAACTGCAAACTTTGGATGTTTATATATAGTTTTTAGCTTCTAAATGCAATTTTGTCACTGTTTTTGAGCAAACTAGCCTAATAGATACTACATACTGATACTAAACATCTCACATTTCAGGGTACTTTTTTTTTTTTTTAGAGCAGAGTTTCCCAACCCTGTTCCTGAAGGCACGCCAACAGTACACATTTTCATTCTCTCTCTAATCAAACACACCTGAAACACTCATAAGAACATTAGAAGAGACTCCAAATCTGAAGTTAATGGTCAGATGATGGGACATCCAAAAACATGAACTGTTTGTGTGCCTCCAGGAAAAGGGTTGGAAACACTGGTTTTAGAGTATTCAGATTGTATTTCAGTGTTCAACACAGCACCGAATGAGGAAGACTTAATAGGCAATTTATTTTCACACATTTTCAGATTAATCTGGGATAGAAGTTGAGATTCTGTGCATATGTATGGGCCCTTTTGTTTGTTAACACTTTGTACAGTAAGGTTGCATTTGTTAACATCAGTTTCATTTAATTAAAGTCAATGTATGACAACTACAAAACATGATTATTAATCTTAGGTGACACCAATATCTTTGTTAATGCCTAATTTTAATGCATTAAAATCAAAAGTCGTAATTATTTTTTTAAATCAAAGTTAATAACTAATAAAATCCAGTTGTATTTTTTAAAGTTACTATAACATAACTTTAATATGTCTTTTTCATACTGTTGATTTGAATGCATCAACTAACATTACTAATGAGACTTTATTGTAAAGCGTTATCTATTGTACATCCTTTTGCAATTTAATTTGGTTAAAATGTATTTAATCTGGACATGTACATACAAAAAATATGATTAAGTATTGTGTGTTACTGTACCTGCTAAATTAATCAATAATGAAATTGTGATAATACTATATATCATGATAAAAGTATCAACAATTAGCATTGCAACAAGAACATTGGCTACGACATAAGCATACACTCTACAATAAGCAATATACTAAGTATTTTGGGCTCTTCATTCATTAATTTTTTTTGGCTTAATCAGGGGTCGCCACAGTGGAATGAACCGCCAACTTATCCAGCACATGTTTTACGCAGAGGATGCCCTTCCAGCTGCCACCCATCACTGGGAAACATCCATCCACACTCAATCACACACATACACTACGGACAATTTAGCTTAGCCAATTTACCTGTACCACATGTCTTTGGACTCTTGGGTGAAACCGGAGCACCCGGAGGAAACCCACGCAAACACAGGGAGAACATGCAAACTCCACACAGAAACGCCAACTAACCCAGCCAAGGCTTGAACCAGTGACCTTCTTGCTGTGAGGCGATCGTGCTACCCACTGCACCACCATGCAGCCATTTTGAGCTATTATACATATTAAATTAATCCCTTTTGCAGCTCAGGTCATATCGTGATAATACCATATACTGTGATAAGGTTTCAGCAATTGATCGCAACAATTCAATTTGATACTGCCGTAAAAGCTTAGGTCAATATCCTGATAATACTTATATTAACAATAAAATTTGATACCGTTATAAAACTGAACTGAAGCAGTTTCAATTTACTAGTAACTATCAATTATTATAACACTAGTCAATTTAATAGTCTGTTAAGCTGCTTTGACACAATCTACATTGTAAAAGCACTATAGAAATCAAGATGAACTGAACTGAATCAGCATAAACTCATACCGCTTCAGGGAATCTATGATGTCCATGGAGAAAGTTTCATCCCAGCCGCAGTCGAGCAGAAAGCGAAACTCGTCCACCTGTAGCAGGTAACACAGAGCAGATTCCTCCTGGACTCCGGATAGAGCCGTCAGCTTGATGATGGACGTCATTCTGCTGTGTGAATGAAGAATGAACATCAGAGATCATCAGTAAATCACCAACAGAAAACAGCACATTTAGACTTGACATTTGATTTTAAATCAGAATGACATTTAAGAACATTTCTATCACAAGAAGTGAGTCAGACACAATGATTGCAGATTTTGATAATACTTTGATATTTGCAGTGGTGTAAAACACTTTAAAAAATAAATTAAGTACTTGTAATTTAACTGAGTCCAGGTACAAAGAAGAAAAAAAATGCGTCTTATGAATGTATTTACAGGTAAAACGAGGAATGCACTGATCTCAACTTAAACAAGAGCAGGTGGTCTAACAATATAGCGTTCCGATGTTATTTCAGAACAGCATATCTGTGATTTCCTCATTCTTATTGAGCTCACGACTGTTACGCATGCTGAACTCCACCACTGTATAACATTCTCAGAGTGATCTTCACCATGGCAGAGCAAACTGAAGATGCAGTCCTTGAAGGACATTCAGCTAGCATTGAATAACGGTCAGTGTACTGTTAGGAACCCACATCAGGCAAGTGTGATATAGGGAAGTCTTTTTCATGCGTCATAGATGGAAATAGAAAATATTACCCTTTGCATGATGTGATAATACCTCAAAGTTTTACCTTTTAGCAGTCTCAAGACTGGCGGCACTCATGTCTCATCACAAAGGGGCAAACAAAACTGACATTTAGCCTAAAATCCTTGCACAACCTACAATTTTATCTGTTATCTCTCTCTTTTGGTAGTACCTAATTTAACGTGAGATTTTGGGAAACCAGATGTAAATTAGCAGGAGACGATCAGGTAGAAAATTATTCCAACGGGCAGCAGGTGAGCAAAGACTGAATATAGCGTTTGGGTGCGGATTAAAAACCTTGCAGGAGCAGGACTTAAATAAACAGTCCGGCGCAGACCTCTACCGATAACTTTTTAGATTTGGAGGCTGATATATTAGCCGATAAATATAAATATTTTCCATTTTTTTCTAAATGATTACAAACAAAACACATACAGTGAATAACTGATTTATTTAAAACAACTTAAAGTTTGATCTGGATCTCTGAACTTTATTAAGCAACTATCCTAAGGCCAACTTTCTTTTATATAAATACAATCTACTGCCTGGCAAACAAAGCCTAAATAAAGCAATCAAGTAACTAAACTTATTCAAAGTACCAGTAAAATAAAAAACTGTGGTGGCAACAAGAATTTGAAATGATTCAACCAGTAAAAATTGTAAAAATATATAAATATAGCTACAAGCAGCAATTAAAAGCCAAGCAGCAAAAAAAAAAAAAAAAATCGTAAATTACTCTGACATATGTTCTAAAATATATTAAATATGAGCTTAGTTTTTTGTAGTGCACAGATAATGATAGCCGATATCGATATGGCTGCCGATATATATTGTGCACCCTTACTTCAAGCAGTACTTGCTGCATTTTCATCATTTATGTTATTCTGTCTTATACATATTACATTTCTTGGTATATATATATATATATATATAATCTTGGAATTTTCTGGCCAAAATGCATTTCATAATAAAATCTGAGGACCCTTTTCTCCTCCTAGAATGTCAATACCTTTTTTTTTTTCACTTAATCTTCAATCTTTTTTTCACTCACATCATTTTGAGATCAGATTAACAACAACATGGCATTTAAATAAGAAAATCATCCAGCAATTTACCATAGTATTATTATGGTTTACAAAAGTCAATGGCACATGTACTATGTTAATACGTATTCTTGAATTTGAAATGGTTTCAACCAGTAAAAATTATATATAAATATAGGCTACCCAGCAGCAATTAAAAGCCAAGCAGTCCAGATTAGTACATATATACAGTGTTTTATATATATATATATATATATATATATATATATATATATATATATATATATATATATATTATATATATATACATCAAGGGTTACCACAGCAGAATGAATCGGAAATTACTCTGACAATATGTTCTAAAACATATTAAAATATGAGCTTAGTTTTTTTTGAAGTGCACAGATAATGTTAGCCGTTATCGATATGGCTGCCGATATATTGTTACTGTGCACCCTTACTTCAAGCAGTACGTGCTGCATTTTCATTCTTTATTTATCTGTCTTATGCATATGTATGTGTGTATGTATGTATGTATGTATGTATATATATGTATATATATTTTTTTTCTGAATTTTCTGGCCAAAATGCATTTCATTATAAAATCTGAGGCCCTTCTCTCCTAGAAGTTTGATAGTATTTTTTTTCACTCAATCTTATATTAAGCCTAATTTTTGAGATCAGATTTAACAACAACATGGCATTTAAATAAGAAAATCAATCCAGCAATTTACATAGTATTATTATGGTTTACAAAAGTCAATGGCACATGTACTATGTTAATAACGTATTCTTTGATGTAGCTCCAAATACCATAGTATTATTATCTGATAACATCCCTGTAGCATGACCCTAACCATAGAACGTTTTGTAAACAAGCTAACGTTAACGTTAATTCATACATATGCTAATAAAGACAACAGACAAGCATATAATGAGAAAAACTATCATTTCAAGACACAGAGCGGAAATAGTTTGAAATAATGAACGAATAAAGTACTCTTGAGCCTTCTTTGTTTACACAATTTCTAAACATTAAGATAAATCTGACATTAAACTTAAATCTTAACTCAATGAAAACACATTAGAATCAAACAAATGAAGTGGTGTTCTTGGCAAAACTGACCGAATATATGTAAATATAAAGGTACATACCCGAATCCTGTAATATCACCTTTTGAATTTAGGAGGTTTGGTTTCTTATAATGTTATGAAAATCGATCAAAAAATCATCTTTAATCATATTAATGTGTGAAGATCGGCGGCATGAGAGGAGCAGCCATTACCACCGCTGCCGACGTCACTAGACTCTACCACTGACAGTTTTAGAGGGGTACTTATAATAACCAACAAAAGTCTCCTAAACGTAAAGCATACACTCCCTTAATTATATAGATATTAACTTTTGGATTAAATATATTTCAACAATATAGTTATTATGGAGACAGACTACAATTCTGACCGAAAATTAATTATTAATTGCGAAACTCGCGATTCAAAGCCAAGATTTTAAGATAGAAAGTAGGAAAGAAAATAAATTATATTTCAGCGGAGGAAACAGTCTCCCGTTATTTTTCTTAAGATAAATCTAATACATGATAAAACAAATAACTATAATAAAGTGAATAACGAATAATGAATAAGTCCAAAAACAATATACCTAGAATACACTTCAGTGTACCATTAAGAGCCAGGGTATTACTTCATTTATTTAATTTAATTTGATTAACCTGCACAAATTAACAGCGAATTTTAACTTTCGGTTAAACTGTGCCTGTAACACAAAGGTTTGATGGTGCCTCCCTTCAAACTATTGACATATGGTGCAGCCCAAAGCCCTCTCACCCTTCTGCTAATGCTGCTGTGCTAGCACTCTCAAGGTAAACGACTTTATATCCTCATAAATGTTACTAATAAACGCGTGCTTATTCCTAATTGTGAATATTAGATGTTTGATAGAGTTATATAGCTGAAAGTGACAATACAATCTCGTATATGTGTGAGGATATTAGCAGATAGTGTGCACAAGGGCCCACAACAGTCACCTTCACGTCAACAAATATTTTTCTATCATAATCTGAATATTGTTTCTATGATGATACTACGACTTGAGTCAATAACGTTACATATAAATGAATAAGAGTTTCTGAGGAGTTCTGCAAACAGACAGATCAGTAACGTTAACGTAAATTCAGCGGAATTTCAGATTTATTTATATATTATAATGTAATTAATAAACATTACGGACAAAATAGTATTAAAAATGTATGTTCAGGTGTTCAATGTACAGTAAAAGCAAACTAATATAAAAACGGGTTATCTGTTTTTGCTTATTAACTTAATTTACATTTAATATTATGTGTATTTAATATATTAATAATATATTTAAGCTAAAGTTGGTTTTATATTCACACATTCAGACTTTCTCCATTATATAATTTCAGGAAAGTATTCTTTGCAAATCCTAAATAGTGAAATCATATTAGAGGCCAATGACTATCAAAGTACAACAGTGTTCACAGTCAGTTAAATAGTGCTAATGTTGTTTGCAAATATGACTTGAATGCTAATTCTGACCGAATATTCAAATTAGCGTGGTAAACACTATAGGGACCGTTAAATGAAGGAATGTGCGAATATATAACAGCACATTCATTCATTTAACTGTTTACGCCAATTTAAAATTCAGTCAGAATTAGCATGCAAGTATGACTTCAAAACCACATTAGCACTATCTAATTGACTGTAAACAATGCTGTACTTTGACAATCATTGGCTGCTAATATGATTTCTCGATTTAGAATTTGCAAAGAATACTTTCCTGAAACTATATTATTAAGGAGAATGTCTGAATATCCGAATATAAATACAACTTTACCTCTATAAGGTTTTTAACGCAAGACACTGCAAATGAATAGTAGGGAAAACGATCACCATTCTTCCCCAGTAGATTTGTGTATGTATGTTATAACTAAGCTTGCTAAAATAGTGTTTAAATGTGCAAATGAATTTTTTTTATATATATTTATTATTTATTCATTTCACAGAACTCTTTGGAGTTTGAATGAAGAGAGTAATGCATCTTTATGTTTAGGGCTGGGCGATATCGCAAAAATGCAACATTGATAATTATTTTCCATATTAAACGATAACCATGTAAGTTCCTAATGCTTCCTTGTTTAAAAGAATACCCCAACAATGACTGAAGACAGAAAAATTAGAGGCTCCATTAAATGGCATAACATTTTCGGCCGATACACTTTCAGTGGCTGAAAACTCAGTACATCTCTAATATCAGCACACTTTTAGATTCCCAAAATCGTCTGCGAGTTTACAGTACACAACATGCTTTGTAGAAATTCTGTGAATTAAACTGCACAACCCAAAAGAAACAATGCTAATCTAAAGGATAAGAGTCGGCTCACTTTAAAACAAAAATGATTGATTTGGTTTTACTTGACAGTTTTGCTTTTATGAGGGAAAAGTTTCGTTATGGATGTGACAGATGTGAAAATGCCATTATTGTGACTTTGGCAAATCAATTATAATAGTTTGAAAACACTAAGAGAGACATGTTTGAGTATTTCTAAAGTCGCTTACACCCAAAATCTAGAAACGTTTCACTATTTTGGTCAAAACTTTATTTTTTTAATGGCAAGGTTGACATTTGCATGGAATTGCTCATTATCTTTCTTCTATGTGAATTTTTGTTTTGAGTTTTTACTGCAAATGTCTCATTCATAATGCTGGAATTGCTCAAATAACTCTTAAGTTTTGTTGGTTTAGTGTATAATTCATACATGCGAGTTCAGTCATGTGAAAATGTTCCATTTTTAAAAGGAAGCGTAACACCAAACTCTCCCCTAAACCCAACCGTCATCAGGGGATGAGAAAATCCTACTAATATGTCTGAACGGGATGGTCAGGGTGTCCGCAGGGTCTTTAAAAAACTCTTAAAATGTTTTACATTTCAAAAAAACTAAATTAAGCCTTAAAAAAAGTCTTAAATTCACTGAAATTTGTCTTGTAGGTCTTAAATCTTTTTAAACAGGTCTTAATTTCCCTTTATCCAAGTAAAGTTACACAATCAGTGGTTAGCACTGTCGCCTCACGGCAAGAAGGTCGCAGGTTCGATCCCCAGCTGGGTCATTTCTGTGTGGAGTTTGCATGTTCGCTCTGTGTTGGCGTGGGCTGCCTCCGGGTGCTCCGGTTTACCCCCACAAGTCCAAACTAGGCATGGGACGATAACCGTTTTCAAGGTATACTGTGGTTTGATAAATTCGAGGTTTAAATACCATCAAAATGTTCTGTAATACCGGTCCTAAAGTATGAGTAAGATTTTTTTATTTACTTTTTTTTTGTTTGTTTGGGACAACAGTATCTCCAGCAGAAAAATCTCCAAAGTTGCCGTTTTAAATTTTAAAGAAATCTGTGTTTTCAGAATCAGTTTTATTGCCAAGTGTGTTTCACACACACAAGGAATTTGTTCTGGCTACAGAAGCTTCCAGTGTACATAAAGTGACAAGTGACAACACAAAAGAAAGATAAACATTAAACAGATGCGGTTAGTGAAGAAATCTGGATGTTGAATTGTATGTACAGATTGTTATAAATATACAGGTTATAAGGTGCTGTGTTCAAGTGCGTATGTAGAAAGTATTGCATTGTATATTGATATAAGGTGCTGTGTACAAGTGCGTATGAGAAAGTATTGCACATATTTATTGCACAGTAGGGGAATATTTAACTGTTCATAAGGTAGACAGCCTGAGGAAAGAACTTTTCCTGTGTCTGGCTGTTTTTGTGCTTGGTGCTCTGAAGCGCCGACCAGACGGTAACAGTTCGAACAGAAAGTGTGCTGGGTGTGAGGCATCCGGAGTGATTTTGCGAGCCCTTTTACTCACTCTGGAAGAGTACAGTTCTTGAAGTGTGGGAAGGGTTGTGCCAGTGATTCGTTCAGCAGTCCGAACTATTCGCTGTAGTCTGCGGAGGTCGGTTTTGGCATTTTTTGAAAGAAATGAAGACAGCAGAAGTCAATAATTCATTAAATTGTTTAGGCCGGACAGGTTTACTGCAAATTTAAAATGTTTTTTAAATTAAAATATATTGTTTTCAAAGGGGGGAAAAAGTTTTGTTTTTTACCCAGACGTTTAAAAAGAACTTATTTTAGAGCAGTAATCTCCTTACAATGATACCATGAAACCGTGCTATTTATATCCGAGGCTATCATACCTTAAGAATCTTATACCGGCCCATGCCTGGTCCAAGCACATGCACTATAGATGAATTGAATAAGTTAAATTGGCTGTAGTGTATGAGTCTGTCCCCGCTGTGGCGACCCCTGATGAATAAAGGGACTACACTTGGCTTTTCCTCCCATAGACTTCCATTCATACGCACGTGAATGCATCAGAACGGAAACGCAAGGTCATGCGTCAAGTTTCGCAGGTTGCTGCGGTGCAAAAGTTCAAGCTTGGTGAACTCTAACCTGCGAAATCGCATCACTTGACTGCATGAGACCCGTCGAGGAACAAAACATGACCTCTCTGGACAGAAATTTAAAACATGGAGCAAATCGCTCGTTTTTTAAATGTCTAATGATCTTGTTTAATCCCGCCCCTTTTCGCAGCGCCGCACGACAGAATTTCGCACACACAAAGCCCGGTGTGACCGTAGCTTAAGCCGCAGGAAAATGAACGAGATACAATTCACGACAGCTGTTAGACATTTTTACAGCGAATTCTCCTAATTAAATTCCCTAATTTAAAAGAAAACTAAAACAACACCTCCCTTTACATGATCTTCCATTAATAAAAAAATATTTACAGAAGTAACCGTGCCATTAGAAAACAAATCCTCAGTGTTTAGCCCCGAGTAAGCCTAAAATTTCATTATAGCGGTCTTAAAAAAACGTACATTTAATTTGAAGTTCATACGAATTATCCACTGAATCCTAAAGTTCTGAATTGGCATGAGATAGCATTGGATTTGACTGTTTTCTCCATCATCAGGCATCATGGTGAAGTTTGCAGCGTTTGTTCGTGAGCACTGGGTCAATATCCTGGTGCCCATGGGTTTCGTCATGGGTATTTATCTGGACCGGTGGAATGACCAGAAACTCACGGCGTTCAGGAACAAGAGCGCTTTATACAGCAGGTCATTTGAGCTCTTATCAACTCAGAGTGTGTGTTTGTTTGTTTGTAAGTGAATGTGTTCTGAGTGTGTAACTGTGATTTCAGGGAGCTGAAGCCCGGTGAGGAGTACACCTGGAAGTGAGGCTCCGCCACTGATATTTATTGGATCTGATTCCCACCATGTGTATATTGTCTGTCCAGCGACTGTGTCTGATTGCAAACATGCTGCAATAAATTGTCAGTTTAGTTCTGTAAGGCCTCGTGGTTTTGATTTCTCAGAGCTTAAGGACAAGTGATGGGACACTGAAACTCCAAACTCTTCATCGCATTAATATGTGCTCTGATATGATTAGTTTTGATCACCATTCAGGGATTATTATTATGATATGGGCATTATGAAATAACATCAATAGTCCATGTTTTTCATTCTTTTATAAACTACTGATAATGGCTTTTAGGAAAATCCAATAATAGGATGTTTAGATAAACAAATAATACATATATTCATGTGCTGATCTGGTGTTGAGAGATTATTATGAATGTTTTATTCTAATTAACAGACATGCTTTTTAATTTTATGAACTTAGTCTTCATTAATAAATACGTTACATATACACTCCCATATCTATCCATCCATCTGTCTGTGTGTCGGTCTATCCATCCATTCATGCATCTATCAATATGTGTCTATCCATCAATATATTTCAGTCCAATCCATTCATCTTTCGATCTGTCTATCCATCCATTCATCTATCGATCTGTCTATCCATCCATTCATCTATCGATCTGTCTATTCATCCATTCATCTATCGATCTGTCTATTCATCCATTCATCTATCGATCTGTCTATTCATCCATTCATCTATCGATCTGTCTATTCATCCATTCATCTATCTATCATCCATCTATCTGTCTATCAGTCCGTCTGTCTGTCTATACATCCATCTTTTTATTAATGCATCTATCGATTCATCCATCCATCTTTCTATACAGCCATCTGCTTATTTATCCATCCACTTATCCATCCATCTATTCATCTATCCATCCGTCTGTCTGTTCATCTATCCATCCATCAATCCGTCTGTCTGTTCATCTATCCATCCATCAATCCATCTGTCTGTTCATCTATCCATCCGTCTGTCTATCTATTCATCTATCAATCTGTCTATTCATCAATCCATCCATCCGTCTGTCTATTCATCTATCCATCCATCCGTCCGTCTGTATTTATCTATCCATCCATCTGTATATTCACCTATCCATCCATCCGTCTTTCTATTCATCTATCCATCCATTCATCTATCTGTCTATTCATCAATCCATCCATCTGTTGGTCTATTCATCAATCCATCCATCCGTCTGTCTATTTATCTATCCCAGTGGTTCTCAAACTTTTAAACCCGCGACCCCCATTGTAAGATCGTCAAGAACTCGCGACCCCCCACTACCAAAGCATATACAAACAATAAAAATAGCTTTTTTTTAAGCTGTTCACAATATTTTAACTATATTTACTATAGATTACAGGGCTCGAAATTAACATTTTTGCTTGGTAACACTGGTGCTTCTAACTTTAAAAATGTAGACGCACCAGCCAAAATTTAGTGGCTTCCACCAATTATCGCACTGTTACTACACGTTTTATAAACAGATTTATTGCATTTGAAAATCAACACTAATCAAAACTAACAAGCAAAAAAATAAATATGCATGCGTGAGGAAAATATGTCTTAATGAAATCCCGTTATCACAAGAAAAGACATTTTTATAACATGATTGAGTGACCAAAAGATACACGGACGGATATCCCAAAAGATATCCCACAGACTTTACAGTGAATGCTAGTTATTTTCATAGCAGACTTGAAGCCAATGGAGGTCTTTTATCCACTCTTCAATAAGTATAGCTGGTGGATTAACATTCAGCACATGATCAGTAATCAGATGTGCAAATATTTGTAGCTTTAGGTGTTTCTAAGACAAAATCTGTCAGTGTTGTTTTCATTCTCTCGTCTTCAGCGCTTTACATTTTCGCGGTTGTAGCTCCTGTCATCTGAAGACAGGAGGCGTTGACTGAGTGTTGACTGAGTGATTGACAGCTGATTTTAACCAATCATTCGTGTTCAGTTCTTAGAGCAGTGGGCCAATAAGAAGAGCGCGAAGGCGGGGCAAGCGTTGAAGGCTTTGTTTACTGCGGCAAGTTGACATGACAACAGTTTTAAACTGTTCCTGAGCGCTGCGTTCCAAGTACAAAGATGCATTCTGCCCGAATGTGTCCTAAATACTTTATGAATCAGTAATATCTTTTTAAAAATCTGAAAATATTAGCTTTCACTTGTAATACTGAAAAATATTTATTATAATCACTGAAAATTACACAATTTTTAAATAACTCTCGCGACCCCTTGAAATTATTCTGCGACCCCCGCAGGGGTCGCGACCCCCAGTTTGGGAACCACTGATCTATCCATCTGCCTATTCATCAATTCATCCATCCGTCTGTCTATTAATCTATCCATCTGCCTATTCATCAATTCATCCATCCGTCTGTCTATTAATCTATCCATCCGTCTGTCTATTTATCTATCCATCTGCCTATTCGTCAATCCATCCATTCGTCTGTCTATTAATCTATCCATCCATCCATCTGTCTGTCTATTAATCTGTCCATCTGTCTGTCTATTAATCTGTCCATCTGTCTATTTATCTATCCATCCATCTTCTATTCATTAATCTATCAATTTATTCATCAGTTCATCCATCTATCCTTCCATCCGTCCGTCTATCCATCTCTTCATTCATCCATAGATCATCTACCTATCTGTCACTCTGCACCCATCAGTCCATCCATCCATGGATCTATCTATACATCCGTCAGGCTATCAATCTATCTATGCATATATCGATCTGTCTATCCATCCATCTATACATTCATCTATCTGTCTATCCATCTGTCTGTCTGTCTATCCATTTATCCATCTATCTATTCATGCATCTATTGATCTATCCATCCATCAGTCTGTCTATCCATCTGTCTATCTATCTATCTGTATTAATCCATCCATGTGTCTATCCATTGATCTATCTGTCTCTGTCTATCCATTAATCCGTCTATCCATCTCTTCATTTATCCATAGATCATCTATCTATCTGTGACTTCTTCCATCAGTCCATCCATGCATCTACATCCGTCAGGCTGTCCATCCATTTATGCATATATCGATCTGTCTATCCACCTATCTATTCATGCATCTATCGATCTATCCATCCATCAGTCTGTTTATCAATCCATCTATTCAATCTATACATCCATCTATGTCTATCTATTCATACGTCTACCGATCTGTCTATAAATCCATCTATTCATTTATCTATCCATCCATTCGTCCGTCCATCTATCCGTCCATCTATCTATTTAGGCATCGATTGATCCATTTATCCATCCATGCGTCTATCGATCTGTGCCTTTCCTTCCGTCTATCTGTCTATTCATCTATCTATTCATCCATTCGTCCGTCCATCTATCCATCATCTGTCTATTCATCTATCCATCTTTCCATGTCTGCCTGTCCATCCATCCATAAAAGAAACCCCCAAACACTCCTCAGTTTATTTCTGAAGATCTTTTATACACAAAGGATCATTTTTCAGTTTACAAACCAAATATGTAGTTTAAAAAAACGACGAGCACTGAAGGTCAAGCGCTCAGTGTTTTATTCAGCTGATAGCGGTTCAGCTGTGAAGATCAATCCCTTCTCAAAGAGCAGCTCGGCCAGAGACATCTGCAAAAACACATAGCATAACACACTTAAACCAGAAAAGAGTCCTATTCAAGGGAAAGTTCACCCAAAAATGAACATTCTGTCATTATTTACTCTCCCTTGTCACACATCTGTTTGAGTTTCTGTTAAACATAAAAAAAATAGATATTTTGAAGAATGTTGAAAATCTGTAACCATTGAGTTCCATAATATTTGTTTTTCCAACTATGGAAGTCAATGGTTACCGGTTTACAGCATTCTACAAAATATCTTCTTTTGTGTTTGACAGAAAAATAAAAAAAAAATAAAATAAAAAGGTTTGGATCCATTTGAGGGTGAGGGATTGTTATTTTTGTTTTGCGGGTGAATTATTAATTAAAGCAGTACCTTAGCCTCCGCCGTCTCGCATGGTAAACTAGCCACAGACACAAACTTGGGATATGAGTGAATCAGAAACTCCATGGCATCGATGTGCTGTTCAGAAACACACAATCAGACAAATGCTAAAATGCTTCAATTTCAGACAGGAGTGTTTGTTTACCTCTGTTTTCATCTCGAAGCTCTTGGACGCTTCTTTATGGTAGACTCTGGAGTTTTCAGTGGTGTAATAAAGATGTACAGTGTCTCCATCACTGCACAACCTATATGGAGAGAGAGATATATGGCGGATTTATTGTCTTTAAATCACCACAGAATGGACAAACATATGACAAAGATATGGATAAATATACGTCAAAGATATGGCAGTTGCATTTCTTTTCTCATTCAAGAAGCCGTTTCACTCACGACAGAGACATTCCTGTCAACATTGGGATGTGAAAATAAGGAATATGCCCACCATAATAAGGGATTACCCCGACCCCCCCCTTTAAAAAAATCCCCAAATTACTAAATATGTTCTTCTAGAGCTGTTTCATTATAAATAAACAGGTAAATGGTCAGTATTGTTTTATTATTATCCTTTACAAAAGAAAAAATTAATATTGTACATTAGCAGCAAATACATTAGCAAACAGTTCAGCTTATTAAAATTAAGAGCTATTATAATGAAATGGAATCAAGCTATCAAATCTCATTAGCTGTTTCTTCACGGTATAACTTACACATTCTGATTAAAGAGCAACGAATGAATCTCTTATTTATTTAGATTTTTTTCGTTTGATTAAATAACAGGTGTCACTTTTAAAATGCACACATCTAACGTTATAATGAAAGCATTCGACTGCTTTCCTAATTTTTTATTAGGACGAAATTAGTTGTGTTTGAAAAAACCGACCAAGATCGACATCTTTAGATGTTATTATTATTATTAATTATGTGTATATCTCTGTTTAAACACGCACCCAAAACCTAGACTTTCGCTCTGTTTTAAATCGAGTGTGCAGAATCCGTTTGGGAAACAGTCTATTTATCACTATGGAGCACGTCAGCTGACAGTCACGCACCGCTATATGACTGTTTTGAGGATTGCATATGAAGGGGGAGACGGCACCTGTAATGAAAAGGAAAGGGAATCCCGCCATTTTTATATTTATTTCAAAGTGTTCTCATGCCTAAACAAAGCGAAAGCACAGAACAGACTCTCATTTAAGAGCAAGGGCGGCCCCTGGTGGTTCGGCGGTATGGGTTGCGTATAGGGAGGAACGGCTCTTTAATGTTTATTTGCCACTCTTCAGAGAAAAACTGAAAATACGGGAGAAATATGGGAAAATACCTTTACGGGATGATAGCAGGATAGAACTGTAAAATACGGGAGAATCCCGGGAAAAATGGGAGGGTTGACGGGTATGGACAGAGAATAAAAGAATATCCCTATCCTTAAAGAGCCCCTATTATGAGTTTTGAGTGTGTATGAGCTTTTTGCAGTGTGTAACACAGCTCTTGAGTGAATGAAAACATCCATCTGAGGTTTAAATGTAAAGGTGCAGCGTGTTTAAAACTATTCTTTAGCAAAATAGTTGACTCAGAGTCGAATAAACGAACCGGGGGTCTGGATCTTTTGTTTGATCGCATTGACATCGATACGCTACATCACCAAGTATGTACTTCCAGTTGCGGTAAAATGTGAACGCCCTTTCACTTCAGACACTAGCGGAGGCACGGGGGATCACGGGATCAAGACGCGAAGATGACGATCACTGACAGATGGAGATTTGGCTGAAGGAAATAAAGGGTTAAAGTACATTTTCACAACAATACCACAGTATAGCCAACCTAGTGCTGTATTTGTTCCTGTCATTTTTCTGTTGACTGATACAATAACCTACGCTGCAACGTGGGATTCACCAGCCATTTGCTACTAAAGGAGTTGCAGAGACTATGGGACTTTGTTAGTAACTTTTACAGTTCAACTGGACCAGTTTCTTCTTCCTCCGGATCATAACATTTAAGTCTCATTAAAATTGTTGCCTCGTTTTGTGTAGTTTGCAAAATATGTCTTTAATTGTGTGTTATAAGTTGTAATCGCCCTGTGCTGCTTGTAATCATGCATCGATTATGGATCAGTGCTTGTACTGTATCTCTCAGGTTAAATCTGTATGGGCTATTTCACATATCGCGTCCAAAACCATGTTAAAAACGTGACGCGTGCTTCTTCCTTTACTGATTTAAATGCGTTTCTGAACTGGCGATCCTCTGCTGTTTGCCTTTGCTATGGCCACCATCAGCTGTTCATCACACGCGGTCAGTTTTCAAAATAGTTCAACTTTTGCCACTGTGTGGATTAATACTGAATGCGTGTCGTTGTTATTACTTGGGGTTAGGTTTAAGAGTAGAGTATATGCTGGTGTTTAACTGCATTGCTTTATTGCAGTGGTTCTCAACTGGTTTGGCCATGGGACCCACATTTTTACATGGTCATCAAGCCGCAACCCAAATTTTTAGGAATATAATTTTAGGAATTATAATTTATTTGTATTTATTTGTTAACATACACAAGTAGTGACAGATAAATCATAAGAAAATCACCAAGACTTACAAATAAACAATATTTTATTGCTGTCATTTATCAAAATGTCTCAAATAATAGACATATTACAAAGTAAAAACGACAAATACTGTAAACAAGGGTAAGGGAAGGTTCAGTTACCATGAACTAAACTGAACTGTTAATAAAACATCAACACTGATCCTGTTAAACAGAACAAACCAGCAAATTACAGTAAAACGATTAAAATAATCAGAACCATTTTTATAATAATCACCAGTTATTTGCTCTTCTGTTCTGCTATTGTGTGAGCTTTCTTGGTCTTTGCTACACGGTAAGCTACACAGTAAGATGCGCGGAGTGCCTGTACTTGTTTTGAACATGAAGATGTTAGCCACTTTTGTGACGCCCTCAGCTTTGGGGTCGTCTTTAAAAATAGTCCAAGGGTTGTCCTTGCAACTGTAATGTTAGGTTTCTAAATTCATTCATTCATTTTCTGCCGCTTTTCCGGGGCTGGGTTGCAGGGGCAGCAGTCTTAGGAGAGAACCCCAGACACTTCCTCCAGCTCCTCCGGGGGGATCCTGAGGCATTCCCAGGCCAGCCGAGAGACATAGTCCCTCCAGCCTGTCCTGGGTCTCCCCCGAGGCCTCCTCCCGGTGGGACATGCCTGGAACACCTGCCTAGGTAGGTGTCAAGGAGGCATCCGAAACAGATGCCAGAGCCACCTCAGCTGACTTCTCTCGATGTGGAGGAGCAGCGGCTCTACTCCGAGCTCCTCCTGGGAGAGCTCCTCACCCTATCTATAAGGGTGTGCCCTGCCACCCTGCTAAGGAAACTAATTTCAGCCGCTTGTATCCGAGATCTTGTCCTTTCAGTCATGACCAAAAGCTCATGACCATAGGTGAGAGTAGGAACGTAGATTGACCGTAGATTGGTTTCTAAATGTTGTTTTACTTTAGAAGGTTTCAAGCTCTCTTGTGAGAGCACCTCACTACATATGACACTGAACGCATTTCAGCATGTTGTTGGAGACCCCCGAAACCAAAATATGAGCTTTTTAAATGCAAAATAGGGGCTCTTTAAGACTGGACTCGTTGACTGATTTTCTTGTAACACTTTACAGTAAAGTTGTATTACTTAATGATAGTTAACGCATTTACTAACAAAATATGAACAAACAATGAACAATACATTCATAACAGTATTCGTTCGTATTAGTTAAAGTTAGTTAAAGGGCACACAGTTTACCTATTTTTTATGATTTAATATTAATATTATGGTTCTTCTGAGTGTGCTAATTTAGGTTCAGAAACATGAAGTGTCCCGAATCGTCGCGCCATGCATTTTAGAATTCTTACCATGGGTTTCTATCAGGGTACACACAACGGTGCTTCATGTCGGCATCTGTCCGCGGCGCCCAGCCGCCGACTTGAAGCGCTGTTGTGTGTACCCTGATAGAAACCTATGTTTAGAATTCTAAAACGCATGCTAGTTAAGATCACAGGGAGCTTCTGTGATCGCGAGAAATGCAAACGGCTGAAGTATAAGGTAGACTCAATGAGAAGTACACATGTTTGCAAACCTACCTAAAGATACAACCAATAATTCCGATTAGAGCGATAATGTGGAGAATATTGCTCTTGTGTTGAGCCCAATGAGCCTTGCATCTAAAAATAGAGCTAGGGTGTTCCTTTAGTGATATCGCTTCGACTCACGCTGAAAATGGCGGACGTGAATCAACAAACTGAGGATATGATGACGCGCCTGTCAATCAATATTGGTGGGCGGGGGGACCGCTCTCCTACGTAAAGTTGCGGTCGGTCTGAAAACAGCTCCAAGTGAGCACTGTGTGTGCTTATATCACCCCAATATGACGGTCTATACACCATACATGCACATATGTCTGTCCAAACATAGATTTTTTACCATAGGTGCCCTTTAATGAAAATATGACAATGAGATTTAGTACAGTTTAATGTAAACAAGCATGAATTTGGATTTGAATAAGGCATTGGTAATGTTGAGTTATGATTAATAAATGCTCTAAAAGAATTGTTCATGATTAGTTCATATTAGTAAATACATTGAAATGTAACATTGCAAACTCATTCATTTATTCATTCATTTCTATTAGGCTTAGTCCCTTTATTAATCTGAGCTCGCCACAGTGGAATCAACCGCCAACTTATCCAGCATATGTTTTACACAGCAGATGCCCTTCCAGCCGCAACTCATCTCTGGGAATCATCCATACACACTCATTCACAATGAACAATTTAGCCTTCCCAATTCACCTATAGCGCATGTCTTTGGACTATGGGGGAAACCGGAGCACCCGGAGGAAACCCCCGCGAACACAGGGAGAGCATGCAAACTCCACACAGAAACGCCAACTGACCCAGCCGAGGACATTGCAAACTGTGACCATTTTTTTATTTGACATTTATTACAACAAAACACCAAAATGAGTGTGTATGCTTCACTTTTCACTGTCATATAAGCATCTATCTGTCCTGTTAAACTCTTTTGCAGCACACAAAATTCCAAATTCAATTAGAGTCAATTCTCATCTCTTTATTTTCTCTATAGATTGAATAGTGTTTTGGTACCTGGCAGCTCCGGCTCGCACAAGTTTGATTCGTGTTTGGCTCTTCAGTTCTACAGCCACATCCAGAGCCTCAGCGTCTCCCCATCGAGCAGGAGCGCCGTACACACTGCCGGCCTTCTCTTCTACAACACACACACACACACACACACACACACACACACACACACACACACACAGTTCATTCAAAAAAGCATCGATTCTTACGTGGAAGAAACGTGACAGAAAGGTTAAAAACAGATTAAATCAGAACGGCATTCTCTTCTAGAACACACAGACACGCACACACATGCATCAACCCACGTAAAATGAAGAGAACACAGCCACACCACACGTCTGCTTTCTAATGGCCCATTTTTACTGAGAGGTACAGTACGGTACAGGTTACCTTTATCAAGCTTGTGTTTCCACTGCCAAAAGGGTACCCTTTTGGTGGGCGTGGTGTACGCTCAGATGATGTCATATTTAAAACGCATTACAGGTCGTTCACATATCATATGATAAGCACTTCTCACAAAACAGATGCTTCATACACATCAATACTTGTTTCTAAATGTTTATTACTAACCTTTCTATGAACATGATTTAATTATAACTGCAGATCAATGATAGTGAAATAGCCTCTAACGTCTGCAATTATATAAAATAAATGAATAAATGAACATATATGAACACATACAGCGCCTTACAGTCTCCGATATGATACCAATAACAGAAACACTACACACAGCAGACATTTAGTCCTTATTTGGGTTCAAAAACAACACTAAATATAGCCCACAGTCAGAGTAAACCTCTCATCTGTGTCTGTAATCTTCAGCAGCACATGTAGCCTCTGTTAGACAGTAATTCCATCATTCTGAGTTCATATTAGTCCAAAAGGTGATGATAATAGTTAAACATGGCAGTTTGTTCATGTTTTAGGTTTCAGAAGCATCATTTGCTGCTGTTTTTTCCCGGTTTCTCTTTTGTTTTTTCACGATTCACTCTCGCGTTTGTCTCTTTCTGACAGGATCGGATATCATAGCATATTAATATGAGCTCAAAAGTTTGTTATTTCAAATATAGACATGTGGCGAGCTCTCTGAAGAAATTGAAGCCACTCGCGCTTTAGACGGGCTCGTAAACAACAGGACATGGCAGACTTTGTTCTTCTTTGGTTTGTAGATAAGACTACGACAAGCTCGGGTCGACCATGTCTCATAAATATATTTATATATTACCATGGTGTAATGTCTCGGCTGTATTTTAAAAAATGAGGCTTCCTTTGTTTTCATTGTCCTGCTTCTGCGAGTGACGTGTCTCTGTAAACCAATAGCGTTCAGCTGCACGTCTAGCTTTGCCTAATGGTACCCTTTGGGCCTGTTGGTACCCTTTGTAAAGGGGGAGCAAAAAGTGGTACGGTACAGTTCGCTTTTAGATACCCTTTGATAGTGGAAACGGCCATAAAAGCGTATCGAACCATACCACTCAGTGGAAACGGGCCATGAAATAAAATCTGACAAGTGTGTTTCACATATATTTGGGTTATAAACATGGTTAAAGGGCACCTATGATGAAAAATCTACTTTTCAAGCTGTTTGGACAGACATATGTGTAGGTATAGTGTCTAGACCGTCATATTGGGGTGATATAAGCACACCCAGTCCTTTTTTTCAATTTAACAACATAAAAACGGTGGACCAATTGGAGCGGTTTTCAGACCGACCGCAACTTGACGTAGGAGTGCGGTCCCCCCACCCACCAATATTGATTGACAGCTGTGTATTAACACGTCCGGTAGTCACGAGTATAATCATATCAACAAGAGAGGACGAGCGCAAAGCAGCCAGGAATAAAAGCTCTGTTCAGTTTTCTAGGATCATCAATCATCATCAAACGTGATCAAGAGTGAGTTTCACAAGTTTAACATGTTTTAAAACAGAGCATGTGTGTAATGAACTACAGCGATTCACTTCAGCTTTACTTCATCAGCACAGCCGCGTGTCAGAACAATTATAAAGGAAGATGCTTCCATCCTGGATGTTAAATCAGGTTTATTTTGTACATTAACATAACAGATATTCATACAGCAGTGGAGATTAACCTGTATCCCGTCACATTCGGGTGCAAAAAGAGTGCAAAGCTAAACGAGCTGTGTGTGTGCGTGTCGTGTCCGCACTGTATCTGTGTGTGTGCATGAACTTTGTAACGACATTGTGTGTGACTCATCGATGCAACTGCACAAAAAATACTCATTGGTAAAGTTCTTACTGTAGTATTTCTCACAAACGCAATGTGAGATCTGCTTCCTTTATGTCTGTCTGTTGTCTGACGCAGCCGATTAAGGCACGCAGAAAAGCACATAGAAACGGTGGGCGGGGGGGACTAGCCTTAAAGGCGCAGTGCACCAAAACCACCTCCTGGTGCAAAAATGTATAAAATAGAATTTAATAAAAGGTATAATAAAAAATCTGATGGGTGCTTTGAGCTGAAACTTTACAGACACATTCTGGAGGCACAAAAGACTCAAATCTGAAAAAAGGGGTAACCTAGGAGCCCTTTAAGTAATATGACATGTTCACATATCTTTTGCTAGTTCATTATTTGAGATGTAGAAAGCACAGAAAGTGGCCGCATAGAGAGACACTGCAACGCTAGTAAAGATTTTGGGTGTTTACAGCGGTTTGATGGCAAAATATGACTTTGTAGCTAAATTGTTAGCGGTGCCAAACAGCATTTCCTGTTGTTTACATCCTTGTTTACGTCCTCGCCACAACATGACGCTAGAAACTGTGCATATAGTTGATCAATTTTAACAAATAAAAACACCACAGGTTGTGGCTCACAATCCACAGCTTCATCTGTTGGAGGAGTTTTAGCAGAATCCAGCTATTCTGGAAGTTCTCCTTTGTCAAATGCTAGCTATATCGTTTTTATAATTCTCTGGAACGTAATTAAAATTAAACTGTAAGCACTTCTCTCTTTGTGTCGTGTCCTTTGGAAGCCCGAATACAGAACCAGAAGAAGCTCTGTGGAAATAACAGCGTTTGGATGGCACTTTAGCTTTCTCTGCTCTAACATAACAAAGCCTCTGGCCACGCCCCTTCGCTGCGCAGGGTATATGCGCATGGTAAATGCGTGTAACCGGATGCCCTCGTGATCTCATCAGCCTGGATGTATTTTTTTTGTAGTCCCCAAACTTCGTTCGCTGTTCGGCTTTGCTAAGCTAACTCTGTAAAAACTAATGTCTCCCTTTGCATTGAACTTTAAACGTCTTACATTCAGAGATGTTGTTTATGTTCACACAGTTACACATCAACTAAAGCTTAAAACAGTGGACCACCCCTTTAATTAATTTCTCTCCACTTGGGGGTGATAGTACTATAAAATCCACATGAATGATCACATCACCACTCACCAGCGGTCAGCAGAGGTGGAAGGCAGTCGTGCAGGAAGTCTTTGGCTTTCTGATCCACAGCAGCATCGACTGGAGCAAAACTGACCAGTTTCTTCATCAGGCCCTGAATGTGTGCCATGAATCGGGCTCGCCGCGGATCCTCCTGTTCATATAGTGTCATTCAAGTCAGGAATGAACAAACAGTGTGTATGTGAATGAAGAATAAACACAAGCACCTTCTCAGAGTTCTGAACGCCCATATACTGCAGGTAATCGAGCGGCAGACCCTTCCTGAACTCCACATCTTCCTCCATCGCAACCTCCAGAGAAGCTGGCATCAACTGTCGATTAAATACATGTATAAATACTCATATATGTATGATATGATATACTGTAGGCAAGTATTATTTATATGGCACATTTCATAGACAATGGTAATTCAAAGTGCTTTACATAAACAGGAATAAATGAAACAAAAACGGATTAAAGTGTGTTAAAACAGGTTTAAAACAGTGCGATCATTGTTAGGGTTGGTTTTTCTTTTTAATTAAAGGCCCAGTATGTAAGTTGGACACCCAGTGGCTGAACTAGGTATTGCATTCCTGGGTCAAAACACATGCAAGCGCAGGTTGCCAGATTGAGGACAAACAGTGTAAAGTTCACATTGTGTGATTGTCAGTCGCATGCACGAGCACAGATTTACCTTTGATTTCAGGCATTTGTCTGCGATTTCCCAAAACCTGAGGCAGAGGCGGAAGAGTGGGAATGTGTAGGTTTCATGGGTGGCATGCTGGAAATTATGAAAAGTTGTGGGGGGAAGGGTTATGCACCAGGTTTCAGGCAGCCGCCCGCTGCCATCAGACATTACACCAATGTCGGCGCTCCGGGGGTGTTATAGACTCTACCAAAAAGCTGAGGAGCGGGGGGGATTGGGTGGAGGTTAATTTCCGGGAGTTTTCCGGTAGACAGAACAAAACGAGAGATGGGTCTGAAATACGGGAGAATCTCGGGAAAAACGGGAGTGTTGGCAGGTACAGTATGCCTCTGGTGCAAACAGCCAATTGCTTACCACTGCAAATCTCCTCATGTAGTGTGTTGTTAGGACACGGGGTTACAATGTAACCTGCACACCTAATGTTTACATTCTTAATATTTATATTATTTGCTAATTAATAACCACCTCATGTGGAACTCTGAGTCTGCGCCTCAAACACTCAACGCTCAATCAATTCAGTGGGCGGGGAAACCACACTCCTACGTCATGTTGCGGTCAGCCTAAAAATTGGTGTGATTTGGATACTATTTTAACGTTAGAAAATTTAAAAAGAGAGACTCATTGACTTTATATCACCCCAATGTGACTGTGGACACACTTCCACCTGGGTATACTCATCCCGAGGCCCTCAGAGACTATGCAGCGCCACTGATTCGATCCAAGACCAGCGTCAAGATGATCCCAAGGTTTCAATAATCCAGGTCGTATCCTAAGCAGCTGCTGTGGTGGTCATGGAGGAGTGGAGAGCATGAGACTGATTCCTGTGACGCTCCGGGGACAGACAAGTCTTGCTGACGTATGCTTATACGGGGCCTGGTCGCAGGGGCAGCACTCTTAGGAGAGAACTCCAGACTTCCCTCTCCCCAGACACTTCCTCCAGTTCCTCCAGGGGCATCCCGAGGCGTTCCCAGGCCAGCCAAGAGACATAGTCCCTCCAGCGTGTCCTGGGTCTTCCCCGAGGCCTCCTCCTGATGGGACATGCCTGGAACACCTCCCTAGGTAGGCGTCCAGGAGGCATCCGAAACAGATGCCCAAGCCACCTCAGCTGACTTCTCTCAATGTGGAGAAGCAGCGGCTCTACTCCGAGCTACTCCCGAGTGTCAGAGCTCCTCACCCTATCTATAAGAGTGCGCCCTGCCACCCTACGAAGGAAACTTTTTTCAGCCGCTTGTATCCAGGATCTTGTCATTTCTGTCATGACCCAAAGCTCATGACCATAGGTGAGAGTAGGAACATAGACTGACTGGTGAATCGAGAGCTTTACTTTTCAGCTCAGTTCCTTCTTTACCACAACGGACCAATACACTGACCGCACTACTGCTGCCACTGCACCAATCTGCCCGTTTCTACGTTCTTGTTGTTCTCATGTTTTTTCAGATTTGTGAGATTGGATTATGATAGAATCTCATAGTGATTAGCTTGATTTGTATTGTGTGTGGCTGTGCGTACTTTGAGCATCAGGTCTCCCCAGCTGTTCCTCTGATAGGACGAGACGGTGATATGCAGGGAATGAGTGTCAGGCAGACAGTCGCCCTGATGAACAAAACCACGAGGAAAATACAGCAGATCTCCAGCCTCCAGAACCACATCCATGATAGGCTCCCCGATCTCATCCTGACTGAAATTAGCTTCAGGAGACCACAAACACAGAATGAGAGAGAGTTTATTATTAAAGCAGATCTGTTATGCAGAAATCATTTTATAAGGGGTTTAATAACAGTTGAGTTGTGACAGTGTGTGAATACAACCAGCTTTTAATGGTAAAAAGATATTAATTCTATTTTTTATAATCACAATTGATAAAAGCAGCCTGCAGAAACACTTTGATTGACATTCTCCCTTTGTATGTGTCATCAGAGGGGGAAAGCCCCACCCACTAGTAACCTTCTCTCTCTTATTAGCATAGACAGCCCTGAGTGAGAAGCATTATTTAGTGCATTGGCATCCATCAGCCTGTCATACTGAAGAGAGCAAAGTCGGTTGACATTCTGCCACAAGATGGCGACACCAGACATGGAAGAAGCATCAAGCGCGAGCGATTTACATGTCAAGTCAATGCAAAGACGCAAATAGACATCCTGCGGCACAATACGCACGTCATGCGAGAATAAGGTGGCGCGAATGACGCGATTCGCAGAAATGAATTGGCGCGAACTAACCGTTTTGTGCGCTAGACGCGTTTAATGCGTGTCTCGTATGAATTGCTTGAGTTGGAAAATCTAAACTTCAGCGGACATTCGCGCTGCGTTAACCAATCAGGAGCTTTCTCTTGTAGGGGCGTGATTATGATGCATCGCCATTTGTTAGTGTCCCGGGGGAAAATCCTCTAGCCGACACCGGATAGCAGTTCATCAAATTGGGCTTGACTAATTGTGAAGCACCGCTGAAAGCTTCCATCATCCAGGTATAGTTTCTGGAGGAGTTGATGAACTCACAGAGCTGGGTGCACCTCTGAATAGATCTAGTTGACTCAGACACGGCTCCAAACGAATCGACGCTGTTTTTCAGCCTTCATAAAGCACATTAACACAGATATTCTCTCAATAAAATCTATGTTAGCCATTTAGCAACGAAGCTACAGTTACCGGACTGAATCCCCGCCCATGACGCGAACCTGCATCTATTGCTCAGTGAATTTGACACGCAAATGAAGCAAGTAAACTCAAAATCTTCACGTGTCTATTTACGTGCGAAGAGCCCAATTTATTCGTGCGTACCACGTCTCGTGTGAACACAGCAGTGGAGGAGAAAAACTTTAAACTATAGCAGAACAAATCATTATAAAACAGGAAATTGACACTAAGTCGATCTCTCTCTTTTGTATGTTGTAGCGCTGTATTTATACCTTAGTTATCTGCTAGTGTTTGCTTTGCTTTGGCTATTTCAGGGTTAATTATTTTGATATCCTGATTGCAACAGAGAAATACTGGGAAATCTCTGTAGACCGATGACATTTCATGCTGTTCAGCCTTATAATCTTAAAATGTGAGCAAAATCACCTGTTTTGTCATCACTTTAGACATTACGCTAGAGAATCATTCAAACACTAGCTATAAAGTGACGTTGGTGAAGTAGAAATGGTTTCCGCTGTTCTGACGTCAGCTGCAGATGTGAATGGATGGCGGAAGAAAGTAGTTCCTCATACAAAAGTGTTTTTGAGACTCTCCGTGTTTGATTTTCCTTTTTATATTCTCAATTCTGCCGTCGAACTGTTGTCTAAATGCAATATCCCACTCGTTGCAGTGCTGTATGGCTGTACATCGGCACTGGTGGGGCACTAAGGCACTCAGCCTGCAGCCTCGAGCCAACACACACCTCCCACCAGTGCTGATATACAGCCATTTAGTGATATTGTGTTAATACTTGGTCATATATAACCAGACAATTAATCAATACAATCGCAATTATTTCTTACACAATTAGTCGTCAGCCAAATTTCATCATCATATGAGTTCTAATTATGCATAATAATGCATCTCTTTTGCAGAAGCTGCGGGTTAAAGGTAATAATACTGTAAATAATGATTCGTTTTTTTGCACAGACCAAAAATGTTTCACTATAGCAAACAAAACTGCTTTAATTTTGCACATTTAATTTAAATTTGACTTTTTAAAGTAAACAAAATTACCCAAGTGCATGAATATAAAGATTGTACTCACGACTGGACACCAGCGACAGCATTTCATCTTCACAACTGAGGAATTAAAGAGGAGTCAATACTGCGTCATTTCACATGGTAATGTTAATATTAAAGTTGATTTATAGAAATTTTAAAATGTCTGACCGCTACTGTTTAAAGAGCTTTTATTATGCCTTTTCAAACATGCATTTAAATCAGTAGAAATAAAAGACTTAACATGGCTCAATGCATTAAGAAAGTGAAACATAAAGACTACAACTGGCAGTACAGTTGAAGCAGATGAACGCAGAGTATAAATGCAACGTGCTAAATCACAAGCATATCATTCCACAGAAATCTGGCTCAATAAACAAATATTTCAGGCACGAAATAAACCATATGATCATTAATTATGGGAATGATAATCTGATAATTTTTTCACAATATAGTTCTCAAGTGTAAAGGCTGATTTATACTTCTGCATCAAGCACATGCGTGCACATCACATGGTCACATAGCCAAACACTGACGCATACCTCTTAAACAAATGGAGCTCCAAATGGAAACTTTTGTTTTATGTTTGCCCTTAAAGGGTGCAACGGTTCAATCTACTCACAGTTCAGTATGTATCACGGTTTTAGGGTTACGGTTTCGGTATGATACGGTTTGTGCTATGCTTGAAAACAAAATGCCTACAGAACAATTTAAAGAACAATAAACATATTTATTGGTTAACAAACACCTGACAATGCAACAGCTTCACACATTTGACTGTATTTGCATGCTCTTGCATTAATTAAATAAAAGTAGGGCCTTTTGAAAACTGTATGTTCAAATAAACTGATTAAGAAAATAGATAATTTCCCCTTTTTTCTATTTTACATCTCAACTCAACAGTCTCAACCAAGTATGCAGATAATAACTGTCAACACATCCTAATAATTGAGCACTTTAAAGTATTTATTACTTCTGTTTACATTATGCTTGCATTACCAAAGCAAAAACACCATCACCCCTTCACGTGCACACGCAAAATGAGGGGTAGGGATGAGGGCTAAGGGGTAGAATTGGGATTGGGCCTACTTCCGGGTGCAGTTGTGGCTGGTGTATTCTGGGAAATTTTCTTACGCCTTTGTTTCGAGTGTGGTCCTAAAAAATCTTCGTTCGAAGGGCCATCTACCCCTTCCCCTTAGCCCTACGCCTTCAAGCTAAAGAGAATTGGGACACCTCTACCCCTTCACTGGAACGCGCAAAACGAGGCGTAAGGGTAAGGAGAAGAGCTAAGGGCTAGAATTGGGATTGGACCTAAGAGGTGATTTGACAGGTCTTCGCACGTGTAATGAGCGTGAAAGGTAATCGGAAGCATACAAAGGCGGAACTGCTTTGTTGCAGTTGTTTTTTATTAACAAACCAATATTAATAATGCATATTCTGAACCGCGGATCACAGGGTGCAATGAACTGTGGGAGAACACTGGATCAATACGTTTTTTTCACCGAGAACCGTTGCATCCCTATTGCCTTATGATTAAAGTTGATGGTTGCCCACCGGTTCCCGCATCTCGATGAGTGAGTTTAACCTATTTAAGGTTATTAAGGTAGCGTTCAGAAAAAAACCAAAACACCCGCGAAGAAACTCGACACAGAGGAGCATAAAAACATACTGCCAGCTAGTGTTTCAGAAGTGCTATTGCAGAGCAACACAATCAGCGCACAGAAGTATTGATGCACGACTACACGCAAGGCAGGTGCCGTGGGTCACACCGATCACTCGACGCAGAAGCATAAACCAGCCTTAAGAGTGAAACAATTTGTTTTGTTTTCAATATCCACCTTAATTTGTTCCATTTTGTAGTGGAAATTATAAATAAAACAATTGACTTGTTCATTTAAAACTGTATATGGAACCAGCAAAAGATGGTGGCACGGTGGCTCAGTGGTTAGCACTGTTGCCTCACAGCAAGAAGGTCGCTGGTTTAAGTCCCGTCTGTACCTGTTGGTGTTGCTGTGTGGAGTTTGCATGTTCTCTCTGTGTCCGCGTGTGTTTCCTCTAGGTGCTCCGGTTTCCCCCACAGTCCAAACACATGCGCTATAGGGGAATTGGGTAAGCTAAATTGTCCGTAGTGTATGTGTGTGTGTGTGTCTGTGAATGAGTGTGTATGAGTGTTTCCCAGTACTGGGTTGCAGCTGGAAGGGCATCCGTTGTGTAAAACATATGCTGGATAAGTTGGCAGTTCATTCCGCTGTGGTGATCCCTGATGAATAAAGGGATAAGGACAATCTGACGCATAACCGATCTCTCACCGTGGGTTGTAAACTCTCCAGTGCTTTTTGCCCTCTAGTTGCACAACAAACGCCTCTATATCATCAAAATGAGGGGCAAAGCCCTGCGTCCCTGGTGGTGTCAGATACCTGAAAAACATAAAAGGGTAAACAACAACAACAACAACAACAAAACTGTGATTCCAAGAATAGAGTAATGAACAGAGCTGTGGCGAAAAAATGTTTGAGAATTGATTCAGAGATTTTCAAAATGCTTCTCTATTCTCTCTCTAATCGATTCTGAGCTTAGTTTTTAACAGCAGATGGTGATCTAGACTAGATTTGGTGATCTAGACTAGGTGATCTAGACTAGGTGATCAGATGGTGATCTAGACTAGGTGATCTAGACTAGATTTTCACAGCAGATGTTGATCTAGACTAGTTTTTAACAGCAGATGGTGATTTAGACTAGATTTTAACAGCAGATGGTGATCTAGACTAGATTTTAACAGCAGATGGTGATCTAGACTAGATTTTAACAGCAGATGGTGATCTAGACTAGATTTTAACAGCAGATGGTGATCTAGACTAGATTTTAACAGCAGATGGTGATCTAGACTAGATTTTAACAGCAGATGGTGATCTAGACTAGATTTTAACAGCAGATGGTGATCTAGACTAGATTTTAACAGCAGATGGTGATCTAGAATAGATTTTAACAGCAGATGTTGCTCTAGGCTAGATTTTAACAGCAGATGTTGCTCTAGGCTAGTTTTTAACAGCAGATGTTGCTCTAGACTAGATTTAAAGAGCAGACTGTGCTCTAGGCTAGTTTTCAGGAGAGGATGGCACTCCAGGCTAGTTTTGAAACACCAGATAGCGCTCTAGGCTAGTTTTTATACATCAGACAGCGCTCTGGGCTAGTTTTTAAACATCAGACAGCGCTCTGAGCTAGTTTTTAAACATCAGACGGCGCTCTGGGCTAGTTTATAGGAGGAGACGGCGCTCTAAGCTAGTTTTTAGGAGCAGATGGTGCTCTAGGCTAGTTTTGAAACACCAGACAGAGCTCTAGGCTAACACCAGACAGAGCTCTAGGCTAGTTTTGAAACCCCAGACAGCGCTCTAGGCTAGTTTTTAAACATCAGGCGGCGGTCTAGGTTAGTTTATAGGAGCAGATGGTGCTCTAGGCTAGTTCTTAGCAGCAGATAGCGATCTAAGCTAGTTTATAACAGCGGATGGTGCTCTAGGCTAGTTTTTACTAGCAGTCGGCGGTCTATGCTAGTTTTTAAAAGCAGACGGCACTCTAGACTTGTTTTTAACAGCAGAATGGTGCTCTAGGTTAGTTTTTAGCAGCAGATGACGCTCTAGGCTAGATTTTAGGAATAAATGGTGCTCCAGGCTAGTTTTTAACAGCAAACAGCTTTCTATGCTAGTTTTTAAAGAGCAGATTGCACTTGCTTCCAATTTCTTCCAAACAGTATTTAAAACTAAAATAATCCTTAAAGTTTGGAAAGGTTTAAGCAAATTACAAGAATGTTGACAGTGGACTATGCTTACATTAATCTTGTGACATAAAACCCAACATGGCGGGGGGCGCTGTCACGCGAACACGATGCAGACACGTTAGAAGATCAGACCTAGAAGTTAATTTCAAACTTTCTTTTGCTTTAATACGGCTTATGCATACATTCGGACTGTAAATTTGTGGATATCGTGTGTAGAATGGCTGCTCCTGGCAACAAACGAGGTGGCAAAGAGACGCGAGCTAATACAGCTAACGTTAGCTCGGCTGACTCACAAGGTACTCACTAGGGAGAATCACTTTCAGCGGAAATGTTTAAACAATCGCTGGAGTCTATGAAAAATGACATTTGTATTAAAATTGAAAGTGCGATCAGCGGTCTACAATCAGATATCAACGGAGTGATTGCCACAATTCAACAATCACTTGGCTCGCAGGAGGAGCGACTGAGAGCTGTCGAGGATTCAGCGACAGCAACGAGCAATTCTCTAACGTACCTTGAAACTACCGTGGCTAAACTCCAGACTGAGGTTACGGCTCTGTCTTTAAAGTGTGAAGATCTTGAAAGCAGATCAAGAAGGAATAACATCAGACTGATCGGAATTAGCGAGGGAGAAGAAGGCAACGGTCCAACGGAGTTCGTTTCAAACTTTCTCTGCGACCTGTTGAACATGGAGGAGAAGCCGCTGCTTGATCGAGCTCACAGGTCACTTCAACCAAAGCCCAAACCTGCTCAACCACCCAGGCCCTTCATCATTAGTCCACTTTTCCATATTTGTGAACAGATAAAACCCAACATGGCAAAACTCAAGCTAGCCTACAATTCTAGCCTAGAGCAGGGTCTGCTGTTATAAACTACCCTACTACGCTACTATCCGGTGTTAAAAACTAAGCTCAGAGTTGATTCAAGAGGGGAAAGCTATGTACTTTGAAAATCAATACAGAATTGATTTCTCAAACAATTTTATCATTAAACAATCTCAATTAATCTTCATCATACACATTTGCTCCTGTCATGCTGCCAAACTTCTCCTGAAGAACAGAGAGCACTTGCCAAACCGTGGAAGAAAACGCTTGAGGATTGAGCATTCTGATAGAGCAACCACTCTGAAAACACAGAAACACACAACAGCATCAGTGAGCAAACTTCACACTCTCAAAGTGACATCGAGGCTTAACAGAAATGTGTGACTGTAATGAGAGCCCACCAGATTTTGAAGATGTTTGCACCACAGCATATTATCACCTTCACACATTTGACATGACAGGGTATATACAGGAATCAGAGAAATAAATTCAATAGCTTTTTTTAAAGGTCACCTATGATGAAAATCACCTTTTGTAAGCTGTTTGGACAGGACTGTGTGTAGGTATAGTGTGTTCACAGTCATACTGGGGTGATATAAAGACAATAAGCCTCTTTTTCAATGTTTCTGACGTCAAAATAGGATCCAAATCCCTCATTTTGAGGCCGACCTCAACGTGACGTAGGAGTGCGGTTTTCTCCACCCACCGAATTGACCGCCGACAGTTTCAATTTACTATAATCTTCTATGTTAATATGCTTTGACACATTCTACATTGTAAAAGCGCTATAGAAATGAAGATGAATTGAATTGAGAGACGCGTATTAACATGTGTCCATAGTAATGCGTATAAACGTATCCAAAAGACAGGACGTGCGCAAAGTAACTGGGATTAAAAGATCTGTTCAGCTCTCTGTGATCATCTGCACCAACGTTTTTAAAACAGTGCATGTTTGTAATAAAGTAAAGATGGTAAAAATCGCTGTAATTCATCACCACAGCCGCAATAGTGTCAGTACAACTAAAAAAGACGCTTCAATCCCGGTTTGTGGATGTTGAATCAATTTTGCACATTAACATAAAGGATGTCCATACAGCAGTGGATATTAGCGCCGTATCCGGTCACATTTGCTGTGCAAAAACAGTGCACAGGTTGAGATTACTATATTTTTTGTGAATTACACTTACCTTTCGAAACTGTGCATTCTGAAATATTAAACTTATTTTCAAAACAATAGCTTCATATTTCAAGTGTTTTTTCCCCAGGATTGTTTAATGAACGCAAAATTACAAAGATGTAAACAAACAGCATACATTTGAATACATCAATTTTAAAGATTTTTATTTTTGGCCTTTTTGCCTTTATTAGATATTACAGTAATCAGACAGAAAGGTAAGTGGGAAAGCGATTTGGGGGGGGGGGGGGGGGGGGTTGGGGGGAAATGTCCTCGAGCTGGGATGATACCGCACCATACAGTTGAAGTCAGAATTATTAGCCCCCCTGTTTATTTTTTTCCCCAATTTCTGTTTAATGGACAGAAGACTTTTTTTCTCAATACATTTCTAAACATAATAGTTTTAATAACTCTATTCTAATAACTGATTTATTTTATCTTTGTCATGATGACAGTAAATAATATTTGACTAGATATTTTTCAAGACACTTCTATACAGCTTAAAGTGACATTTAAAGGCTTAACTAGGTTAATTAGGTTAACTAGGCAGGTTAGGGTAATTAGGCAAGTTATTGTATAACGATGGTTTGTTCTGTAGACTATCGAAGAAATATATTGCTTAAAGGGGCTAATAATTTTGACCTTAAAATGGTTTATTAAAAACTGCTTTTATTCTAGCTGAAATAAAACAAATTAGACTTTCTACAAAAGAAAAAATATTATAGGAAATACTGTGAAAATATCTGCTCTGTTAAAAAAAAAGAAAAAAATAAATTAAAAGGGGGGCTAATAATTCTGACATTAATTGGATGTTGACGCACCAACCACTAGGCTATTGCACCGATGAATACATCAATTTTAAACTATGAAATATTTAACTAATTTTCAAAACAATAGCTTGATATTTCAATGTATAACTATGCCAAGTTTATTTTGTCAAAACTGATACTTTTTTCTTATTTTACCTATTTTTCAGCATTGCTTATTCATTCATTCATTTTCTTTTCGGCTTAGTCCCTTTATTAATTTGGGGTCACCACAGCGGAATGAACCGCCAACTTATCCAGCACATTATCCAACACAGCGGATGGCCTTCCAGCTGCAACCCATCACTGGGAAACATTCATACACGCACATTCACATGCATACACTACGGTCAATTTAGCTTACCCAATTCACCTATAGCGCATGTCTTTGGAATGTGGGGGAAACCGGAGCACCTGGAGGAAACCCACAGGGATGATATTTTCATCATTTGCTGTGTTTTTTTGTTTTTTTTTTAACTAAAAGTATGAAAGATTTGATGACTAAAGCTTATAATAAAATTCATACATTCATTTTCCTTCAGCTTATTCCCTTATTCATGAGGGGTCGCCACAGCGGAATGAACCACCAACTTTTTCAGCATGTTTTACGCAGCGGATGCCCTTCCAGCTGCAACCCAGTATTGGGAAACACACAAACACACTTATACACTACGGCCAATTTAGTCCATCCGATTCCCCTATAGCGCATGTGTTTGGACTGTGGGGGAAACTGGAGCACCCAGAGGAAACTCACGTCAACACGGGGAGAACATGCAAACTCCACACAGAAATGCCAACTGGCCCAGCCAGGGCTCAAACCAGGACCTTCTTGCTGTGAGGTGGCAGTGCTAACCACTGAGCCACTCCCCAAGCTTAATATCAATTCTAGTAATCATACAGCACGCAGTTTTGCTAGTTCAGTGAGTTTCAATAGTTTTTTACCTCATAAAAATCCCATACGGTGTACGGTAACGCTCGTCCTGGAGGATTGTGGGTCTCTCTTTTCCCATTGGTGTAGCTGGTCACATCCAGATTCACTCCATACTGAACATCATCCTATACACAACACAATATATTACATTACATCTTCCAGCAACATTAAAGTTATCGATCCCCTCTAGGCCTGTCACAATAATCAATATATCGACTTATTGCACAACACATGGACATGAGCTCAATCATTTTTGATGATGCAATATATATCGCCCATACATCAGAAACAATTCTAGCACCATTTAAGCTGATTGTGCAACATCTCTATCCTAGGTGTCAGTATGGTTAAAAAACACTATAGTATTTACTCTAAACTACTATAGTATATTTTGATGTGGGTGTCTGACAACTGAAAATAGATCTGGCAGCAGATATCACAGCCTCTGTTACTTTTCACCTTGAACTTTTTTGTTAACAGTTGTTATTATTATTTATGCCTCATTGTTAAATAGTTAAAATTATTATAATTCAATTAAATATTCTTGAAAATAAAATATTATCTGTTCTTTGGAACAGTGTACTTGCATTTGATGATATTATTCCGGCATTATAAAATGAGTGGCATAAAATGGTCTTAAAATTGCAATAATATCGTTTTTCGCAATATATACAGTATTTTGGTGCAACCATAGACTGTAAAATATATGGACGGAGTACCCGTGACGTCACCCATAGGTTTCTGACCACTGCAAAAGAAGCTACAAGTAGGCGCGGACAACCATCGCCATTTTCTTCATTTGGTCACTTTGTGCGTCATCGCACCCACGGCGGGATACCAAACAAGGGCAAAGAGGCGGAGAGTGAGCGGAGCTACAGACACCTGCTGGCACTTTGCTTAGACCTGGCAGACAGACTTTACTTTGGGAGAAACGCTTGATACTTTATTACCTGCAACTCGTTTGTGTTCTGACCACATGTGTTTGGCTGTACTCTATATCAATAAAGTGTTTAGACTTTTAAAAACACTGTAGTAACACATTGAGCCACTAAACATTGTTCTTATGATGTTTTTCTACAGGAGGAAAACGCGAAATACTTCCAAACACTTCAAATATAGTCTGTGTTAGTAAATGCAGGACTATTGATGAAATCCAGCATAATACTGTATGACAATGCTTCAGCTGACTGTTCTAGAGCCTACAGCTAATCAATCTGTCACATTCTGGAGTGCTTTACTGGTCTAAAGAAAAATATTAATGATAAATGATCTTAAATAAAACAAATACATTTATAGAGATGGTGTATAAGTATATAACATTACTCACATGGGAAACGAGGCCACATGAACGGTTTGTGAGCACAATTAAGTGCACACAGCATCCCATATCATCTGATAATTGTAAGAAATAAGTCCAAAAGGCAGCTGACTGTATAAAGCCACATAAAACAACACAAAAATACGATGAATATGCTGAGATCAGTGGCTAATCTGCCGGATTCAGCTGAGGTGAAGTGACGGCGACCAGCGAGACCTAGCTGTCACTCAAGTGGCCACGCCCTTAATTATGCAAACTTAATATAACCTAATATAAAGGAAATGGATGAGTTATAAAAAAAATTCACCCCCCTCACAGTTGTCATGAAGGGTTATAATAGCTATATGAACCAACATCGTTCTTTGTACCAGGCTGTAAACACCTTTTTTTCTGCTGTAAAGTTGGCCATTCTAACAGTGGGCTCAATTGCAATTTGCTCTATTATGGAGCCAGGACTAGCGGAATTTTGATGAATTGCAGTTTCATTTACTTCCGTATTGGCTTCCCGAGGGATAGCGGGAGGTTGCCGCTTGGGTGCAACATATCGTGCGACGAAAAATAGATATCTTAACAAGCCTAATCCACTCAAAAAAAAAAAAAAAAAAAAAAGCCAAAAATACTTACGTTTCTTAATATCCGGTCGAACTCAGCCGTCGAGAAGAGTCCTTTATAATAATCCGCATTCTGTCGTTGGATCAGAATTGGCTTCTTCTCCCAGTTATCTCTAAAATGAGGACAGAACAAGATGTCAAATACACATTATAGTACATTTTTATAGATTAATTATAAAAGGGTTCCTATTTTATCCCTTTTAAATGACGTAAGATAAGACTGTGGTGTCGCCAGAATGTGTCTGTAAAGTTTCAGCTTAAAATACTCATCACATTGTTTACTATATAATGCAGAATCTGCCCATTTTGGTGTCTGAGTACAGTTTAGCTGATTGTAGCCTGTGCCTTTAAATGCCAATGAGCTGCTTCTCCCCGCCCACTGCTCAGACGTGCATGTCTGCTTCTCATGCGTTATGTCAAATAAACAGCAGTCAGTGACAATGATACTCGGATTAAGCTGAAATACAACTGGTTAGTCAAAAATACCAAACAAGCGTATTTTCTGTATTTTGGTGGAGTTAATTCAAGCCTTTCTGAAATGATGGGTCACACACTAATGCGCGTTTACTGACACCATGAGGCCGTGGCGATTATAGCGGTTAAGAATTTAATAGCGATTTTACTCTATTACTCTATTATTATTATTTTACTTTGTTACAAGTTGCTGTTTTAAAAACGTTTTAAACTTATTAAGTTAATTATTGAGGTACAGTTGATCACAGAGACTTGTAACATATGCTTTAATCACAGTTTCTTTGCAAAAAATGTTGGACATGTGTATACATGTTATTATGGAGACATGGCACCTGTCAATCAATTCGGTGGGCGGGGAAACCACACATCTACATCACGTTGTGTTCGGCCTCAAAATCACTGGGATTTGGATCCTATTTTAACGTTAGCAAATTTAAAAAAGAGACTTGTTGCATTTCTATCACTCCAGTATGACTGTGGGCACACAATACCTACACACAGTTCTGTCCAAACAGCTAACAAAAGATCATTTTCATCATAGGCCTTTTAAGCAAACTGAATGCAATCTGCTTAAAGGGATAGTTCACACAGAAATTTAAAGTCACTCACTGTTTACTCTCCCTCAAGCATTTCCAAACGTTTAGGAGTTATTCTGTTAAACACTGAGTACCAAGTATTGAGGACCAAAAGTGCTGGTTAGAAATAAAATGAAGAATCAAATTATCATTTTAATAACTGAAGCATAAAAATAAATATAAATAAATCAGAGTTTAAACAAACAAATAATGGACAAATAAATAGAAGCATTTATTAAATGACATTTAAAAACAACGGTGTGGTCTTCTGCTGCTGTAGACCATCTGCCTCAAGGCTGGACATGTTGTGTGTTCAGAGATGCTTTTCTGCAGAACTCGGTTGTAACGAGTGCTTATTTGAGTTACTGTTGCCTTTCTATAAGCTGGAACCAGTCTGGCCATTCTCCTCTGACCTCTGGCTTCAACAAGGCATTAGCACCACAGAACTGCCGCTCACTGGATATTTTCTCTTTTTCAGACCACTCTCTGTAAACCCTAGAGATGGTTGTGCGTGAAAATCCCAGTAGATCAGCAGTTTCTGAAATACTCAGATCAGCCCGTCTGGCACCAACAACCATGCCACGTTCAAAGTCACTTACATCACCTTTCTGATGCTCGATTTGAACTGCAGCAGATCGTCTCGACCATGTCTACATGCCTAAATGCATTGAGTTTAAGTTAGAAATTTGCATTAGTGAGCAGTTGGACAGGTGTACCTAATAAAGTGGCCGGTGAGTATACAATGACTTGCCAAAATAATCTAGTTAAACCTTTAATTATCACTTTAAGCTGAATAATAGTATCTTAAAAAATCTCTAGTCAAATATTATGTACTGTCACCATGGAAATTATAAAAGAAATCAGTTATTAATGAACTATTAAAACTATTGTGTCTAGAAATGTGTTGAAAAAATAAGAAATTGAGGACAAAAATATACAGGGGGGCTAATAATTCTGACTTAACCTGCACATTTTTATGCTTCAATTATTACATTAATAATTTGATTCTTCATTTTATTTCTAACCATAACAATGCCATTTAAAACCACAAACAAAAAAAATTCCCTGATTTTCCATCATGGCATATCAACAAACGTCTGGAATGGACCTTTTAAAATCCCATGATTTTCCACAAAACTCCATGACCTGTGGGATCCAACTATATTTGTGTTTTCTGTCTCAAACTGTTACCTGAAGAAGCTTTTGTCCTGCACTGGGTGAATGAGCCACTGGAAGAGTCTGTTGGCTCGATCTCTGCTGTTGTTGACCTTCGCCAGATCCGTCAGGAGAACATTGAGAGCTACATTATCGAACCTTTTGCCATTCATTTCCTTAGAGTTGCTATCCTGGAGAAACAGAAAATCATGAGCTACAAATCTCCACTGATTCTCTTATAAAGTCAGATACAGCTTTATTGTCTTTCTGCAGTGCTCAGTATATATTAACCCCTCACAGTTCACCTCTCACAAACCTCTCATTCCACTTAGGGGGCTTCCACACAGGATCTGCATCTAGTTTATATACACTATGAACAGCAGCTACGCTAATTATTCTCTTTAAAAAAAACAGATCAAGTTTACCACGTTTTATAAATACCAATTTTCTATAATTATAAAAATATTCTAACAATTAAAAGTCATCAACGACAATAACTAATACACAAGGTAAAATACATAAATAATAATGATAATATATAAGATAGAAAATCTAAAACTGTTTTTTAAGGTTTCCCTTTGATAAAAATTGTACAATTTTAGACGGATTCACATTTAAAAATATTTCATTTAAAGCCTGTCCAGATAAAAATTGTTGTCTAATAACATTAAAAATGGGGCACTCCACCAGAATATGTTGAACAGTATGGTTTCTGTTGCAATATAGACATTTTGGGGGTTCTTCCACTTTGAGTAAATGTTCATGTGTGAGTCTCGTGTGTCCATCTTGTATAAACAATCTCATCATGTCTTGACTTAAAAAATAAATTAGATTTTCTTCCTACTTCTGGCTGAATTTCAAAAAGTTTATTATTTGGGCACTGATCCCATTTGGTTTGCCATTTGTTGAGAATATAGCCTTTTATTAGTGGCTTTAGATCCAAAGGTGGGAATTTACACCCCTTCAGCTTTCCTGCTAGGGCTGTTTTGGAGGCTTTGTCGGCTTGTTCTTTTCCAAGATGTCCGGTATGTCCTGGGATCCAGCAGAAGACTATATTATAAAACTTTCTCTGTAGTTCGTTCACCAGGGCACGTGCCCCAGTAAAAATCTCCAGTGCCCCAGTAAAATGCATTGAGATATGATTTGCTTCATATGCAAGTGTATTTATTAAGAGTGGTAATTCCGAAATAAAGACGTTATTCCCTAAGTGCAACCGAACCAACGCCGGTTCACATTGATAAAAATGTCAATAATAATGGGATGCTCCAGTTTAAAAGAATTCAATATCTGTAGACAAGATTTTGAGTCAGAAAAAATAATAAAATTGTGTCCTTCAGCATTTTCAGGGTGTTCCAGAGCTAAAAAGAGAGCCTTTGCTCCCGCTGTAAAAACTGAGCTTTGATCTGGAATGCAAATGCCGTAGTGTGATTGACCCATTACTATTGCTGCAGAAACATGACTGTCCTTTTCTCACAAGCTCTCAGCTTATGTCGCTTTGGAGAAAAACGTCTGCTAATGACTAATGTAAATGTAATTTCCATGACTTTTCCCAGACCTGGAAAATGCCATGTCAAAATTCCATGACTTTTCCAGGTTTCCCATCACTGTATGAACCCAGATTATGGGAGCTTGATCTTTCTTCCATCAACTTTAAACCTTGAAAAGTTGGAAAAAGTAACATTTATTAAGCTCTTTAATAGTTTAAAGTGCTGTATTGTCTGGGTTGTTGTTGTAGATTACGCTACAAAACCTTAATAATAAACTGTCAGTACATTGTCTGTTATTTTATAGACTTATTTCTCTAGATATTACTTCTACTACTCCTATTTCTATATTAAACTACTAAAATCTCAATAAGAGTCACTTTGTTAAACAGTAGAGTTGAATTTTTAACATCAAAAGTGGACAGAGCAGAGATCAACATCCCATAATGCAATTCACAACCGTAAATAAACAGAAAACATCACAAAATATGCACACTGTTGATTAACAGACATACATACAGAGAATAAACATACTATAAAACAAATATTATAAACTTAATACACATCTGGGAAGTATCTAACTGTACATAATATGTCATTTATAGTATATCTGTCATCACACGGTTAAACACTTACACCTTCATGTTTCTCCTTCTCACTGCTGCTGGATCTCACACTGGATTTCAGAGGTTTCGTCCTTTTCTTTTTATTTGATGTCTTGCTAGGTCTGATGCCATTCTCCTTCCTTTTGATTTTCTTTGCCGGTGGTGCTTTATCCTGCAAGGCAGAAGTCACACAAGTAAATTTACAACCGAATGAAAATACAGTACTGTGATACTGTTAATACAGATGTATTTTTATAAATCAGATGTTATATTGATCTCCCCAAAATGTGATTATCTTTGTGAAAGGGGGCTACACACTAAAAAAGATAAATTCATATACCACCAAGGATGATTTAATAATAAAAAAAACTATTTAAAAAGTCAGAAATGCTTTATACGGTATAAAACTGTAATTTACAAAAAAGAAAATGACCTTTTGAATCAGTATTTCAGATTTATTGAACAGGTGAAGATATAACAAACATAACACACATAACAAATAACAGCTAACAAACTATTTAAGAGAATTTATTCACACAATTCGATTTTCTGCTGTATTTGGTAATGTTTTCAACTGCTTTTTACAGATCAAATTGCCTTTTTTGTAGTGTTTATAAACTATTTTACACTAAACGGTCACTGTATTAGGGGTGGCGTGGTGGCGCTGTCGCCTCACAGCAAGAAGTTCGCTGGTTCAAGCCTCGGCTGGGTCAGTTGGCATTTCTGTGTGGAGTTTGCATGTTCTCCCCGTGTTGGCGTGGGTTTCTCCAGGTGCTCTGGTTTCCTCCACAGTTCAAACACATTCGGTATACTGTAGGTGAATTGGGTAAGCTAAATTGTCCGTAGTGTATGTGTGTGAATGAGAGTGTATGGGTGTCTCCCAGTGATGGGTTGCAGCTGGAAGGGCATCCGTTGCGTAAAACATGTGCTGGATAAGTTGGTGGTTCATTCCGCTGTGGCGTCCCCAGATTAATAAAGGGACTAAGCAGAAAAGAAAATGAATGAATTATTATTATATTACTGTTAGTAGTCCTATTATTAGTTATTATTATTAGTTACAACAATTAATTGAGATTAATCACATCCAAAATAAAAGTTAGTTTTGACATTTTATATGAGTGTATTATATATATTTATTATGTATGTGTAAAGCAGGTCGACATGGTGGCTCAGTGGTTAGCAGCACTGTGGCCTCACAGCAAGAAGGTCCTGGTTTGAGTCCCAGCTGGATCAGTTTCCAGTTTCTGTGTGGAGTTTGCATGTTCTCCTTGTGTTGGCGTGGGTTTTCTCCAGGTGCTCCGGTTTCCCCCACAGTCCAAACACATGCGCTATAGGTGAATTGAATAAACTAAACTGGCCACAGTGTATATGTGTGTGTGAATGCGAAAGTGTATGAGTGTTTCACTTGGTTGCAACTGGAAGGGCATCTGCTGTGTGAAACATATGCTGGTTAAGTTGGCGGTTAATTGCGCAGTGGCGACCCCTGATGATTAAAGAGACTAAGCCAAAGGAAAATGAATGAATGTGTAATACACACACACACACACATACGCACGCACACACAAACACACACAAAAAAAGTCTTCAACAGCATTTTACAGATCAAAGTTCCTCTTTTTTTTGTACAGTGTTTATAAAATGTTCCTTTGATCACTAAATTATTATTATTCCTCAGCAAAGATCGTAATTAATCACATCCAAAAGAAAAGTTTGGTTTGACATAAGATATGCGTGTTTATATATGTATATATATATATATATATATATATATGTATATATATATATATATATATATATATATATATATATATATATATATATATATATATACACACATACACATATATACACACATACATACATAAACATACGTATTTATACAAAAAAAACTTAGCTATTGTTTTATATATATATATATATATATATATATATATATATATATATATATATATATATATATATATATATATATATATACACACATATATTAATATATATATATATATATATATATACACACACACACACATATCTCGATACATATATATATATATACATATATATATACACACACACATATATATATACACACACACATATATATATATATATACATACACATACATACATACATACATACATACATACATATATATATATATATATATATATATATATATATATATATATATATATATATATATATATATATACACACACACACACACACACACACTCAGTACACACACGTCAAAACAAACTTTTATTTTGGATGCGATTCATCTTTAATCACTTTATTATTTGTAATATTTTACTCAATACTGCACTGTGGTGGTAGATAAATTATTTATTAATTTAAATACATCAGGCAAAAATCTAATAATGTATGTTATTTTAGATAACGCAAGTCATTTAGTTTGTGATTTATTTTCCCCACACTGTATTTCAGTTTGCTTGAAAGTCTCTGCTTAAGTATTTATGTATTTTGAGAGCCCCTGTATTTAGTGATTATAATATTTATGTACAATTACAATCAAATAATACTCAATTAACATTTCTTTGTAGCGATGTAACATTGTTGCATGCCAAACAGTTTATTTACTGTGTATTAATTAATGTTAGCCTACTATTTATGAGCAGGGCTTCCCACGTTTCCTCTAAAATGATGATTTGTTCATACGAAAGACGCTTTAATCGAGCAAATTTCTTATGGGTAATCTCTTTACCTGAGCTTTTGGTGTTTTTCCTCTTGAAAGTGACTGATATATAGATAATGCGGACATGTGTTTTCTTTCCATGGCTCAGATGTGAAGAGCAGACATTAAACACATGAACGCGTTTCTTCTGCAGGAGATAAAAACAAATACATAAACCCACACTGCCACCTGCAGGACTGGAGCTGCAAATGTGTTTCAAATAAATCCGCTTTACACCATCCGCCCGCGTAGATATATCAAAACACATAAATGCGCCTTTTTTCAGCTTAAAAATATTCATAAATCAGTTTCACGCAGAAATATTTTCCAAAACCCTTTAAGAAATGAGTGTAAACAGACTCACGCGCTTTCGTTCCTGAGCGACAGGTGGCAGCACGCGCACGGTGTAAACAGCAATTGCGTTGCCAGATCTGCGATTTTAACGCAGATCTAAGCTATTGTTGATTCAGATGCTAGCATTTGATTGGACAAGATTTGATGAAAAACTGAAGTATGATGTGAGGTGAAAAAAAACGTTCACCGAGATAGGTGGAAATTACCAACTGCGAACTTTAAATGTCAGTTTTATATATTCTAAACACAAATTTTGTCACTGTTTTGGAACACACTTGCTAATAGATATCATTAAAACCAACAGACTGAAACTAACATCCATATTTTTTTATTTCACGGGAGCTTTAATTTCCCTGGTTGTCTCTTCCCTATCTCCAACACACACAATTCCGCCAGTTTTGAGTGTCAAATATTTCAATTTGTTGTGAAAACCTGGCAACCCTAAGCCCCTCGCAGCCTGTAGTCGCGCACGCGCATTGCCGCCGCTGCTGTCCGCTGGAGCGCGTACGCTTTTGCTGCACCTCAGAGACGAAGGGTTTTCAGTAGCCGTTTACCGGGCCGTTTCTGTTTATTACTGACACCGTGGACATACTAAAGAATAGACGTTTATATGGACTGACGGACGCTTTGGCGCATTTAATGTGAGGTAAGCTAAGAATAACGTTTGTGGCGTTTCGTTAGCGGGTCTGTTAGCAGCGGCTAACATCAAACAAACTGATGGGTAAATTTTTTCTGGTTTAACCACAGATAACACAAGTATTTCAGTTATAATGGTCCTCTAAGATGAGTAACACTGATGTATAATGTGCATATGGGTGATTTTTGTTAATATGTGTGTCTAAAGTAAGGTTTCTACAAGAAATCAGTGTAAATTGGACATTTAAAACGACGCGCTGGACAAATCAAACAGATTGATCTGATGGGTAATATCAAACAAACACCTTGATCAAGTGTATTAATGTTATTTAACCCTTATTAACAATATCAGACACACATTGTCGTTTGCTCTGATCAATAATATTCGTCACTCTTTAATCTGGTCAATAATGTATAACATCTGATCGATAATAATGATCTGTAATGTGTAACTTGTAATTGTTAAAAATAGACACACATTGATCTGATTTGTAATGACATAATCCGATCAGTGGTATCAGACACGTTTTAGTCTTTATATTAATAACAACTGTTTCGTTCTAATCAATAATATTGGTCGTTAATCTATAATATCTGATCAATAATATCAGAAACATGCGGATCTGTAATGTTACTTTTAATTATTAAAAATAGAAACACATTGATCTGATTTATAACATTTAAAACGATCAGTGATATCAGACACTTTTAGTCTTGTCTTTATTTGAATAACTTCTGGACTAATCAATAATAATGCTCATCAATGTATTAGATCTGATCAATGATATCAGAAACACTCTGAATGTAACGTATAACTTTTAATTATTAAAAATAGACACACGTTGATCTGATTTGTAATGACGTGTAATCCGATCAGTAATATTGGTCATTAATGTATAACATCTGATCAATAATATCAGAAACACTCAGATCTCTATTGTGCAACTTTTAATCATTAAAACTAGAAACTCGTTGATCTGATTTATTATAACATTTAATCCGATCAGTGATATCAGACACCTTTTAGTCTTGTCTTTAATACCATCTGTTCTGATCAATAATATTTGTCACGCTTTATCTGGTCATTAATGTATAACATCTGATGAATAATATCAGAAACCCTCTGATATGTAATGTCTAACTTTTAATTATTAAAACTAAATACACACTGATCTGATTTACAAACTTCAATCTGATCAGCGTTATCAGACACTTTTAGTCTTGTCTTTATTTGAATAACATCTGTTCTGATCAATAATATTGGTCATTAATGTATTACATCAGATCAATAATATCACAAACACTCTGATATGTAACGTATAACTTTTAATTATTAAAAATGGACACATTTGTCTGATTTGTAATGACATAATCCAGTCAGCGATATCAGACACATTTTAGTCTTTATTTTAGTAACATCTGTTTCTGTTATAATCAATAATATTGATCATTAATCCAGAAAATTGTAAATCATTGTTTTTTCATTTGCATCTTTGCTCTATTGTCTATATAAAGTCTAATTAACTTTGCTTGTCATTGTTTTTAATATCACAAAATACAAAATCATCACTATTAATTTAATATTATAGCAATTCTTTACAAATAGTATCTAATAAACTTGATGTATTTCACAATATATCACATATATTCATGCATCACAATAAAAATAATTATAATAATAATGTCAGTTTTTCCAATATCGTGCAGCTCTTAATAGCTCTAAGTAGATGTTAATATTTACAGTATATAATATATAATATAATGACCAATATAATATAATATTTGCGTGTGATATTTGCAGTTTGATGCACAGAAAATCAGATCATAATCCGAATAAGCATGTGCAAATGATAAAATGTGTATAAATGTCTAAAGGTTTACCCTGAATCTGACAGATCAATAGGTCAATGTCTGATCCCCAGTCAGTCGTTTAATGAATGGGATGAGCACTGGTCTTGTGGTGGTTATTTAGGATTCTGACCAGCGTTTGTGTAAATGAGTTGTTTTCCTCCTAACCCATCTGTGGAGGTTGTAACTCATTGCACGTTTTATTTGTGAAGGAAAATAAATGAAGATTTTTTTTGTGTGTGTCTCTCTGCTCTGGGTGACCATCTGTGCAGTGCAGTGCCAGTTCAGGCGTGAATAAAACTGATCGCCAAACCGTTTTAATATCTAGCAGCTCTCTTTGAGATGTGTGGATTTTTTATTTCTTTATTTCTTTATTTATTATAACATGACATGTTGTACCAGAGTTAGCTATTAAGCTAATTTACATCTACAGTTCCTGGGCAAGAAGTTGTAACAAATTTAACTAAATAGTCAATAAAATGAAATCAAGTCAGTGATTACATATTTGATGTTCTATTATTATTATTATTATTATTATTATTATTATTATTATTATTAGTAGTAGTAGTATTAGTAGTAGTATTATTATTAGTATTATTGTTAGCGTATTTTATTTATCTAATGAATAGTCATGTCCGCATGTACAGGGATTGCAGAAGCCTTTTGGTCAAGCATGCTTCAGTTATTGGTAGCCCAAAATATATTAAAATGGCCTGAATAGACAAGACATTATTTACTAAATAAAAAGAAATAAATACTTTTATTTATTAAAAAAACACACTTAGCTTTTTTTTTAGGATTGGAGGGATAATTAATTAAATATATGTTATTAAGACACAATTCATTGATATTTTTTTTAATCTATGCATTCATACAGTTGTTGTTATTATTATTGTTATTATTATTATTATTATTGTTATTATTATTATTATTATTGTTGTTGTTGTTGTTGTTGTTATTGTTGTTATTATTATTGTTATTATTATTATTATTATTCTTGTTATTATTATTTTTATTGTTATTATTATTATTATTTTTATTGTTATTATTATTATTATTATTGTTATTATTATTATTATTATTATTGTTGTTATTATTATTATTATTATTATTATTATTATTATTATTATTATTATTATTATTGTTATTATTATTTTTATTGTTATTATTATTATTGTTATTATTATTATTATTATTGTTGTTATTATTAGTTTTATTATTATTATTATTATTATTATTATTGTTGTTGTTATTATTTTTATTGTTATTATTATTATTATTATTATTATTATTATTATTGTTGTTATTATTATTGTTATTATTATTATTATTATTATTATTATTGTTGTTGTTATTATTATTTTTATTGTTATTATTATTATTATTATTATTATTGTTATTATTATTATTATTATTATTATTATTATTATTATTTTTATTGTTATTATTTTTATTGTTATTATTATTATTGTTATTATTATTATTATTGTTGTTGTTATTATTATTTTTATCGTTATTATTATTATTATTATTATTATTATTATTATTGTTGTTGTTGTTATTTTTATTGTTATTTTTATTATTATTATTATTATTATTATTATTATTATTATTATTACTATTATTACAAATACATATGTGTAATATTTTTAGATGTTTAGAAAAATTGGTTCATGCAGTATTTTATTTCTTTTTTTCATAATGATCTATTAATGAATTTTGAAATTAGCATTATGTATTGTATTTATTATCTGTTTGTGGGGTATTTTATGTTGTTTAATTGTGAATTGTATTGCAATTAATAAAAAATGAGATTTTTAAAAATGAAATTAAATGTGAAAATATAAAAATATATTGGTTTTATATAATAATTTAATTCATCATTTACATTTTTTATTATCCCTTTAAAAATTAGATTATAGATTTTCACAATATTTTAGATTGTGAAAAACTGTTATGCCTTCCTTTGTTTTGTTTTATTTTAATTTAAGAAAATATGTATATATATTTTTTATTTACTTTGTATGGAAGAACCAGTTCTTTTGACCAATGCAAATTCAAATATATATTGACAGTGACTCTTTTGCATGAAAATTACATACAACATATTTACCCAATTTGTGAAAATGCAAAAGCATTAAGATGGGCTATTTTATGTTGTTTCAATGTGAATTATATAAAAAAAATTCTCAAGTCAAAAAAAGTAAAAATAAGCCAATTTTATCTAATTGTTTTAACAATTGTTTTAGTTGACTTTTTTATATCCCTTTATAGAAGAGATTGTGAAAACCTGTTATGCCTTCCTTTTATTGTTCATTTTATTTTGATTAATACATTTTTTTATAAACTTGATACCAAAGAACCAGTTCTTTTGACCAATGCTAATTCAAACACATATTGATAGTGGCTTCTTTGCATGAAAATTACATACCACAAAGTTACCCAGTTTGTGAAAATGCCAAAGCATTGAAATAGGCTACAATTTTCTAGTGTGGTATTGTAGAGGGTATTTATGTCGCTTCAATGTGAATTTGTATTGCAATTAAAAATAAAAAACGTTTTTTTTAAATAGCCCAATTTTATTTTATTATTTTGACAATTTTTTTTTTTACTTTTTTATATCCCTTTAAAAAAAGATTGTGAAAAGCTGTTATGCCATACTTTGTTTTATTTTATTTTAATTAATTAATTAATTACATTATTTTTTTCATCAACTTGGTACCGAAGAACCAGTTCTTTTGACCAGTGCTAATTCAAACACATTGATAATGGCTCCTCTGCATGAAAATGGCATACAATTACCTAATTATTGAAATAATGCAAAAGCATTTAAATAGGCTATATTTTTTCCTCCCGTTAACATACTGTAGGGCAGGGTGGATTCATTTTTGGAAGCCCGGCTGGAAAACACAATAGACTCAGGACATAGGGCTAGCAGTTTTGTGAGCCCTGATGTACTGGATATTGGAGACATGCTGCTTTCAGTGTTCAATACCCGTCTAAGCTTTATGGAAATGGCGTTGTTGGTACTGTAGCGTGCTTTGTGATTTTGAGCATAATGCAGTAATTCCCCCTCAGGCAAAGAAAAAAAAATCCCACTGGCTTCTCTCCCACTATCCGTCACTGTCCGGCAGTGTGGGCATGTAGAGGTCTGGCAGCTGTTATAGGGTCTTAAGATTTTACTAGTGTTAAATCTGTGATCCAGCATAAGGCTGGGAAAGGGCCTATTGGGATTGTGCTGCTCTGGAGGGATAACGCTGCTGGGATTTGACTTATTTGTATCAGGTGCTGCTGAATATGCCATGTGGGAATATTTTTGAAAGGATACTTCTGTTTGTTTTACAACAAGGTCAGATTGTTGACCGAGTGGAGCCGAATGAAAACCTGTTTCTGCAATGGAAAAAAAAGGTTAAATGGGTACTTGCAAACTATATAATATAGGTACATTTTGCATCTCCACGATAAACCTTAACGATAAAGTGCAGTATGTAAGTTTGACACCCAGTGGTTGAACTAGGTATTGCACTCCTGGTTCAAAACGCATGCAAGCACAGGTTGCCAGATTCATGACACCAACATATTAGTGATTTACCATGTACATTCAATAATGTTAAAGAAGTTTAATATGTATTATTAAGATTATAGACCTGTCCATTTCATTAGAGTGTGTTGAGTGCACTATTCTGTCCGGCTGTATTTAAATTTCCGTCTTGTTTCGTCTGGTGCAAACAGCTAAATTGCTTATCACTGAGTATCTCACAGGGCTCTAAATTGCGGTCGAAATTTTATCTATGCGACCTCAAAATATATTTAAGAGCATTTGTGCGAGTGCATAAGATTGTTGCCGTGCGACCTGTTTTCACAGCATGTTCACCGCATGCACGGAATTAGGAGGCATTCACGCATTAAGCATCTTTGCTCCTAAAACACCAAACGCAGCGCTCATGTATAGTTGAAAACAGTTGACATGTCAACTTGCTGCAGTAAACAAAGCCCGCAATGCTTGCCCCGCCTTCAAGCTCTTCTTATTGGCCCACTGCTCTAGGACAGAATGCGAATGGATTGGTTAATATCAGCTGTCAATCACTCAGTTCAGATGACAGGGAGCTACAGGTTTGGATACGAGAGAATGAAAACAACACTGACAGATTTAGCTTTAGAAACCACCTAAAGTTACAAATAATGGCACCTCTGATCAGTGATCATGTAATGAATGTTAATCCACTATTTACACTTCTCGAAGAGTGGATAAAAGACTTCCAGTGTTTAAAGTCCGCTATGAAAAGGACTAAAGCATTCACCGTAAAGCCTGAAGGACGGAGTTTTCAGGTAACAGTGTTTCCCACTGAATCTACACATTTTAAGCACGAGATGTTCTAATGTTATTTAATCCTTTATTTAATCGTCAGATGCTGTCAGTCATGCGTTCACCATCGCTAAAGAGCATGCATTCACTGAGATGAAACTAATATTGCAGCTCATGAAAAGATGACATGTGCAAATAATAAGTTATATGTCAATACCATCTGTGCAATATCAGACAGCACTCATGAGAACAGCACCATTATTATTGTTAATTCAGTTCATCTCATTCACGTCAAGCAGTGCGTGCAGGGCCGGTGGGCACATGCAGATATTTGTTTATTTGTTAGTTGTGATTAGAGTGTTGATATATAATAGAATCTGTTAATATAAAACGTGTAGTAATGGTGTTCATACTTTTTGGTGGGTGTGACTAAATTTTGTCTGGTGCACCTAAATTTTTGAAGTTAGGAGCACCGGTACTACCAACAAAAAAAGGTTAATTTCGAGCCCTGTCTCATCACGTAGCATGTTGTTAGGACACAGGGTTACAATGTAACCTGCTCTCCTAATGTTTACGTCCATAATATTTATATTATTTGCTAAATTATAACCTTATGGGGATCTGTAAATCTGCATCTCATTTTGGAGAGTGCTACTGTCCCCCGGAGGTCGCATCTCGGTCACGGATGCATGCTTTGAGAGCCTTCATGACTGAATGAATGAAATGCGCGGTTCTCCACCAAGGCAACCCAATGTGTTGAAATATAATTGGCTAAACTGGCATTGGGTGGGTTAAAAGAACCCAAACAAAGACAGCAATTCTGGCACCTAACGCACATTTTCAAAGCAGAATATCTGACTTTTGTTTTTCAGATAAAAAGCTTGGCATGTTTCTTTAATATCTGCAAACATATTATGTTATTTTTATGCTTTAGAAGAGTCAAAAACGAACATACAGCACCTTTAATGGAACAGTTTTAAATGATAACAAATATATATGATGATGTCTCTAAAAACAGACATTTTGTCTTGAACTTAAAGGCTTCCAATACACCTAATTTTGACCATCTTCGCCTCCCGAATCAAGCATTCAGCTTCAAATATCATGCTTTAATTAAGTCTAATATTAATGTTTTTTGTGTGTTTACGAAGCTAAATACACATTTGCATGAAACCCCTATTTTGTGTATTATTTGTAATTTCAATTATAAAAAAAAAATACTATATCTGCTTGTCTCTAAATCTGGTTTAAAACAAATAAGCTATCTGGAATCATTAAAATGTTTAGTTTACTAAGATTGCCAATTCAGACCAAATATTTTATTTTATTCCATGACTATTTGTGCATACACTTGTTTTACTTATTTTAATTGTTTAAAGAAAACACTCTTTTTTAAAAAATGTATCAAACAAAACTCAAGTACAGGCACAGAAGACAATGTGAGCATTTATAGCAAATAAATAAATAAATGTAAACATTGATCTCACTTTTTGAGCGTTGTCGAGCGAGTTCTTAAATGCCTATAGGGGTTCGCACACCAAATGCGCAGTACTGTGCCGCGCATATGACAGTTGAAAGTAATGCACACCCGACATGCTATTGGATGCATGTTTGAAACCAAAATAATGTTATTTATTATATATTATTATTATTATATATTTATTATTATATTAAACTATGCAGATGGCGCAGTGTGGTGCATCCAGGGTGCAACCCCTTTAAAGGTGCAGTATGTTTGGTTGATACCCAGTGATTGAACTAGGTATTGAACTCCTGAATCAAAACACATTTTCACTCTGTTCCTTCTCTGATGAGTCCACACAAGTGCAGGTTGCCAGATTGACATGAGTGTGCCTGACGAATCTAAAGGCTGATTTAAGGATGATTTGAACTGTTTTCTAACTAAAAGCAACGGCACACGATAGAAGAAATATTTTCCATGCTAAAAGGAGTTTTTGTCTTGACCAACACCTGAAATTTATTTTTTAGGCCTTTATTTTAGGATTCTATTTAACACAGGTGAACAACAGGATAAACCATGATCAGTTTTATTGATTTATTCAGTGTTAAATGCTAATAATGTGAGCTTGAATGCCGTTTTACTTGACATTTATTGCAGAACCACTGAAAGCAGCAGCAGATGGTTTACCTTGGATCATTTTGGGGCTGGTACTGTCCACCGGAGGTCACATTTTCTTTGAGAGCCTTCCTGACTGAATGAATGAAATGCACTGTTTTCCCTGAGAACAACCCAGGGTTCTGAAATATAATTGGCTAAACTAGCATTGGGTGGGTTAAAAGAACCAAAACTAGCACGTTCCAGCATGTAACTCGAATTTTCAAAGCAGAATATCTGACTTCAGCATTGTTTTTCAGATAAACAAGAATGTTCGCTTAGCATGTTTCTTAAATATCTGCAAACATATTATGCTATTTTTATGCTTTTGAAGAGTCAGAAACTGAAATCAGCACCTTTAAGATTGGCCATTGTGTTCACATGCTCAACAAAAAAGGGCTGTGATTGGTTATAATGGTTAGTGTTGTTTACCTAAAAAACAGCCGCAGTAATCACAGCTGAGCTAATCCATGATAGACATGGTGGAGTAAACTTGCTCTACAGGCATGCTTGTGTCTGGATCCATAAGTATCACTGTAACAGCCGAGAGAAGAGAGGAGAGGTTACCTCACGCCAGCAGGTCAAAGGTCCAGAGAGAAAGAGAAGCAGGGATGATTTCCTCCCTGGCAATGATATAGTGGCTTTTGGGTTCTGCTGTAACTTCAGTGTCAGTGAAAGACTGTCCAACAAAATCACACGCTGTATTAGGGTATACGCCGAGCTAGTGTTGTTCACATACTGATAAACTTCCGGTGACCGGTTATTGTGAGTTTTTTTCCATTTTATCGATGTTGTAATGTAATTAAAATACAATCAGTTAAACAGACTTTGGCATTTATTTAGTTGCTCAAGTGTAAAACGAGACAAAAAGCCGTTTACTCGCACGCGCCCGTCAGAATCGGCAGGCTAGCGCATAAGCTCCATTGAATATACTGGGGTAAAATAAATGCTCATATTATAAAGACATGGCAGGGGGAAATGTTATTTAATGCAGTGCTTCTTGTACAATCTGAGACCCACTTTATATCGGATATCACTCAGCCAGTGGAGATCACTGATTTTTAAAGAAAACAGACCTTAAACGTGCCGATTTTGCAATTGCAAACAGTTCACCGGAAGCGCTTAACCCAGGTTACTGGCAAATTAAAAGTCCTATTAGCATGCTTGGGCATATACCCTATACAGTTGTCTGCTTATTGAGTAGTTGGAGTTTAATTGACTTTCCTTACCATAGTAAGCTACTGTAAAATAGTGTACATGAGATAAATGACGTCAGTATGTAATAAAGGGTTATGATTATTACTGAGCTGACAGCGAATTGTCCCCGTCTGCATCGCGGTGCATCAAAGAAACCCCATAATATCTATAAAATAACTAAATAATGATAATATCTGAGGTCTACTTTAGTGCTGTTCTCCCTTATGTTTAATTTATTATTGATGTTTGCAAAGTCAACCACACCATGATAAAGCACCATAAAACTTCCCTCATAAACACCCTGATGTGGGGGAATATAAATGGCTAATAGATGGGCATTTATTAAAGTCTCATGACTAATTTCACAGATCTATTTTGAGTTGACAGAGCTGTTTCTGTGCTGAAAGCTGAATCTCATTATGTGTCTGAGAATCTTGCTGTAGTTGTGAACAAAGCAGGCGCTTGTGTGCATGTGCATATTATTTTCCGGTCTAGTTTGAACTATATAGTATATATAGTTATAGTATATATGAACTATATAGTGTATATATATATAGAATGTATATAGTAATAAACATGTACATACACTTGTCAATCTGTATATTTGCATTCACTACTTACTTCTATTTTTTACAATATATTTATTATCTGTTTTTTGTCCTGTCTCTGTAATCCTGTTGCACTGTAGAAGCTCTGTCACGAAAACAAATTCCTAGTATGTGTGAACATACCTGGCAATAAAGCTCTTTCTGACTCTGATTCTATACTAGAGTCGGATCTTAATGAATTTAGTCTGATGTTCTCTGTTTGAGTCCAACCTGCTTCACTCGGGAATGAGCTGCTTTACTATAGTGTGATTTTTAGGGCTGCACAATAATTGGTTTCTGCTTTGATATCGCAATCAATGCACTTCTGCAATAGTCACATCGCAGGATCTGCAATGTTGAGTCTGGATTATAGTTGAGCAGGAGCCACAGAACATGATTTTTACAGTCAGTTTAACCATAATAGAGTAAACGTTTAACATTTGCATGTGCTTTTAAGGCCTGTCACTGTATTAGCATTTCTATAGAGTTACAAATATTTTTAGCACAAGAAAATTCAAAATTCACGAACTTTGTGGAGTTACTGCAAAATTTAGCCCTAATGGAGTAAAAGTTTATCATTTGCAAGTTTGTTTTTAAGCACTAAGAGAGCTTAAATCATTCACACACAAGCAATTTTACCATTTGTAACTTTAAGAAAGTAACTAAAAGTAACTTTACTTTTAACACTAAAGTCTTTGCCGTGTTATTTTATGTTAGATTTTTTCATTTCTTTGGTAGCTGAATACGATTTGACTATACCCTGAAAACCATAAAGCAATGTTTATTTCACTTGTGTATTTGCTCTGTCGCATTTAGCTAAGCTAGTAATTTGTTTATTACATTTCATCAATCGAAAAATCACTCAATTGTTTCCAAATACACTCACAAAATTAACTTTGCTACTTGTTCAAAGTAATTTAAAATGAGCTGAATCGAGACAACTCTTGAGTAGGGCTGGGCGATTAATCGGAAAGTAATCGAAAAAGACATTCAGAATCTATAATCGATCTAATTGTTCCAGGTTGATTTTTTTCATTTACTTTCTCTACCGCATGTGGAGTCACGTGACCCCGCTCTGTTAAGGCTGATTTATACATTTTTTTTTTTTTTTAAGATTTATTTTTGCCATTTTTACCTTTATTTGACAGGACAGTATGTTAACAGGAAGTAGAGAGAGAGAGAGAGAGAGAGAGAGAGAGAGAGAGAGAGAGAGAGAGAGAGAGAGAGAGAGAGAGAGAGAGAGAGAGAGAGAGAGAGGTGTAGGATCTGGAAAGGTCCACGAGTCGGGAATCGAACTCGGGACACCTGAAGCACTTCCGCACCATATGTCGGCGTGCTAACCACTGGGCTATTGTACCGACAGGCTGATTTATACTTCTGCGTCGAGCACACGGGTATGGTCCGGCGCAGCCTTCACATGGTTGCATACCTGCGCACCTCTCAAAAAATGTAACTTCACAAGCGCAAGCTCTGTGATTGGTCGGTTTGCTAGTGGTGATGAGAATGGGCGATGTGGACAGCCGCGATGGAGCGAGTGTTTAGTGTCGAGTCCTGGGAAGGAGCTCCATATGGAGACTTTTGTTTTGTGTTTACTTTATGATTAAAGTTATTGTCTGCCACGTCTAAATGAGTGAGTTTTAGCTTAGTGTCCATTAAGGTAGCGTTCAGAAAAAACGAAACGCACGTGAAAAATCTCGATTCAGAGGAACATAAAAGCCTGCTGCCAGCTAGTGTTTTGGAAGTGTTATTGCAGAGCAACACAAACAGCTTGCACAAAGGTAAAAATACACAGCTATATTTTCCATCCAGGGTTTAACGCTAAGGATTTTTTCTACTGACCCAATCGGGCCAGTGGTTCAGATTTTTACTTGCAAAGTTAAAAGCTATTTCTTAGGCACATTTTTTAAATAATGTGTCAAAAGCCAAACATAATTATATACATACACTTTTTAGGCACATCTCTGTGGGTCTGCAGAGCACGTGACTGTCTGTGTGAGTGACAGTTCTCGCACACAGAGAACCAGCAAGACACGTGCAGAGCCAGAGAATTTCCAGGGGTTAATCAATCGCAAATGTTTGGCTTTTTTGCACGTAGTATTATAGTATTATTAGTCGCCCCAATAGCCTAGTGGTTAGCGCGCTGACATATGGTGCAGTAGCACTTCAGGGCGTCCAGAGTTCGAATCCCGGCTTGAGGACATTTCCCGTCCCTACCCCCTCTCTCTCCCACTTCGCTTCCTGTCTGAAATACTGTCCTTTCAACTTAATAAAGGCAAAAAGGCCAATAATAAATCTTAAAAAATATATATATATATATAGTATTATTAATGTTTCACCGGCAGATATACTAGTCCCAAGTAAAGTCTATGTGTGGGAAGCACTGCTTGTTATTTATTATGTCTTATGCAGATGCACTGCATAGAAAAACTCTAATCATCCCGGTCAATGTAAATGAATAAAAATCTTTCCAAATATAGCCTTTAAATAATCTGGTGAAATTATTTTCATATCACAATATATATCACAGCAAAACAAAATATCTCAATGTCAGATTTTTTCCAGTATCGTGCAGCCTTAGTTTCAACTCCAATAAGTACAGTAGTTTGAACAAGCACTCATTTTTTGAGTGTGCAAAATGTTGCAATGTCAGATTTTTTCCAATATCGTGCAGCCCAAGTGTGATCTGCACTTTTCTTTTTCTTTTTTGAGTCTGATTTGCTGTTTTGGAGCTTGCAGTTGTTGGAGAGGCAGAAGGTAATACATCATGCCACATTCCTTCAGCGCAGACTCTTGGGCGAGATGTTTCTGCAGAGCGAAGCCGAGAGTTTGTTAGCCATATTCTTTCTGACATCCCAAAGCACGTCAGCTCCAGGGTGTTTGAAATGCTTTCATTAATAGTTATTTTTTGCCATATGCCAGGAAGGTAGGGCAGAATTTTTCCATCTGTTTCTCTCTCTCGCTCTCTTCCTCGGATGCTTCTGCTGCTGCTGCTGCTTTTGTTGTGAACTATCAATTGCAGCTTCTGGCCTAATTAAGATGACCCTACACCTTACACTCCTAGGAAAGCAAACCTGATACATCATGCAGACGTTTAAGAGCTTCTTTGGGCTTTGAAATGATCTGCTATTTGCTTGTTGGCCCAATTTGGTAATCCACAAGTCTTTGTGGTATTATGGCTCATGTGCAGTTCTATGGGGTCGTTTCACCTTTTTATTGAAGATATTAAAAGTGATTGTGTGTTCATAGTAGGGTTGTCGCAATACTGGAGTGAACTGTTGTGCTTCACGACCAGTGTTGGGGAGTAATTAGTTACATGTAACGGCGTTACGTAATTTAATTACAAAATAAAAGTAACAGTAATTCATTACAGTTACTGAGAAAAAATGTGTAACTAAATTACAGTTACTTATGAAAATGTTAAAGATTACAAATGGGGTTACATCTAAATATGTTGAATAATATTAATCTGTTGCTTTGTTTTTGATATGCACGATGCCTTTTGCTAAGGCCATTTATTAAAGCGGTGCTATTCTGCTATAACTACATTTCTCAGTACTGTGGTGGTAGCGTCGCTACTTTCTAAAACAAATAGCTTTTTAGTAGTGAAGCTATTTTATTAGTCAAGTAGCGCACTAGCGTCTACACAAGCTACATTTAACGATCGCGGATCAATAAGTGGTGGCATGGGCATTCACGGAGCTGAGGCTGGCACCTAGCCGATGAAAATAAAGCCATATGACGGCAAGAATGACGATCTCTTCTTCTACCTGTTTGTCGATGGTTGACAACAAACTTTTTGGTGCGTTACTGCCACCTATCACTCTGGTCGGTGATGTCGCCAACCAATTAGGCTATCACAAGAAATTTTCTTGATGGAAAATTGACTGAGGTAGAGGATGTTTATATATATATATATATATAAACATATATATATATATATATATATATATATATATATATATATATATATATATATATATATATACAGTTTACTGTAGTAAAGGCTTAAGTATACTATTAGTTCATGATAGTTACTAATGATATTACATTATGTAGTGTACTTCATTAATAAAGAGTTGTAAATAATGCTCATTCCTAAATAATTCCCTTTACTATACATTATAGTATTTTAAATTGGATTTTTTGTTTTGTTTTTGCTGTTATATACTATCATTGGTTTCTGTTTGGTACAGCATATTAATTGCAGTGAATATGTGGACGATGTAACCTTACCGTTAGTAGCTAAGCAGTCAAAAAACTTTTCATTGCAGTTAATTCACTTTTGAAAGATACTTTCACTTAGCCAGATTGCTTGTGTTTCTGCTTATACAAGAAAACAACTGGTTGCGTTTGTTGCAACAGACATTATCGCTGTCCACTCGGGAAATACAACGCGTTTGGTTCATTCCGCAAACTTACGAGCTGTGTGTGCGCACGAGTCTGTGTCGCGAGCTATGTGTGTGCGCTAAGCGCGAGCCTCCGCTAAGTGTGTGCACAGCAGAGAACTGTAAAGGCTTTTTTATTTGACGTGCTCGCTGGGAAACACAAGCATTTCTCATGTGAGATTGCTAACTGTGCTGACGAATATCAAATATTGCAAATTAGAAAAGCTTGGTCAGTTAAATTATGCAACTGTAAGTAATGTTTATTCAGCAATAATTCTCCAGTACTGACAGCAGAACCGTTAACGTCAGAGCTTATCAATACTTCGTTTTTTTTTATAATGTAGCGCCGATACAGATAAAGTACCGAGTTTCGGTGCTCATCCCTACCTGTATATCTACAGGGTGGGCCATTTATATGGATACACCTTAAAAAAATGGGAATGGTTGGTGAAATAACCGTCCGTATATATGTGAGGGGGCTTGTAAATAACTCATGAAAGAATAAAGTTACGTTAAAACCAAGCACACCATTGTTTTTTCTTGTAAAATTCCCAATAAGTTTATTACGGTGTATCCCTATAAATGGCCCACCCTGTACATAGTTTAATTTCTGTTTTGTGTGCCTAACATTAAAGCCTTGGGCTGCACGATTTGTAGAAAAATAAAATTTCAATTATTCTGATCAAAATTGCGATTTGAAATGCGATTTACTACCATTTAATTAAAGGAGATACAGGTTTTGATGTGGTGGTTTTATCAGAGCCAAAGAAAGACCAAGAGACACCAAATAGTACGCTACAATATGCTACTGTTTATTTAAAACCTCTTAAATATTTTGCTTTTTTTTTTTTTTTTAAAGTTGTCACGAAACAAACTTCAGTATCTTCAATAAAATGTAATTAATTGTAAATAAAATCTTCAGCTTTAAAAAATCCAAACACTGTTAGCAGTTTTTACATCAGTAAAACACTGACGATAACCTACATTAAGGTTGAAACAAGAACAGCAAGCGTTTTTGACATTTAAAGTGCACGAATAATTCTAAAGTCAAAAGGATAACAAGTAAACATTCACATTTAGTTTGTTACATTTTTTACATTGTTCAGGGAAATGTGCCTACGAACTGACAAAAACGATGTGCTTGTTACTATATTTGATCATAATAATATAATATAATAATAATCACAGCTTTTGCAATTTGAATACCTCACCCATTCGGTTTAGAAATGATTAATTGTGCAGACCTACTTTGCAGTTTGGCCTCACATACAACAATATTCTAAGAAACACTACAGGATGAACACAGTAGCTCTGATTCCAGTGGCAGGTCTTCTTGGAATTGGGTATTAAAGGTGTCAGATGGTGCTGAATCATGTAGGTTCTTCTTTTTTTTTTCACTTTTCTGCTATATATCAGCTCCCTTGGAAATGGAAAAGAGAAAACCACAGAGCGTGCAGTCACGTTAAATTAAAGTGCTAATTATAGAGCGCACAGCTCTGTATCTGCGGCTGCAGTCCGGCTTGAGGCTAATGGATGTGTAAATGAAAAGTGTAGCGTCTCACCGGCAGCTCAGTCTGGCCATAATGGAATCATTCAGGATAGGTATCAGTACCACAACGTCATGTGATCAGTTTTTTCTCTACTTCGTAAATGTCAGAAGGATACGGGCAGGGAAAGGTTGCATTCTTCCTGTCCAGCAACACACACAATGTGCTTTCACCCCTGGGTGCTATATATCGGCTTCCCGTCTCTGTGTGTCTCAAGAGTTCATTGAAGTACATTGAATCCTCACACTTTACACTAAAAAATTACTTTTGCTGCTTGTTCAAACTACTTATTTAAATGAGTTAAAACAACACAATTCTTAGGTTTTTCAATTGATTTATGTTCAATCCACTTACATTTGTAAAAGCGATTAAGTTAACTTTGAAGCAATTGTGTGGAATCCTGCATTTTTTACAGTGTATATGATGCTTTAAAGCAGTGGTCCTCAACCTTTTTATTACAGCGAACCGGTCAACGCTCGACAATTTTACCGTTGAACATGAGGTGGGTGGTAGAGGCTGGGAAGGGGGGTGGTTGTGGTTGTACGTAGATTTCTTGGCGACCATCAACCGTTTTTTCAGAGGATGGCAAGCTGATAACCATTGCTGCAACTCTGATACAAGTTTAATTTATGGAGAAAATTAAAAAAGCACGGCAGAGTTTAGGTGTTCGGTGTTTGTCTGAGATAAAATGTATATTCCATACCAAATTTTCTGATCAGTCAGTTCTTGTCACATGACTCGCAGCATTAAATGTTCAGATATGTTCAACTGGGTGCACCTGAAAGGCGCGAGCACGTCACTTTAAATATGCGTGCACAAGCTGAGCGCCTCCATTGGAAATAACGAACTTGCGCACGGAAAGACACGATATGTGAACGACTTCCTAAGGCAGCCATCATTTGCGATCTAGTTCAGATGATCTTTTTCTTGGACAGATATGCTGGATTCACCTGATTCGTTTTCCCCTTCACAAAAAAAACTTTCCAATGATGTCTGTTTCTTACTTATTTTGATACCTTGTGGGTTAAATCTTGGTGCTCAAGTGATCGAGATGCAACTGAGAGAATATTTTTCAAAATAAAAGTTTGTTCAGACTCCGATAATAAATAAAACAGAAATAAATTATGACTTTTTTGTGTGACCCGGTATTCACGGGTTGGTACCGGTCCACGGCTCGGGGTTTGGGAACACTGCATTAAAATTCTTAAAGATGCTTATTTTATTTGATTTATTTTTTGGTTTATTTTTTTAATTATAAGTTGTATTTGCAAAATCAGTAGCTTCAAATTACAGTGAATTTTATTTTATTACAAATTATTTTTATATAAAATTCTGTGGATATGAATGTAATGGTTAAAATTAAGTTTAAAAACAAGCAAAAAAATGTAAATAATAAATCTTAAACATACCTTAGGAAGGGTATTACAGAAAATTTTGGCGGTTTTAAAACCTTGACTTTTCCAAACCGCAGTATACCTTGAAAACGGCTATCGTCCCATGCCTAAATACATCACATGCTTAAATCACGCTATGGACATTACACTAAAAGATTAAATAACATTAAAAAAAGATGCCCAGATGAGAACTTTTCTGTCATAAACATAAATAAAAAAATTAAGCAGATTAAATAAAGAAATAGACAAAAGAGCGCTCTTGTATTAGCTGTCACTCTTTTTTTTTTTTTCCTGGTCATAGCAACTTCTTTATGTGCAGTATAAATGCAGACATCGCATACGAGTCACTTTTAAAAGATGACGTGTGAGGGTCATCAAAAAAAAAAATCAGATACATCACAAAATCGGAATTGACCATCAAGATCTGCAGTGAAAATGCAGCCTTTGACAACCCTACTTGAAACAAACATCACATTATTCTTGTAATTTTATCAGTATTACTTGAGGGGTTCTCAACTCGGAGGTCTGGTGTCCTGCAGATTTTAGCTCCAACCTGCTTCTCCACACCTTCAATGACGTTTTTACAAAGCCTAGTAAAACTGCGGTCACACTAGAGTTCGAGCTTGCGAAATTCTGTTGGACAGAGCTGCAAAAAGAGGCGGGATTAAACAAGATGATTAGACATTTAAAAAAGCGAGCGATGGGTCCATGTTTTAAATTCCTGTACAGAGAGGTCATGTTTTGATCCTCGATTGGTTTCACGCAATCATGTGATGTGATTTCACAGGTCATAGATTGAAGCTTGAACTTTCCAATGCAGCGAACTGCAAAACTTGCCGCATGACCTTGCGTTTCAGGTCTGAAGAATTTGCGTGCGTATGAATGAAAGTCTATGGGGAGAAAAGTCCAGTGTGACCGCAGCTTAAGAGCTTGATTAGCTAGTCCAGGTGTGTCTGATTGAGGTCGAATCTAAAATCTGCAGGACATCAGACCTCCAGGACCGAGATTAAGAATCCCTGCATTAACATTAAATGCAGTTAAATACATGAGCAGTGCTTGAACATCACTGTTAACCGTGACTTCAAGCCTGATTTTTGTCAAATGATGTAGATGGTACAACAATTGATGGAGGTGGCTGCCTCCTAATTCTTTATGCAGGAAAAACCGTGAGTCCTATAACAAGCATCATCACCACTAAATTAAAGCAGTAGACTGTTGTCTCTCAAAAGCAGATTTTGGTGTGTGCTTTGCGTGATAATCTCAGCATTTTTCCTCCCAGATGAATGCTTGTGCAAGACGAGATAACACATGACATGCGGCCTGAATATGGTTGAGCAATGATCACTAGATGCTTTTCGTTAGCACATGAAGTTTAACTCCTTTACCTGTATTCTGTTTGAATTATTTATTATTTGTTATGTGATATCCGTCTCTTGAGATATGGATTGAAATGACTGTAGACAGTGGGAATTGGCTGTCAGCTTCCAGAGCCTACCTGTCCTGAATAAAATGAGAGTAAAGTTTCGTTCTCCTCAGTGATCGAGTCCTGAAAGATGAGCTGGAACAAGGAGAAACACCTAGTTTTCTTTAGAGAAACGAGATTGCGTTAGGTAACTGTACTAATTGCGTAGCAGTTTGCAAAATATCCAAGCTTTAAGGTGTCTCAGATGAGAGTATCGAAAGTAGCATGCCAAAGATTGACGGAATGGTGCATTTCTGGTGCGTGTTTGCCTCTTGGGCTAATATTATCGAAAATACTCTGAGCTACAGTAGAAGAATGCTGTGGCCAAAAAAGCACACTGAATAGAGAAATGTATTTAGCAATTTTCATAAAAGGGTGTTCTGTGTAGTATAAATATGTGTAGTATGAATATACACTCACTGGCCTCTTTATTAGGTACACCTTACTAGTACTGGGTTGGACCCCTTTTGCCTTTAGAACTGATTTTATCCTTCGTGATTCAACAAGGTACTGGAAATATTTTGGTAGATTTTGCTCCATATTGACATGATAGCATCACGCAGTTGCTGCAGGTTTATCGGCTGCACTTTCATGATGCCAATCTCCCGTTCCACCACATCCCAACGGTGCTCTATTGGATTGAGAACTGGTGACTGTGGAGGCCATTTGAGTACAGTGAACTCATTGGGATATTCAAGAAACCAGTCTGAGATGATTCACGCAACGTTTTTCCAATCTTCTATTGTCCGATTTTGGTGAGCCTGTGTGAATTGTAGCCTCAGTTTCCTGTTCTTAGCTGACAGGAGTGGCACCCGGTGTGTTCTTCTGCTGCTGTAGCCCATCTGCCTCAAGGTTGGACGTGTTGTGTGTTCAGAGATGCTCTTCTGCAGACCTCGGTTGTAACGAGTGGTTATTTGAGTTACTGTTGCCTTTCTAGCAGCTGTAACCAGTCTGGCCATTCTCCTCTGATCTGTGGCATCAAGGCATTTGCACCCACAGAACTGCCGCTCACTGGATATTTCCTCTTTTTCAGGCCATTCTCTGTAAACCCTAGAGATGGTTGTGCATGAAACTTCCAGTAGATCAGCAGTTTCTGAAATACTAAGAGCAGCCCGTCTGGCGCCAACAACCATGCCACGTTCAAAGTAATTTAAATCCTATTTCTTCCCTATTCCGATGTTCAGTTTGAACTGCAGCAGATCGTCTTGACCATGTCTGCATGCCTAAATGTATTGAGTTGCTGTCATGTGATTGGTTGATTAGAAATTTGTGTTAACGAGCAGTTGAACAGGTGTACCTAATAAAGTGGCCGGTGACTGTAAATCAGCATATTAATCTGGCATGTTTTTATGGCCACATAGCATCCAACAGTGTTGGTTGCTTCACTCATGCGTTCTGTCCTGTGGCCTTATGGGATTGTAAATTGACCATAAGATGTGCACTTCAGAATCTTTCTAGAAGTCCTCAGGCTATTCTCGTCTGATGTTTTTTGAATGCTAAAGATCAGATATGCTCCTTGGCTCTTAAATTGTTGTTGTTTGTTTGGATGTTGTACTATTTGAAGAGTTTTGATTCTCTTAACACATTTTAGCTGTAGGAAATTGGTAATGATGACTGAGGTGAATCTGCCACATTTGAAATGCATAAACCTCAAACCAGTTATAATGAAATGAAAATGTGTTCCGTTTCATTTATTTATTTATTTATTTTTAATTATAGTTCTCTCACAAATAAGCATTTGTTGTAAATTTACTCGCCCTCATGTTTTTGCCTTTATTTATTTTCAGTAAAAGACATTCAGTTAAAACCTTGATCCTTGGTTTACAATGCAAATCAACAGCTACTGGTACTTTCTAAGGCCCTGTCCACACGAACACAAGTATTTTTAAAACCAGACTTTTTTTCTATGCGGTTTTGCTGTTTGTCCACATGAAAACCGAGTATCAGGTGGCTGAAACCGAAACTTTAAGAAAACACTGGCAAGAGTGAAAAATTTCCGAAACTCTGGGTACAGTGTGATCGTGTGGACGCTACAACTGCAGTTTTCACCTCATGACATCAGCTTGCATGCTGATTTCTGATTGGCCAACATGCCTGGGTTCACATCAAACATGAAAGATTCAAATGAGTCAAATTCGGTAACACTTTAAAATAATGGTCCATTAGTTAATGTATTTCCTAACATTAACAAACAATTGGTAATACATTTATTAAGTATTCATTCATAATTGTTAATGTTATTTAATGTTCGTTCATTCATTTTCTTTTCGGCTTAGTCCCTTTATTATTAATCCAGGGTCGCCACAGCGGAATGAACCGCCAACTTATCCAGCACATGTTTTACGCAGCGGATCCCCTTCCAGCCGCAACCCATCTCTGGGAAACATCCATACACACTCACTCACACACTACGGACAATTTAGCCTACCCAATTCCGCATGTACCGCATGTCTTTGGACTGTGGGGGAAACCGAAGCACCCAGAGAAAACCCAAGCAAACGCAGGGAGAGCATGCAAACTCCACACAGAAACGCCAACTGACCCAGCCGAGGCTCGAACCAGCGACCTTCTTGCTGTGAGGTGACAGCACTACCTACTGCGCCACTGCGTCGCCTGTTATTTAAGTTAACTTATGCACTCCACCCCTTCCTGGGCATGGGTCGATCTCCAGAGATATCTGTCCTGGGCCGTTCTTTCTACTTGTCTCCAGGTGTATCCCATCCTCGTGATGTCTGCCTCTAGGTCACATCACCAGGTGTTTTTTGGATGACCTCTCTTCCGCTTCCCTTGGGGATTCCATCGGAGAGCCTGTCTCATGATACTAGATGGTTGTATTGCGTAGGGTGTGCCCTATCCAACCCCATCTTCTGTTCCAGATTTCTGCCTCTATTTAGGGTTGACAGGTCCTTCCCCATAGGTCAGTGTTTTATGATCTTGTCGGGCCAGTGAATGTGTAGAATCTTTCTGAAACAGATGTTGGTCAATGTCTGGATTCTTTGGGTGGTAGTTTTGGTTATCCTCAAGGTTTCGACCTGTACAAAAATGCTGAGTTCACAATGGAGTTGAACACACGGGTCTTTGTGGTCAAAGTAAGTTCTCTCAAATCCCAAAAGTTCTTAAGCTGGCTAAAAGCGGTTCTTGCTTTGCCGAATCTTGCCTTAATCTCTGTATCTGTTCCACCCTACTGGTCGATGATGCTGCCCAGGTAGATAAAAGACAGTACCTCCTCCAGGGAACTTAAACATTGTTTTTTGTGGGGAAAACTCGATTTATGTAAATACTCATGTACGTGTGGACATGGCCAGAGTCAAAATAAAACATGCAGGCAAAACGAGCATGAGAAATGTGAAAGAAACTGGACATTATTTACAATAGTAATCCTCAGCAAACAGTCGTTTTTTATTCATTTGATTTATTTGACTGTCAAAGTGCTAGCAGCCATTGACTTGTGTTTTATGGACCACCAGCTAAAAATCTTTTAGCTAAAAATCTTCTTTAATATTCTACACAAGAAATAGTCACCTACTTTTTAAGTAGCCTGAAGGTAAGCACATTCACAGATTTCTGTTTTTGGGTGAACTATCCCTTAATATGCATTCCTGCTTTATTATGCATGCAATTCCTAGGCATTATCAAGATGCAGTTTTATGATCTGTTCCAAAACTGCTGTACCGTCTTGCTCTGAACTCGCAAATATGCTTCTTTCACATTCCCAGCAAAGTAGATACCTTTAGTGCAGAGCAGAAGTATGTAAACTATGCAGGCAGCCTTTCATTGTAGAATATGCCTAACCTTGCTTCATACAAGATTTTCACACACAAAAAAAGCACAGGAATGATTTTTGTGGATTTTACATTGCGTTTAGCTGTAGTAGCTTCGCATTCAGATGTAAACTTGCTTCTCGTGAGCTTTTATCTGAAGAAAACCAACAGCATTCCTGGTTCCACTGACAGGCATGGCGAGATTGCAGGTAGGGGACAATTTCAGCGTGACTTGTTTGTTTTGTGTTTGCTGGGCATAGATAATTGTCTATGGAAGATGTTATCATCTATCTCATGGGGCGTTTGCTGCTTTGTTTTTGGTAAACAACTTTGGAGCTGATAATGAACCTATTTTTAGGCCTTTTGTATTTTCATAACAACATAAGTAGATTTTTCTCCCAATTCTTGTTATTATAATGTATTTTCAGATGCATTTTTATGGCAAGCCATTCGAATTCTCTCTCTTTCCAAACTGTAGTCGAAAGTGCACAACGAAAAAAAAAAACAATCGAAGATTCAAAGATCTAAAGAAAAAACATTTCCGCAACATAGGAATGCAAACGATTAACCGATTTCACTATTAACCGCTCTTTAACTCCTCATGGTTAATTAATCGTAAAGGCTTCTCAACACCGGGTTTCTGCACGGAACAAAACTTCTGCAACTAAACAAAGTTATGCCAACTATGCGCTAGTTTAAAGTTTCGAGCTTGTACAGCGAGGCTAATACGCACACACTCTGGATTAACTGTGGCTGAGGCTATTAACTAATGGCAGTTCACATATTGCATCTTTTCCACATGCAAGTTAGTTATTTCCGGTATATATATTACTTCTTTTGCGTGTGCAAGTTCGTTATTTCAAATGAAGTGCGCAGCTTGTGCATGTAATCGGTGCAACGCGCTTGCACTTCCAGTCACACCTAGTTGAAAACATCTGGGCTGTGTCCGATATCACCTACTACTCAGTAGGTACTGCATTTGAATTTCAATTTACTACTCGACCGTTGGAAAACTACGTTCTGTATAGTATGAATATGAGTAGTATGAATGGAACTCAGACAGCCCAATCCCAATTCTGCTTTTGTACCCTACCCATTCCCCTTCCCCATGGCCCTTGAAACAGAGTGTGAAAGGGAAGGGCTTCAAAATTTACCCCTAATAAATAGGACACCACTACAGAACCTGCACACGTCGTATGTCATCGCAATCTTTTGATTCATATAAAATCGATGATCGCGACTGCTGTAGTTGTTCCAGTTGTGTTATTTTTGGTATTTATCTTTAGGAAATCACTGAAGGCATATATCATATTATCATAATATAATGTGGCAATAAGATCGTAACTGCACTCTGCACTTACACCGTGGCCATGTTCATCTATGTAAACACACGAAAACAACATAAACGTTATATCAGACACTTTAATAAGGTAAATCCCAGGCACTAGACTTTTCTGACAGGGGATCCAAGTGTCATCGAGTGTCAGTATGATGTGGGACTGCTGTACAGGAGTTATTATTATAGATAATAGATAGCGAAATATAGCGTTTTTTGTTTTTTTTAAAGCATAACGGTAAAACACGAACGCGGTTATGAATGTATTAAAACATATCCACAAAAAATACTAATTGTGCATTTCTTTACTTCCGTGTGCAGCTTTGCTGCCGTTGTAGCTGGTGTATTCTGGGAAATTTTCTCACCCCTTGGTTTTGAGTGAAAAACCTTTGTTTCGAGGGGTATCTAGCCCTTAAGGGGTAAATCAAAACTGGGCCTACATCTGCCATTTTGTCATCATCATATGGCCTACCCGCATCAGTTGTGTCGCTTCACTTCCATTCATGAATTCTCTCGTGGGGCATCATAGGATAGCGTAGCGCGCATCAGATGTGCACTTCATTATCTCGGTGGAAGTAGTAAGTCATCCGGGTACTTCTCGCACTGATGGGTCAGCTTCATACTTTGTATGAATATACACATTTCTACTTTTGTTGAAAAAGGGAAAAAAATACGAAGTGAAAATACAGTTTTGTAATATACTTGATCAAAAGTGCCTTTCGGACAGAGGTTCAGCAGCCTTTGACTACATTTGTTCTCTTTAAAAGGGAAATACTTACATTTACATTATTAAATACTTAAAATATATACATTAGACAAATCATCAGCTTGGAATTATAAGGTTCTGTCTGCGTTCTGAATGATTTTGAGATGATGAGCTTCAAAGTTTTTGCATTCCATATAGCAAACATTTTTTCATTAAAAAGTCTTAAAATGTAAACATACAAGCTTATAAAAAACATCCCATACTGTAAATAAGTTGTAATTTAATAAGAAATAAGAATGCCAATAACTCAATTTTGACAAAAATGTCAGATAGAGCCTTATAATTCTAAGGAGATGAAACACTGTTTTTATTTTTACTTATTTCTTTGTTCTGTCATTTATATTTCACTTGTTTTTAAGATTATTGTTTGCTTTTTATTATTATTATTTTGTGTTGTATTATTTGCTTGGCGACACGGTGGTGCAGTGGGTAGAGCTGTTGCCTCACAACAAGAAGGTCGCTATTTGAGGCCCGGCTGGGTCAGTTGGCATTTCTGTGTGGAGTTTGCATGTTCTCCCCGTGGGTTTCCTCCGAGTGCTCCGGTTTCCCCCACAGTCAAAAGACTTGCGCTATAGGGCAATTGGGTAAGCTAAATCATCTGTAGTCTATGTATGTATGTCCTGGTCCTCCTGGTTGGGGGTTGAGCTTTGGGCTAACAACTCACCTCATAAAATCTAGATGTGCAATAAATAACACTTTAAAATATAAGGAGTTTTCATGTGATTTTCTAAACTAGTAGTGTTTTGAAATTAACGAATGCATAATAACCGTGAAACCGTGTTTATTCTTCACACTATAATCGAACAACCAAAATCCACAATCGTCACATTCCTACCGCAAACAAACACCAAGCCTTCTTGACATCACAAACTTATAAAAAAAAGTCCCTGAAAGTCTTTAAATTTAGCGTCCATGAAAGAGTACAGTGTTTCCCAATGTGTAGTGAACCAAGCTCATCACTATCCTGTTCTTATTCATGTACACACCCTATTAAAAAGGATTTTGGGAGCTAAAGTGTTGGTTGAGACACACCCATAGAAACTGTGTAAATCACTGGTACACAAGGACCAGATTTGAGTACTGCTGGTTTATGTAATATTCAGAGATTGCAAGTGTAGAAAACACTGTAACGTTATTCTTAGAAACTAAAAACTTTTGTCAGCGTCTCGTTTTCATAATGCCATTTCGTCAGGTTGAAGTACAGGTAGGCCTGAGGGAAGACACCGAGCGTGTGCACCAATCATGGGTGAAACGGATAGAAATTAGGCTTGAAATTCTTGCACTGACAGGGCAAACGAGATGCAAATTCGCCTCAAGGCCACTGTAGGAGGTCTCGCGGTGGGACCTGTTAGCGCTTGCTAGACAAAGAAAACCATCCATGCATGGTCATCTGGCAAGACGAATTGTTGGAGGCATCCAGCCTGAGCAGAACTAGATTTAAAGATGAGAAAGTATTCTTGTGGAACCAGTCGATGCAAGAAGATCTCAAAGGGAATTATACTTTGTCTCCTCTGTGCTATTTAAAGCCCAAATGTGTGGCTTCTGAGCCAAAAACTTTGCTTATCCCCGTCTAGGATAATTCACTCATGTTTGATTCATTGCAAAGGGTTCTGATAGATCATGCATAAGTTAATTAAACCCAGCTGTCTCGGTTTTATTTCCCTGAAATATTTGACAGGACTGTCTTCAGTGTAAATGAACAGATGAGATGTGTGATCCAGGAATTTCTTGGTCAAAAATCTTCCATGCTAAGTAAACAACTGGTTTATTTTTCCCTCCCTGCCAATACAGTATGTTAGCAGTGCAGCTTCGCTTTTTATTGATGACTTGGGAAGCAGACCTATTGACCATAAGAGAAGTTTTCAACAATAAATGAACTTATTGGCCTACTTTTCACCTCTGTGGATCGAAACTATAAGGGGGTATGTTTAAAAGTCCCTTTGAAGCTTCACAGTGTTCGATATCTTTCGATATTTTTCATTTGGCCTTATTTACTTCTTTCTCTTTACATCATATTGACACTTCATGCCGCAGAATGCATCAGAGATAATTCAATAAGGCGGGCTGTATTACCTCAGTGGTCCGAATGGCTTCAGCAGTGCATTAGCAGCGGAATGACTCATTGATGGAGTTCTGGAGATCATTTGGGAGAAAGTACTGCCAAATCGTTCCTACACGGAGAAGATGTCCCAAAGTGCAGCTCAACATCTGCCTGATGTTTAAACCGCTTTATGTAGAACATCGATCCAGCTAAAAGCTTGTCCTAGTTAACTTGCGTGCGCGCAAATGCTTCTGCGCTGAGCTGAGTTATTTTATTCGATCTGGACTTTCGTTTACCTTCATTATGGTGTAAAATGAAGATAAATCGGATTATAACAGTGTTATGCCAAATGTTGCTTGCATGTCAAGAAGAACAACAACTCTGAATGAAACATCAGATTTCAGGTTCATGTAAAAGGAAATACACTGATTGTTTTTAAAGGCACAGTATGTAAGATTGTTTTTCATTACAATTGTCAAAAACTACCAGAATAGTCTAATATATTTTACTAAATGATGTACTTGGATCATCCCAAAAGGTTGGAAGAGTCTTCAAATCCAGAGAAACAAGATATTTACCTAGTGAGACAGAGTGTGTGCTGTGTATTCATACTAATGGCATCACAAACACTCTCCGTTTCTGGTTCGGTTTCATAGAAAACAATCAAACTCAACAGATGCTTTAATAATTAGGGGTGTATCAAATTTTCGGCTGCAAAAACTATCGACAGAAAATGGCATTTTTGATTTTTGGCTGAAAATATGGTTATTTGGTAAAAATGTTATGCTGCAACACAATGTGATTTCCGTCAACATGATTTCTGCAGCAGCCCCGTAGGATGGTTAAGACACACCAATACGCCTTTGTTTGTAGTGAATGCACGCCCTCTAGTGGAGAAAATTAAATACTGTGCCTTTATTTAATAGATATTAGTGTAAAACACGCACGTTGCTAAATTGGTGCCTGAATTGATTTTTAGCATGCTAGTATGTGTGTACTTTAATATTTAATAGTGTCAAGCTTATTTCAGACCTCTCACTCTTAACATTAGATATATTAATATTAATGCTCGCCTTATTGAACATCACTTTTAATGTCCATTTCTGCTGATGCAACTTTCATTTCAGCTGGAGAGGAAGTGGGAATAGAGGAAGAGGAAGGGAAATGGAAGTTTTTCTCCTTGGCTGAGAAAACCAGTGTGTGATATTTGATTAAAATACAGAACGAGTTTCTTCTTTTTTTTGTATTTTGTCTGGTCTTTGCACTCTTGGCTTCAAAGCAAATTTCACTCCTAGAAAATTGGTTACCTTGTCATCAGGAAATGTCAGTGCTGCATAAAATATGTTTCCACTGATAATAGGGAATCCATAATTTCCTGCTTTCATCCGTATTTGCTGCTACTCGGCGCATGCAGGGCGCCAGATTGAGGAAATAAAACCTTCCATTTACAAAACTAGTCAAATATTGGCTTGTGGTAAATTTGCTCTCCCTTCACAACCCAGAGGCAGTGTGTGAGGATTAGATGGAGAGTTGTAATTCCAATGAAACTTTCTGGACCTGATCGCAGGTCAGTGTGAAGTTCTTCTTTTGGAAAGCATCCGGTTTCATGTTAATGGCCGCTCAGGCGTGCTGGATCTTGTCTGTTCATGTGGGGAAAAAAGACCCATTTCTACACTTTGCAGCTTTACTTTTTCCCCAAGCGTCCTCTTATAACAGTAGTCAAGGTTTCTTGCACTATAGCAGTCATTTAGATTGCCAAGAGCATTTTTACTCTGCACATTTAATTAAACCGTTTTCTTTCCCCAATTGCTGTTGTTTGAAATGGACATTACTGTTTATTTATCATAGTTAAATCATTTAAATAACCAGTATCACTGCTAATGGATGTGGATTTCAGTTCCAGTACCTGATCATACACCCAGAGCAAAAAGCCAAAAATGTGCATGGCGTGATTTGTTGCAATTTTCAGACCAGCGCATCTGTAATTTTCACGTTTTGCACCACGTTTAAATAGCAAATCCATTTGCACCACTTATGGGTGTGCTGGTCTACAAAGGAGGTGTGTTAAGGTGCATTGTAGGTGTGTTGCTATTTATTATAACTGAAATAGACTGCACAATTGACCAACTAAAAGCTGCTCTAAAGTCCAGCGCAGAGCACGTTAGTTTAAGTCTATGCAAGTCCAATCGCTTACACATTGCATGTACACATAAACATAAATATAAACACCACTGCCTCCATCCCTTTACCTCAGGGGCTTTTTCAGCCTATTCATGACAATCTGCGTTTGTATAATGTTATTGTTACTAGTATTATTTATTACATGCATATTTATATTTGTTTAATAAAAACAAGTTTAGATTCGTCCACCTGTTTGGTTTTGGAGACGTCTGCATCACCATATGGGGCATAAGAACAGGACTTGTGTTTGGAAACGAATCATTTTTTTGACCACACTTCGTTATTATTGTTTATTTATTCGTTTGCTGGAAATTAAAACTGAATTTAGAAATAGTTTTTAAACAAATCTTTGCGCTTAACAAACTAAATTAAATCTGTAGGCTAATGGATGTCTTCAGTGGAGTTCCTTACTCCACAATAGTAATGGAGTAAAGAGTAAAAGTAAAGTAAAGAGAAAGTAAAGAGGCAGAATGGAGGAGGCGCGTTCTTTATCCTCGCTATGCAGATGGTCTGTTTAACTGTTTTCTCGCTAGTGAAGCGTTCAGTTTTTCCACTTACAATGTCCGCCATGTAATGCGCCATGGTGTGACGCAGCTGACTCTTAAAGGGAATGTGAGATGAGACTCTGATTGGTTTAATGCACATTATGCTCAAAACACACCCGTAACTCATTCGAAGAAAAAGCTCAACCCTGTTAGACCATGCACCGGGGCGCAGAGCGTATTTGTCCGTCTTTAAAATGGCAAAAGTGGATTCGGACACGTCCTTAATGCTTTTGCACCATGCGCTTTAGGCTTTGCACCTAGATCATTAAAATAGAGCCCGTAAAGTTAGTAAGATTTGATTGGATAAAAATAAAAAAAAACAGTAATGTTGAGAAATATAGTTTCCAATAAAAAAAAAAAAAAAAAAAAATATATATATATATATATATATATATATATATATATATATATATATATATATATATATATATATATATATATTATTTTTTATTTATTTATTCATTTATTTTTTCGAATATATTAAAAAATGTTGGAAACTCTAGTGTCCAGTGTCAAAATGATCCACCAGATGTCATTCAGATATGCTAATTTGATGTTCAACCTTTCTTATTACTGTCAATGTTTAAAACTGTTGAAGCAGTAATGCTTTTGACAAGAATGTGATCTGATTTAAATGAATTATTTGTAATAATGTTTAACAGTTTTACAATTTTTAAAAGATTTTTACTGTCAGTTTTGCATTAAATTGTTAAATTATTGTATATTTCAGGATGGTAAGTCGGATTAAATACTTTAACATATTATTAAATGAATTTTCTTTTTTGCTTATGAAAATATTTTCTGTTCAAATAAGCCTATTCTGAAAGAGGTGAAAAAAACAGCCGTCTTTTCTGTTGCATAACATGACCAGATTTTAATCTCTGTGTTTCAGAATTTGCATGTTTTTAGTGCATTAACATCTCAAGCATATGCTGCTATTCTCTGAAGTTAGTGTAAAAACATGAGTAACAAATAATAAAGCACTGAAAGGAGGTAAAATAATAATGAATCTTACTGATTATTTGCTCACCCCTAAGTTGCTTTAAACCTCTATGAATGTTTTTCTTTATTTTCTGAACTTGAAGTTATTGCAAAGGATGCTGGTGAGAGCAATTCCAGCATTATGGATGTGACACTAGCAGTAAAAACTCAAATCATAATTCACAGAGAATGTGTATGCTAACACTATATTGAAACATGTTTATATTTTCCAAAACTACTAACCACAGAGTTATGAGATCAGAATTTCAATCGTTAAACTTTTTTTAATAGATTAAATGAGGGAAAAAAACATGCATTATGGATTTTACCCAAATAGTTTGTGAGTTAACAGTCTCTAATAGAAATTCTGTGAATTAAACTGCACAACCCAAACGAAATAATGCTAATCAAAAGGATAAGAGTCTGCTCACTATAGAACAAACATGATTGATTTTATTTTATTTGACATTTTTTCATTTATGAGGGAAAGGTTTGTTTATGGATGTGACATCTCTCTGTTATGGATGTGACCGATGTGAAATTGGCTCTTGTGTGACATTAGTAAATCAAATAGAATTGTTTAAACACATTGAGAGAGACATTTTCGAGTATTTTTACAGTACTGTAAAATACAAGCCTACACAAAATACGCTGTTTTTTTTCATGGCAAGCTTGATATTTGCATGGAATTGCTCGCAACTAATCATCTGATAGTTCCTTTTCACTTCTATAGTAGGAAAAAAAGGTGTCCGGTTACTAACATTCTTCAAAATATCTTCTTCGTTATTCAGCTGAAGATGGAAGTCTCGTAGGTCTTGAGCAACTTGAGTAAATCGTGACAGAAATATTAATTTCCGGGGCGAACTATCCTTTTAATCAGTAAAAGGTCACAAAGAATTATTATCCACTTCAGGTGTTCGGAGTGTAAGTGCTTTAAGAGCCCCAATTTGTCCCTTAGCATCAGCGTCTGTCTCTCATCACTTTAACATTTCTCTGGAGATCTGGAGTAATTAATCTAAGGAGAGGAGAGTGCCCTTCTCGATCACGTCGTTCAGGTCTGCTGAGCTGTAAGTGGAGATCTCATTTGTGCTGGAACTAAATTTGTGAGCCACTACAAAAAAAAGTACATCTGAAAAGTTTGTCGTTTTTTTAATTTATTTATTTATTTTTTGTAATATAGATAATTGTAAGCATATAAAGCTGAACAGTACTGTTTATAGTGTACCATGAAATTGACAAGTGAGCAATTCCATGCAAACATCAGCCTTGCGTTGAAGAAAATCAAGTTTTCACTAAAATAGCGGAACCATTTCTACACAAAACACTCAAAAATGTCTCTGTCAAGGTTTTTAAACTATTTTATTTGATTAACCAAAGTCACACAAGTGCCAATTTCACTTCTGTCACATCCATAGCGGAGAGACGTCACTTCCATAACCAAACTTTTTCCTCAAATACAAAAATGTCAAATAAAATCAATCATTTTTGTTCTATAGTGAGCCGACTCCTGTCCTTTTGATTAGCATTGCTTCTTTTGGTTTATGGAGTTTAATTCACAGAATTTCTACAAAGTATGTTGTGTACTGTAGACTTTTTTTTGGTCACATCCATAACGCATGTTTATTTTCCTCATTTAAAATATAAAAAATGTTTACAGATTGATATTTTTTCTTATCCCAGAACTCTGGAGCTGTTTTGGACAACAGATGTTTCAGGATAATGTTAACATGCTTGACATGACAAAAGTCTTGTCGTTGATCCCAGTTGTAAGAGCAACAATAATAATAACTTGACTTCTAGTTGATCATTTGGAAAAGTGACAGAAGGTTGGTTTTTCTGATGAATCATCTGTTGAGCTGCATCCCAATCATCACCAATACTGCAGAAGACCTACAGGAACCCACATGGAGCCAAGATTCTCACAGTTATCAGTCAAGTGTGGTGAAGGAAAAATCATGGTTTGGGGTTACATTCAGTATAGGGGCGTGCGAGAGATCTGCAGAGTGGATGGCAACATCAACAGCCTGAGGTATCAAGACATTTGAGCTGCCCATTACATTACAAACCACAGGAGAGGGCAAATTCTTCAGCAGGATAGCGCTCCTCATACTTCAGCCTCCACATCAAAGTTCCTGAAAGCAAAGAAGGTCAAAGTGCTCCTATATTGGCCAGCCCAGTCACCAGACATAAACATTGAGCATGTCTGGGGTAAGATGGAGGAGGCACTGAAGATTAATCTAAAGGATCTTGATGAACTCTGGGAGTCCTGCAAGAACGCTTTCTTTGCCATTCCAGATGACTTTATTAATCAGTGATTTGAGTCATTGCAGAGATGTATGGATGCAGTCCTCCAAGCTCATGATGGAGTCAGACACAATATTCATTCTGTTTCCACTGCAGCATGACTTTCTATTCTATGCTGAACATTATTTCTGTTAAGTGACAAGACTTTAGTCTAAGCAAAGTCAGACCTTACTGTCCTAATTAAATCATTAAAAATCAAGGCATGATCATATATATATTTTTTTGGTAAAATAATCTAGAGGCCTTTACCTTTCATATAAGCCACTTCTGATACCAAATGATCAACTAGAACTCAAGTTATTATTTGTTGTTCCTAAAACTTAGGCAAGACTTTTGCCAGATAGTGTATACTTTCTATGTAATTTCATGTATAGGTTTTTTCTGCAAATGTCACATCCATAACACTGGAATTGCTCACATAGTCTTGTCCCCCAAAATGGAAAATTCAGTTATTATTACCCCCCATGTCGTTCCAATACCCTGAGATCTTTATTTATTTTCAGAACACAAATTAAGATATTTAGATGAAATCTATGAGCTCTCTCACCCTCCATAGACAGCGATTTTCCTGAGATCTTCAAAGTACAGAAAAGAAACATTGTCAACTAGTCAAGTTCATTATCATAAGCCCAATGGGCAATTATTGGTGCAGCATATAATCTATAAACATCACACAAGACAAACAAAACAAGTAACAACACAAATCTCAGATTTTCTCACAGAAGTCTTACAGCAGTGGGAATAAAGTAAACATATCTAGTGTTTTTCATTTTAGGCATGCTATAAAGTCTAGCATTTTCAACACATTAAAATATTATAGAGGGAATAGCGATGCATTTCGAAAGTCTCAGAATCGATGCAGAATCAATTTGTAATGCATTCCCCCCAAAAAATACCCCCTTGAATATTGAGTCTGTCACAATACTGCACATTTGTATGCAAAATATCCATCTACTCTCAAATTGTACATTTGTATTGTGTTCCTATTTGTAAAACAGTCCATGGGACTTTAGTGGTTCAACTGTGATCATACGAAGCTCCAAGAACACTTTAGTGCACCAAAAAAAGCTGAAAAATTACTTTGTTCGCAAATGTCTTCCGCATCAAATCAAGGTGCATTTTTACTATGGTAAATACGACCCTTATGTGTTGCACTGCTGACTCCATTGTTAGTATGCCCATAGTAAATGCGCATCCTCACCTGACATGGCGAACAAAATTATTATTTTTTTGCATACAAAAGTATTCTTGGAGCTTCATATTAGTGCTGTGTGATTTGGGGAAAATCTCTCATTGCAATTTTTTATTTATTTATTTATTTTTGATTTATTTAGATTTGATTTGCGATTTAATTTTAAAGTCAAGCTTCAGCTCAATAATCTGTATCGTAGCTTCTTAATGCTCCCAGTGCCTTCGTAATGTTTTTTCATATGGTGTAACAGCTGCAAACAACTCTGAAATGGTACTTTGCCATTGCTAGCTACTAGATCGAGCGCCTCTGGCAATTCTTTTAGTTGACGTTTTAGCAAGACACTCCTCATATAGCTGCCTGTGGTGCTTTTTAGGTGCTGGTTGTTGTATTTGCCCTTGCTGTGGCAACAATTCTGCAACAACTCTTACAAATGACCTGTTTTTGTTCGGTGTCTGTTACTTGGAAATCAAAATATTCCCATATTACCGACCTGCTGATATGAATCGATCTATTAATGCTTCTGAAGTTATTATAATATGAATAATATAGAATATATTTAGAGTATATATATTTCATATCGTAGCCTCTTTTGATTAGCTAATCGCATTGTTTCAAATAGCGATTTTTCAATTTCGATTAATCGCACAGCCCTACTTCATATGATCAAAACACGATTTAAAAATACACAAATCCAATTAGTAAATTCAAAACACAATGAAATAAATACAAAGATCAAATTCGTAAGTTCAGAAAATAAATTAAAAACACAAATCCAATTCGTAAATTCTAAAGAAGATTAATGAATGCACAAATCCAATTCGTAAGTCTAAAAAGATTCACAAATACAGTAATCTAATTGTAAATTCAAGACACAATTAAAAAATACACAAATTCAATCCGTAAACTTAAAACCCGATTTAAAAATAATTCCAATTTGTAAATTCAAAACGCATTGAAAAAATACACGCATCAAATTCGTAAGTTCAAAAAACGATTTAAAAATACAAAAATCCAATTCGTTAATTCAAAACAAGATTCATAAAAGCACATCCAATTGGTTTGGCGAAATTTATTATTTTTACCTGTGTCTTGTAATTTTCACTCGAATTGTTGGTTTACAAATTTACGAATTAAATTTTGTAAATGTGATCTGTGCTGTGCGTGTAGGAATTTTCCATTCCTGTATTATTTTTGAGGCTGATCTGGCTCCATAGATACTGTTGCCCTAAAAAATGAAATACATATTTTAAAAAAAACACATATAGCATAGGACAGGTATAAAAGAAAATTTTAGCGGTTTTAAAACCTTGGCTTTTCCAAACCGCAGTAAACCTATCATCCCATGCCTACATATGATTATGCATCTCCACTACAGCACCAGTGGCCATGTCACAATCTGTTCCATTAAAGGCGAAATTATCCCTCTATGTCCTCTCATCCAGACATAATGAAGCTCTCTGAAATCTTGCGTGGCTTTTACTGATGGCTGCATTGGGCACATCTAGCAGTGACGGTCACTAGAGGCGATTCACATGTCTTTTTTTCCCTGTACACATGCCTTATGGAGTGTTTGCTCTGTGGGTTTGTTTTAGAACAGCTGCTAATGCTTGGAGCTAGCTGTCAGCATACCAGATAATGTGTTCAGTGAATAAGACAAGCCTGTGAGGTCATTCTGAGCACTGCCAGTTGGTTTCCTATGTAATAAATGGGTGTGAACTGTTTTCGTGTGTGTGTGTGTGTGTGTGCGTGTGCGTCATGTGCAAAAGACATCTCTTGCCAATTGCATATTGTAATTGCTAATTAGAATCGTGATTTGACTAGAGAGTTTCTAAACAAATGCAGGCATAAATGCTTGGCCGACACATTATAAATGTATAATTTTATAGTAGATATATATTTTTACAGACACAATAGTCAAGGGAAGTATTTTTTAGGGGAATGCATTAGGGATGTGGCAAATACATCTTTGACAAATGTTGTCAAAGAGATTGTCAAAGTGCATCGCTATTCCCACTATAAATGAATTTGAGTTTAGTTTTTAACATCTGATGGGCTCTTGGCTAGATTTTAACAGCTGATGGCGCTCTAGGTTATTTTTTTTTAACAGCAGATGGCGCTCTAGGCTAGTTTTTAACAGCATATGGCACTCTAGGCTAGTTTTTAACAGCAGATGGCGCTCTAGGCATGTTTTTAACAGCAGATGGCACTCTAGGCTAGTTTTTAACAGCATATGGCACTCTAGGCTAGTTTTTAACAGCAGATGGCGCTCTAGGCATGTTTTAACGAGAGTTGATGCTCTAGGCTAGTTTTTAACCATGCACTCAAATGGCCAATGGGAATAGTGCTTCAAATCAACAAAGTTGGCTTTTATGTCATTAGATTGATGTAAACACGGCTCACTATCAACACTTGCTTAAATATGCTTTTTAACTTTATTTCTGATTATTTTAAAGAGCATCGATGATGAAAACCATCTTTTGTAAGCTGTTTGGACAGGAATGGGTATAGTGTGTCCACAGCCATATTGGAGTGATATAAAGACACTAAGTCTCTTTTTTTGAAATGTCTTGATGTTAAAACAGGATCCAAATCCCTCCCATTTTGAGGCCGACCTCAATGTGACATAGGATTGTGGTTTCCCCGCCCACCACGTGCATAATCATATCGACAAGATAAGACGTGCGCAAAGCAATTGGGATTAAAAGATCTGTTCAGCTCTCTGTGATCATCAATCATCATCAAATGTGGTCAAGAATGAGTTTTACAAGTTTAAAACTTTTTTAAACAGTGTGTGTTTATAATTAATTACATCGATTTTACTGTCTCTATCAGCACAGCCGCATGTCTGTACAATTATAAAAGATGACACTTCAATCCCAATTTATGGACATTAAATCAGGCTTATTTTGTACATTAACATAATGGATATCCATACAGCAGTGGATAGTAACGTGTATTTGATCACATTTGTGTGCAAAAACAGTGCAAATGTAATTGTGTGTGACTCATTGTTGTAACTCCATAACAAATACATCAAATAATACTCATTGGGAAAGTTCTTACTGTAGTATATCTCACACATTACTTGAGATCTGCTTCCTTCATGTCTGTCACTGTGCTGATTATCTGACGCAGCCGAGGCGGAGATTGATGCACACTCTGACTGGCACGTGGGAACAGTAAGTGGGGAGAACCAGCATTAAAGTCACGGGCAACAAAAGCAGCTACATTGTGTTTAGAGCAGAAAATTCTAATGTTCTGAAAGGTAAAATAAATAATCTGATGTGTGTTTTGAGCGGAAACTTTACAGACACACTCTGAAGATACAAAAGACTTGCCTTAAATCTCAAAAAGGGGTAAAATAGATGTCCTTTAAGTTCAAGTGATGTTTGAAAGGAAATGGATTCAAGTATAACTGTTTGTAAAGCCTAGAGCACCATCTTAAAACTAAGTTCAGAATCTACTCAAGCGAGAATTGCAATGTATTTTGACAATCTCAGAATCAATGCAGAATTAATTTCCTGAATATTGTTTCACCACAGCTCTGGAATGCATAGATATAAGTGTCTGCACTCGTGTACTTGTGTGCAATCTGTTTCAAGCTTTGCACTTGATGAAGATTGATCTGTCTTCAGAATAATGATAAACACATCTGTCATATTAATTTTATATCGAAGTGAATAATGCAGATTTCCTTTACCACCAGTCATATCAGATAACCCAGGAATGTCTTTGAAAAACTTGCTTTGTGCAAATAACTGACTCTTGCTTTCTGTTTTATAGATTGGATGCTAGTGGATGGCATGCAGCATCTTCAGGAGAATACAGCGCACTGTGGCCAATTCATGAATTTCAGCTAAAAGAATGACTGGAGTATGACGTCTCAAAGGAAAATGCAGATCAGCCATGCCTCCTTTGCTGATCTCCATCAAGGGCACTCATTTTATACTGTTTTCTGGGACTCTCCCTCATCTCTTGGGTAGTTTCAATTTCAACAAATATTATATAACACGGAAAAACGTATCATTTCAGGACGATAATATTTTGTAACAAGAAAGATGAAATTTCCTTTTATTCAAAGTCCCAGTTAAAACAAATCACATACATCAAGAGCTCCAACAAGGGGTAAAACTCAAACTGTGTACAGCACAGATGAGGTTGCATTATGGCAGCTGAATCTCCTAAACAGCTGCATTCACATATTTCGTTCGGAGGAGAGTGATAGTTGTACAATGCAGCGAAACGGAGGCATCGTTGGGAACGGTGGCCAGCCATGGGTACTGAGGCGAGTACGGCTCACCTGGCTCAGTTTCATGCTCTTCTTCATCCTGGTCTTCTTCCCTCTCATTGCACATTACTACCTCACCACAATAGATGAAGCAGGAGGACCAGATAAGCGAATCTTTGGCCCAAGACCTGGAGGAGAGTTGTGTGAAGCGAAGCATGTGCAAGACCTTTGTCGTATACGGGAATCTGTCAGTGAAGAGCTACTTCAGCTTGAGGCAAAGCGTCAAGAGCTCAATGGCGAGATAGCCCGACTTAACCTACGCATCGAGGCCTGCAAACGTAGTATCGACAGTGCCAAACAGGATTTGCTACAACTCAAAAATGTCATCAGCCAGACGGAGCACTCTTACAAGGAACTTATGGCACAAAACCAGCCAAAATTGTCATTGCCAGTAAGACTTTTACCAGACAAGGATGATCCTGGTTACCCTCCTCCAAAGTCATCCCAAAGCTGTCGATTGCATTCTTGTTTTGATTACGCTAGATGTCCTCTTACATCTGGCTTCCCTGTCTATGTTTATGACACAGGATCATACCCTTGGGGTGAAAAGTTGGACCCTCTTGTCAAACAAGCTTTTGCGTCATCTGTCAAAAGCAGTGTATATGTGACCGATAATCCAAACATTGCTTGTCTGTACATAGTTCTTGTTGGGGAAATACAAGAATCACCCTCCTCCCTGCCTGCTTTACCTTCAGACCTTGAAAAACAACTTAAGGCTTTGCCGTATTGGAGGTCGGATGGTCACAACCACCTGCTTGTACACCTTTCCATAAATTCTCTGACACAGAACTTCCTCTACAATGTGAGCACAGGACGAGCAGCAGTGGCACAGTCTACCTTTTTTGAACGACAGTATAGAGAAGGTTTTGACTTGGTGGTGTCTCCTCTAGTCCATGCTCTGTCTGAGCCTAACTTCTTGGAGGTGCCTCCGCAAGTCCCAGTTAAGAGGAAGTACCTCTTTACCTTTCAGGGAGAAAAAGTTGAGTCTTTAAGAAGCAGTTTGCTTGAAGCCCCTCCACAATCCTTTGAAGAGGAAATGGAAAGTGATCCACCAGCAGACTATGACGATCGAATCATTGGCACACTTAAAGCTGTACAGGACAGTCACCTAGACCAGGTTCTTTTGGAGTTTACTTGCAAGAATCAAGCCAAGCCAAGTTTACCAACAGAGTGGGCATTGTGTGGCAAGCGTGAAGATCGTTTAGAGGTACTCAAAGTCTCTACATTTGCCTTGGTAATATCTCCAGGTGATGGCCAGCTGGTGGCATCTGCTGGCTGTAGCATGAGACTTTTTGAGGCTTTGGAAGTTGGGGCAATACCTGTGGTACTTGGTGACCACTCAAAATTGCCCTACCATCATCTCATACGCTGGAGTGAGGCAGTCATAATGGTGCCAAAACCTCGCATTACGGAACTGCACTTTCTCTTGCGTAGCATCTCAGACAATGATCTTCTTGCTATGCGACGACAAGGACGGTTTCTTTGGGAGACCTATTTCTCCACCTCTGAAAGCATCTTCAATACCATTCTGGCTAGTGTGCGCACCAACATCCAGATCCCAGCAGCACCCATACGTGAGGAACCTGCTCAGGAGATTCCTCACAAAGCTGGAAAGTTGGCAGGGACCGATGCTAACCTGGCAGACAATGGTGACTTAGATCTTGGGCCTGTTGAAGTAGAGCCTCCTTACGCTTCACCACGTTTCTTGCGCAACTTCACCTACACAGCTGCTGATGTCTACCGCACCTGGAATCGTGCACCCGGCCCTTTCCACTTATTCCCACATACTCCCCTGGACCCTGTACTTCCCTCAGAGGCCAAGTTTTTGGGGTCAGGAACTGGTTTCCGCCCAATCGGTGGAGGTTCTGGTGGATCTGGTAAAGAGTTCCAGGCCGCTCTTGGTGGTAACGTCCCACGGGAGCAGTTCACTGTGGTCATGCTTACTTATGAACGAGAGGAGGTTCTTATGAACTCACTGGAGAGACTAAATGGCCTTCCTTATCTCAACAAAGTGGTAGTGGTGTGGAATTCCCCCAAACCACCATCTGATGATCTCATTTGGCCAGATATTGGTCTGCCTATTGTGGTAAGCTTATAGTATTCTTTTTTAATTGTATTTATCATTATGATTTATTTTTACTGAGCTTAAAAGCAACACCCTATTAAAGACAGTTCACCAAAATACCATAGATGGAAAAATGAATGCTATGAAAGTCTATGTTTTCAGCTTTCTTCAAAATAGCTTCTTTTGTGTTCAACCAAAGAAATACAATCTCAAACAAGTTTGGAGCAAGTAAAAGATGAGTAAATGGTGACATTTCATTTTTGTATGAACTATTGCAGCCTAGCATCACAGTGGCAGGTTTTGCACAGCCAGGCACCACTTGCTGAAGAAAAAAAGAAATCTTGTTAAGCTTGTTATTAGCTGGAATTCTCGAAGGCTTAAATATGATAGAACCTCCCAAGCATTGCATTCTGCTGTAGATTTGGTCTGCTCTCTCTGCTGTCTTTGAAGCGTAGCTTTCATGTCTCTAGGCAGCAAGCCAAATTAGTTCTGGTGATATTAAAGGAAACAGTGCTGTATTAGTCCCATAGAAAGGTTATACTTTGAAATGAAAACCCAAATAGAATGCTGAAGTACCCCAAGTTTCTTACTGTCTTCTTTCTTTGAGAAGTAGCCTGGAACTTGAAAATTGAGTATCTTTAATTATGGAATGAGGGTCGCAAAGTTTGTTAGAACTAGAAGCTTTATTTGGTTTTCAAAACTAGTCATATGTTTTGATTTGGTGTATTTTGGATTCATAAGGCTTTATGTAATTGGCAGACCCAGTGAAATCTTTTTGTAATGGCATGTTGTTCACAATATGGCGTAATGACTCAACAGATGGCCTTTTCTCTGCAGGTGGTACGCACCGGGAAGAACAGCTTAAACAATCGCTTCCTTCCTTGGGATGCAATCGAGACTGAGGCGATTTTGTCTATAGATGATGATGCCCATCTTCGCCATGATGAAATCATGTTTGGCTTCAGGTAAGTTGTTTTTTTTTTTTTTTTTTTGGGGTGAAGCAAGATTTTAGCATAGATTTGAATGGTAGGTTTTTTTTTCTCAAAGCAAATATTTCCGAGTCAGTGTATTGGCAAGGCAAGTTTACTTATAAAGCACATTTCATACACAATGGTAATTAAAAGTGCTTTACATAAACAAGAATAAAAAAAATAAGAAAAAACCAACTAAAATGATTAAAAACAGATTAAAATGTGTTAAAACAGGTTTTAAAGGAATGAAAAAGAAAAGACAGACATAATAGTGCGATCTGTAGGACGTAGCACAGTGCTCATTCAGTAAAGGCACAGCTAAACAGGTGTGTTTTAAGTCTTGATTTGAATGTACCGAATGTTGGAGCACATCTGATCATTTCTGGAAGCTGATTCCAGCAGCGGGGGCGTAGTTACTGACAGCTTTGACTGAACTTCTGGGATTTCTAATTTACTTGATCCTAATGATCTGAGGGATCTGCTAGGTTTGTATTCAGTGAGCATATCTGTAATTTATTGAGGTCGTAGGCCATTTAGTGATTTATAGGCAAGTAATAATACTTTAAAATCTATTCTGAATGTAACTGGGAGCCAGTGTAAAGACCTGAGGACAGGTGTGATGTGCTCTGATTTTATGGTTCTAATCAGAATCCTGGCAGCAGTGTACTGGATGAGCTGCAACCGTTCTTTTTGGGAAGGCCAATGAGGAGTCCATTACAGTAATCCACCCTGCTGCTGATAAAAGCATGAACAAGTTTCTCTAAATCCTCACTGGAGACAAAGCATCTAATTCTTGCAATGTTTTGAGAGGATAGTATTCCGACATAGTTACTGCTTTGATGTGACTACTGAAACTCAGATCTGACTCCAGAGTCACATCAAGATTCTTGACCTTATTTTTTGTTGTTTGACTCCTAGAGCCAATATACATACACTGAATATTATCTAAAATTGCAAACTGTACTAAGTTTGTCTGCTCATATGTTTAAAAGATCATCTTTTATATAGAATAGTGCCTGTGATACTATGGCTCTAGTATTTTTGCTCCTTTTACAGTGTTATGCTGTTTCATTTCTATCCTTTATATTATCAGAAAAGAATGTGAAACATTTTTAATGAAAACAGAACCTCCCATGATGTCACTGCTTTGGGCTGAAGTATGTTTAGAAATAATAAATTCAGATTTATGAAGCAAGAAAAGCTAAATATTTCTGTTGGACAGATGATCTGTATTTTCACCTCCGTCTGTACATATTAAGAGTATCAGGTTTTTTAATTTGCACATCTGTATGCCAATTTAAATGTTTCTGAGCAGTTGTCATGTGTTCCTTGAGGGTTTATGCAGTCAGTCATGTGACGGTGAGAGTTTAAACCAACAGCTGCAAATTCAGTTTTTAGTTTGTGGAATTGGAAGCATCTGATCTGATAAAACTTGTCTTTCCCTCCTGTGTACCTCAGTGTTTACAGTGCTTGCAGGTTCAGACGTTGGCAAGATGACATGATGGGAGATTTGATTTTGGTGGAGCTTGGTGTGTTTGTCTGGATCTGTTTGTTTTTGGGGTAAAAATAGTCAAGTCGGTGATCTTTATTTGTTGAACACTGATATTGCCCTATAATGGATTTATAAATGTTGTAGAATTGGTCTGAATTGGTTTCATTATTCTTATGTATCCTTTAAAATGTAGTAAAATGTTATTGGATCTTTTCTTGCTGCGAAAGTCAGGTTTACAGTTGTTATAATAATACAACTGCTGTGTTTTTGTCACACGTGAACAATACAAAATTCAGGTTTAAACAAAGTCCAAAATGTTTTGAGCTCATCTCCCTTCAGCCTATTACAGTAAAGTCACAATACAAGTCACAATACTATAAAAACAAACATCCTGTAAGATTCAGAGCTCAAAACTGTACGTTAATTACTGTGATGGTTGAGTTTAAGGTTGGGGTAGGTGAAGATGTTAATAACTATGATGGTTGGGTTTAGGTGTGGGAAGGTGTAGACATTAATAACTGTGATGGTTGGGTTTAGGGTTGGGGAAGGTGTAGACATTAATAACTGTGATAGTTTGGTTTAAGGTTTGCAAGGTGTAGACGTTAATAACGATGATGGTTGGGTTTAGGGTTGGGGAAGGTGTAGACGTTAATAACTGTGATGGTTGGGTTTAGGGTTGGGGAAGGTGTAGACGTTAATAACTGATGGTTGGGTTTAGGGTTGGGGAAGGTGTAGACGTTAATAACTGTGATGGTTGGGTTTAGGGTTGGGGAAGGTGTAGACGTTAATAACGATAATGGTTTGGTTTAGGGTTGGGGAAGGTGTAGACGTTAATAACTGTGATGGTTGGGTTTTGGGTTGGGGAAGGTGTAGACGTTAATAACTGTGATGGTTTGGTTTAGGGTTGGGGAAGGTGTAGACGTTAATAATGATGATGGTTTGGTTTAGGGTTGGGGAAGGTGTAGACGTTAATAACTGTGATGGTTGGGTTTAGGGTTGGGGAAGGTGTAGACAATAATAACTGTGATAGTTTGGTTTAAGGTTTGCAAGGTGTAGACATTAATAACGATGATGGTTTGGTTTAGGGTTGGGGAAGGTGTAGACGTTAATAACTGTGATGGTTGGGTTTAGGGTTGGGGAAGGTATATGTTAATAATGATGATGGTTTGGTTTAGGGGAAGGGCTTCAAAATTTACACCTAAGAATTGGGACAGCACCTGCACACGTCATCAGATGTCATCACGATCTCTTGCTTCATGTGAGATCGACGATCGCGACTGCTGTAATTGTTCCAGTTGTGTTATTTTTTGGTATTTATTTTCAGGAAATCACTGAAAGCATACATTATGCTATCATAATGATCTAATGTGGCAATGATGGTTTGGTGTAGGGTTGGGGAAGGTGTAGACATTAATAACTGTGATGGTTGGGGAAGGTGTAGACATTAATAACTGTGATGGTTGGGGAAGGTGTAGACATTAATAACTGTGATGGTTGGGGAAGTTGTAGACATTAATAACTGATGGTTGGGGAAGTTGTAGACATTAATAACTGATGGTTGGGGAAGTTGTAGACAGAGATGTATAGTAACAAAGTAGAACTACTTCACTACTGTACTTAAGTACTAAAAGGCAGTATCTGTACTTTACTGGAGTATTGTTTTTTTCTCCTACTTCCACTTTTACTTAAGTACATATTTTCGATGAGTTTAATACTTTTACTCCGATAGATTTTTTATGAGCTGCATCGTTACTCGTTACTAGAGGTGTCAAAATGGTCGATATCGGTTCAGTAATAGATCATAACGGGTTATTACGTACTGACGTCATTTATCTCCTATGTGCGGTGTCGCAATACTATGGCGAAGGACGGAGGCGCGAGGGCGAGTGAAGGCGGCACAGCACACGAGCCGCTATTTCACTACTACAGAGAAATGTTGTGAGACTCAACTGTTCATCTCCTCTTGGCTGTTAAAGCGATACTTGTGGATCCAGACCTGGGCGTGTAGGAGGTGCAAGTTTTCTCCACTGTGTCTATTATAGATTACCTGTGATAACCGCGTATTATACATACATAGACTGTAACCGCGGCTGTTCTTCCCGCCATCAGTGAACAACGCTTTCATTTCTAAAGCCGATAGCGGCCCTTTCTGTTGAGAAGGTGAAGACAATAACCAGTCAAAGGGGTGTAAGACCTCGCCTGTCAGCGTTTAAAAAGCAGGCGGGTGAATATTTACATTAGTTTATTTGCTATAAATGCTCATGCTGTCTTCTGTGCATGAGTTTTGTTTGATACATTCAAAAAGAGTGTTTTCTTTGAGCGGGTCAAATTAAGATTACAGTTCATATATATTAATGCTGTATTAAAGGACACAATTGTATTACAAGTAACCATTTAACTGTCTCACCAAGAAAAAAACCAATAGAATTTTTTTATTTATTGCATTTCTTAACTCCTAATGTCGCTAGTTAACACAATCAATACATTTTCCCCCAACACATCCCATAATTTCTAAAATATCAGCCTCTACCAAATGGTTGAGATGTTGGTTTATGGTAAAAGTACCAGAATGAATAAATATACTAGAAAAATATGAAAAATATGAAGTTTAAGACCAATTTAATTAAAACATAATCAAAATGAAACATTTTTGAATACTAAATCATAGCCATAAGCCATAAAATATTTCAGATTTTCATTTAACACAGTAATATACACGTTTTCTTTTTTTTACAATAAAATCAAAATCAAGTGAATTAGACCGTTCGTTTACAGCGTTTACAACCAGTAAATTGTGCTCTGAAAATGGGTTTCAATAGCATTTTGAGTGGATTATGGACTGTTTTTGTGACACACAACTTTGAAAGGTGTGTGTTAAAGCTGTTATAATCTGTCAGATCTGTGGTTCAAGCGTGAGAGAAAAACAGTATTGCAAGTCATGTTTCTTTTCGTTCTGCTTAATGACGTGCCCCCAAAAAAGAGATTTAAAATAAACAAAACAATATGATGTCTTTTGACTGCATTCTTTAATAACTACATTACACAATACTTGTACTTTTACTTTCAGTACTTGAGTAGTAAATTTTGAAATAAACTACTTGCAATACTTAAGTACAAAAAATGTTGAATACTTTAGTACTTCCACTTAAGTATGGTGCTTAAACAGCACTTTTACTTCTACTCAAGTCACTTTTTGATAGAGTACTTGTACTTTTACTGAAGTCTGGGTCTCTAGTACTTTATACATCTCTGGTTGTAGACATTAATAACTGATGGTTGGGGAAGTTGTAGACATTAATAACTGATGGTTGGGGAAGTTGTAGACATTAATAACTGATGGTTGGGGAAGTTGTAGACATTAATAACTGTGATGGTTGGGGAAGGTGTAGACATTAATAACTGTGATGGTTGGGGAAGGTGTAGACATTAATAACTGATGGTTGGGGAAGGTGTAGACATTAATAACTGTGATGGTTGGGGAAGGTGTAGACATTAATAACTGTGATGGTTGGGGAAGGTGTAGACATTTATAACTGTGATGGTTGGGGAAGGTGTAGACATTTATAACTGTGATGGTTGGGGAAGGTGTAGACATTAATAACTGTGATGGTTGGGGAAGGTGTTGACGTTAATAACTGATGGTTGGGGTAGGTGTAGACATTAATAACTGTGATGGTTGGGGAAGGTGTAGACATTAATAACTGTGATGGTTGGGGAAGGTGTAGACATTTATAACTGTGATGGTTGGGGAAGGTGTAGACATTTATAACTGTGATGGTTGGGGAAGGTGTAGACATTAATAACTGTGATGGTTGGGGAAGGTGTTGACGTTAATAACTGATGGTTGGGGAAGGTGTAGACATTAATAACTGTGATGGTTGGGGAAGGTGTAGACATTAATAACTGTGATGGTTGGGGAAGGTGTTGACGTTAATAACTGATGGTTGGGGAAGGTGTAGACATTAATAACTGTGATGGTTGGGGAAGGTGTAGACATTAATAACTGTGATGGTTGGGGAAGGTGTAGACATTTATAACTGTGATGGTTGGGGAAGGTGTAGACATTTATAACTGTGATGGTTGGGGAAGGTGTAGACATTAATAACTGTGATGGTTGGGGAAGGTGTTGACGTTAATAACTGATGGTTGGGTTTAGGGTTGGGGAAGGTGTAGAAGTTAATAACAATGATGGCTTGGTTTAGGGTTGGGGAAGGTGTAGACGTTAATAACTGTGATGGTTGGGCTCAGAGTTGGGGAAGGTGTAGACGTTAATAACGATGATGGTTGGGTTTAGGGTTGGGGAAAGTGTAGACGTTAATAACTGTGATGGTTGGGCTCAGAGTTGGGGAAGGTGTAGACGTTAATAACGATGATGGTTGGGTTTAGGGTTGGGGAAAGTGTAGACGTTAATAACTGATGACTTTTGTAGCTTTAGTGACAAACAAATCAAGTTTAATTCCCACGGTAAAAATGCTTAAAGCAGAGTTTTGTTTCATTATTATATTTTTATTCTGTGGACCCCTTTCACTGTTAACGTGTTTAACGGTCATCATAGTCTTTAATCCTTGAAAGTTTCTATTATTTAGAATTTTTAAAAACGTATGTACATTTATAGCCATTTATATATGTATTATATCACCTTTGCATCAAATTACAAAAAGCAAATTACCGCTTGTGCAAGGTGTTTGTAATGCTGCCTCTATGGGAGCAGGACAGTAAATTTGGCGTTAATCTCTCTTCTGGCTGCTGATATCAGTCTCACACAATTTTTTTCCTTGTTCTGAAAGTCTTGATAACACCATCGTAGAGATTTTTTAAAAATTATTTCAGCAAATAGGACTGTAAAAAAATATTTGTTGTACTCTTCCATTCACTGTGCTCTAACTTTACCCAACTATGATGACTTCTACTGAAAAAACCCAGAACCCAGTGACTCCATTGGATTCATTTCCTTTCCATAATTGTGAAAACTTTTTTAGTTTCTGCTTCAGTATTAAGAATTGTGAAATTTAATGATCTTTCAAATGTATTGGTGTACTATCATAATAAACTATAAAGTATACTATATATAAACGATTTGGCCCACTGGTAATCGTTTTAAATAATAATGATTACAATTATGGCCAAAATAAAGCAGCTCTAATGAGTATTATAATGACCACTGATCCTTCACTTTGGTCTTTTTCTTTCTCTGTGCTCAGGGTGTGGAGGGAGGCCAGAGACCGGATCGTGGGCTTCCCGGGAAGGTTTCACGCCTGGGATTTAAATCACCAATCTTGGCTCTACAACTCCAACTACTCCTGCGAGCTCTCCATGGTGCTGACGGGTGCGGCCTTCTTCCACAAGGTAAAGCTGTGACCACTTTCACACTTCCAGAGCACGATTATGTCAAAAATAGACTCTGAGCTTCTGTAGTTTTACCCAAGTAACCTCAGGTAATCTGGCCAGGACTTGGTTCGGTTGGTTGAAAACCTGTGTTGCTATATTGCTTTCCAAGGCAAGACTTTCCAGATGGATAAGCTAACATAACAATGTGTTTCATTTAGGGCTGCATGATATTGGAAAACATGAACGTTGCAATATTTAGTTTTTCTGAGATTAATGTTGCTATATAAATTAAGTCATCTTGTGAAATTGTATTCATATCGCAAAATTTTTATAGCAGGAGGACAAAACATTGCAATGTCAGTTTTTTCCAGTTCCAGTTCTAATGGTTCATTTCAAGTGATTTTTTTTTTATGCATATAATTAAAAATTATAATTCACAATTTCTTCATCTCCTCAGTATTACGCGTATCTCTATTCCTACGTCATGCCTCGAGCCATACGAGATATGGTGGACGAGTACATCAACTGTGAGGATATCGCCATGAACTTCCTGGTGTCGCATATCACTCGCAAACCCCCAATCAAGGTCAGTACACGATGGTACACGATGATGCTCTTGTCATTTAAAACTTGTGTGAATCGAGTTTGTTGCTCAGTCATGCTATTTGAGTCAATGATGCTAATCTGAGAAGAAGTTACTGTAATCAGTTCTGGTCATTCTTGGTAATCCTGGTTCATTGAGAAGTCTTAAGCAGGTCTTTATGAAACCAGTGTAGATTGACACCCCTAATAATCTATATATATATATATATAGCATTTTTAAAACATTTACTTTTCCTCCTAAATTATTATTTCTAAATTAAATTATTATTCAATTAATTTAGAATTAGGGCCTCACAGTGGTGCAATGGGTAGCACGATTGCCTCACTGCAAGAAGGTCGCTGGTTCAAGCCTTGGCTGGGTCAGTTGGCATTTCTGTGTGGAGTTTGCATGTTCTCCCCGTGTTGGCGTGGGTTTCCTCCGGGTTCTCTGGTTTTCCCCACAACTCCAAAGACATGTGCTATAGGTGAATTGGATAAGCCAAGTGCTTGGTGTATGTGTGTGAATGTCTGTCTGTATGGGTGTTTCCCAGTGATGGGTTGCAGCTGGAAGGGCATCTGCTGCGTAAAAACATATGCTGGATAAGTTGTCAGTTCATTCCGCTGTGGCAACCCCAGATTAATAAAAGGACTACGCCGAAAAGAAAATGAATGAATGAATGAATGAATTTAGAATACATAGAATAAAGTTAAATTATAATAATAATTATAAAATTTTATATATATCAGCGCCAATAGCCTAGTGGTATTGTGCGCCGACATATAGCGCTGACGTCCTCACGGCGACCCGAGTTCGATTCCCGGCTTGAGGTCCTTTGCCGATCCTTCCCCTCTCTCTGCTCCCAATGCTTTCCTGTCTGAAATCTCTACTGTCCTATCATAATAAAGGTGAAAAACCCCTAAAAATATTTTAAATAATAATAATTTATATATAATAATTACAAATATATGAAATACGTCGTCTTTGTATGGATACAGTATACAGCATCTACAAATTTAAATGTACAGTCAGAATCTGTCTGAAATGACAATAAGAAATTGTATATGTGCTTAATATTCATCAAATACACTTTTTTTACTTGTATAAAAATATATTTGATTAAATTGTTATAGATTTAAGGGTCAACCATGAATTAGTTTCATATTTTGCATCTTAAACTGATTTTAAAAACGTTATAGAACATTCAGCAACCAACTGCATTTGCAAGTGAAATGTTTGCCGTTTTTCTGCATAATAAGTAACAGTTCAATATCTAGGAAGTGTCCAGAGTTGAGTCTGGGAAAACATTTCTTCCAGTTGTGTGTTTTACAATAGAATTGATTTCAGCAGGATTATTCAGTGGGATTTCAGTAAGCTTTAACAAGCTTTTGATGTTCTGAAGTCCATTGACTGAAGCATCGGGACGGCCTGTGAATTAACGTTATAATGAAATTTGATGGATTTTCTCTGGCGTTATTAGTTAGAGGATTTCACCGGTGTACACACACACATGCACACTGGCTGATGCTGTCCCGGTGGATTAGACAAATCAATTACACTGGTTTTGTTGTCGCAGAAGAGCCGCCTAGATTGAAATAGGCAAGCAGGCGGCACAAATGAAAGAGATGATATTGTGTTATGGAGTTAATAAGTCTGTCATCTTTTGATGGAAGGATTGAATTAATGGAAGTTTTTGTAATCTATAATGTATTCCAAATCTATATTCTGTATAAGATGATACTGTGTAAGATGATACTGTGTTATGAAGCTAATAAATCTCTCACCTTTAGACGGAGAGATTGAGTTAAAGCAATAATTGACTCAAAATGTATATCAAGGTACTCATTCTAATGGTGTGAGAGCTTGTTTTCGTCCCAACTCTTTCTAATGAAGGGCCCAAATCTAAACTTGATTGAGAGCTGTGGGCTGAAGGTAAATATAGCAAACTGTGTTACATTAAAGTTGCCATGGGGAAAGAAACTTCAACCGTATTTGCTAACGTATATATTTTTAACATTTATATTAATTTAACAAACTTACTACAATAAAACCATAAAAAAAATCCATTTATAAAACACTGGAGTTCAATGTCGAATACACTAGTCATGCTGAACCTGCCTTTGCCTTGATTTGCTTGCTGATGTCTTCTGCTTTCTCCTATTCGTTAAGTGACAGTATATGTACATTTTTAATAAATCTGATTTGTTTACATTAAATTGAAACATTTAATTTCAGTTTGCGTTTTTGTAGCTCAACAATAAAACAGTTACATTAAAATAGAAATGAAAGTCAATGTTAAAGGTATTCTCCAACTTTCAAATGACCAATTTAAGGGACAACTTTTTTTTTTTAGTTTGGGCATCACTGGTCTACAGACTTCTCAATGCCATACAAATGATTCTTTAAAAGGGATAAAACATTGAAATTATGCACTATTTTCGGGGTTTTTGCATTCTTTTTTGTAATCTAATTCTGAATTCTTCATTACAAGGTTATTATTGGATTATGACCCAACTGAAAAAACAGCTTAAACCAGCCTAGGCTGCTTGGCTGGTTTTAGCTGGTTGACCAGCCTGGTTTTAGAGGGGTTTTGGCCATGTACAGGCTGGTTTCCAGCCATTTTCAGGCTAAAACCAGCTATGTCCAGCTTAAACCAGACTGGTCAGGCTGGTTTTAGCTTTATTTAGCTGGTCATTTTCCAGCCTGACCAGCCTGGACATGGCCAAACCCCCTCTAAAACCAGGCTGGTCAACCAGCTAAAACCAGCCAACCAGCTTAGGCTGGTTTAAGCTGGATTTTTCAGCAGGGAAGTTTTTAAGTCTGTCATGTTTATATGGAGGGATAGATTTAAAGGAATAATTCAGTCAAAACTTAGACAAAACACAAGAACAAATGATAACAGACTAAATGAATGATTCACCCAAAATGTAAAGGAATTTACTTGTATTTCTGTTGCTTTAAACTCTACTTTTCTACAATCTGCTCATTTGCTTTCAAACAAAGCATTAAAAAGGACAAAATAATACAAATTATGCTATATATTATGCTGTATAAATACTCTATCATGCTATATAAGTCTTTGTAACATTCATTGTTACAAGTTGATATTGGGTTTTCAAGTGAATTTGTTGATCTTTAGAGAGATTGATTTAAGAGAAGAATTCACATGATTTTGGAATATAGTTCATATTCAAATTCTTTCTTATTTATTACAAGAACATATTGGGTTATGAAGTTAGAGGTAATATGTCCGCCGTCTTTAGATTGAGGGCTGCATTTAAAGGAACACTCCTTTTTTTTGAGGGAAATAATTTTACTACTCCCCTAGAGTTAAAGAGTCGAGTTTTACCATTTTTTAATCCATTTAGCTGATCTCTGGGTCTGGCGGGAGCACTTTTAGCTTAGCTTAGCATAAATCATTGAATCAGATTAGACCATTAGCATCTTACTCAAAAATGACCAAAAAGTTTAAATAATTTTCCTGTTTAAAGTCTCCTATTTAACTTTTGTACTTCTTGTTTGTACTTTCGTAGTTACATTATGTAGTTTCGAACTATATACTATATATAAGAACTATATACTATATGTACTATTTAACTATATACTATGTAACTATATGAAGTTAAAGGTGAAATGTCTGCTGTCTTTAGATTGAGGGCTGTATTTAAAGGAACACTCCATTTTTGGGGGGACAAAGTTACTACTCCCCTAGAGTTAAAAAGTCGAGTTTTAGCCATTTTGAATCCATTCAGCCAATCTCAGAGTCTTGCTGGAGCACTTTTAGCTTAGCCTAGCATAAACCATTAAATCGGATTAGACCATTAGCATCAAACTCAAAAATGACCAAAAAGTTTTGATAATTTTCCTGTTTAAAGTCTTCTATTTAACTCTTTTGTAGTTACATGATGTACTAAGACCAACAGAAATTGAGAAGTTGCTATTTTTACAGCTGATATGGCTAGGTACATTAGCCACACCATGTTGATGTTTCGTAACATCTAATTTTACGAGGTGAGTCATTCATTAGCCCAATGTTCATCCCCCAACCTGGAGGACCAGGACATACACACATACACTATGGAAAATGTAGCTTACCCAATCCACCTATACAGCATGTCTTAGAGTTGTAGGGGAAACCGGTGCACCTGGAGGAAACCCGTCGCCAACACAGGGAGAACATGCAAAGTCCACACATACACACGCACACATATATATGTATATATGTATATGTGTGTGTATATATATATATATATATATATATATATATATATATATATATATATATATATATATATATATATATATATATATATATATATATATATATATATATATATATATGTATGTGTGTGTGTATGTATATGTATGTATATGTATGTATATATGTATGTATATATATGTATGTATGTGTGTGTGTATGTGTATATATATATATATATATATATATATATATATATATATATATATATATATTTATATATATTTATATATATATATTTATATATATATTTGTTGCTGTACCATGTTCTATAGCACCACCAGAGCACTCTCCCCTTGCAAGCAGATAGTCACAGTGGACGTTAACTAGCTAGGGATTATTTTCAGGTGCTGTGTAATGTCATTGCTCCAGCGAGAGTATACTTCCTAGCCCAATTGCCCTAAAAATAGCAACTTTTCAGTTCCCCTACGTACAAAATGTATGTACAGAAGCCTCAAGCTATAAATAGGAAAATTATCAAAAATCTTGGGTCATATTTGAGCATCATGCTAATGGTCTAATCTGATTCAATGATCTATGCTAAGCTAACACCATCTCCTAACAACATGAGACACAGCACCGTGACAGAAAAGGATTAAAAAGCTTTCTGCGACGTCACAGCTGAATAACAGCATATATTACTATGACAATGATCACCTCAGGTACTGATTATGGGCTTTATTCTGTGTTAAATGCTCCCAATGTGAGTTTAATTACTATTTTACATGACATTTATTTCCATACTACTGAAAGCAGCAGCAGATAGTTCACTTCAGATCTTGAAATTAACTAGCAGATGGTTTGTAGATGAAAGTCAATACTGTGACCTCAGTGCAAGCCAACAACATAAGTCACTCAGTAGCCTATTAATAATGTTAAAGAGGTTTAATATGTATTAAAGTCTTCCATTTTGTTTAGAGTGCAGTGGCTGGTATTTAAATGCTTCTGTCATGTTAGATCACTTTTGGTGCAGACAGACAAATTGCTTGTTGCTGGAATCCTGTATTGTCAGGACACAGTGTTTAAATGTTAAAAGAGTTTCTGCCAGGCCCAGAAATTGGTTGAATTAATTTAAAAGTGGTAAACCTCAACTGTTTAACCCTAGTGAACCTAAAAAATGAGGCTATTTCCAAAAGAATGTGCCATATAAAGGATAAGTGCATCCAGCTTATGCACTATATTCAGAGTCTTCTGAATGTGCATGACGTATTGTGTGAGAAACTGCCTGAATTTCCTTCATAAAGTGTCCTTTTCCCTGGCGTGTCCCCTCTCAGGTGACGTCCCGTTGGACCTTCCGATGTCCTGGCTGCCCGCAGGCTCTGTCGCACGATGATTCGCATTTCCACGAGCGTCACAAGTGCATCAACTTCTTCGTAAAAGTCTACGGATACATGCCGCTGTTATACACTCAGTTCAGAGTGGACTCGGTACTCTTCAAGACTCGGCTGCCCCACGACAAGACCAAATGTTTTAAATTCATTTAGCGGGAGCGTGGGGGACATCCGGCGGACATGGGACGATCTCTCTCACTCTCTGGGAGCGCTAAGGGAATTAAAGCTTTCTTGTAAATAGCGGAGAATTTTACTTTGAACTCGTCTTCCTTGAAGCCAAGGGAGAACTATTATGAAACGAACGATTACCATCAGGCGTTTTTGAACATGCGTTATTCATTAGCAACCACTACGGGCTTGATTTGCACCACTTCATGGGCCGCCTGAGACAGGGACGCTTTAATGGACATCCGACCGATGTTATACTGACAGAACATGCATAATTCTGAACTAACGGAGGCTGTTTTTAAAGGACGTATCTGAGAATAATGGAGAAAACTTAGTGTCATCACTCTAAATGCTTTTATTTTTTACTTTCTGTGCATATATTCTCTGGTTTGAAACGCACTGATGGTCGGGTTTTTTACTTGTGTGTGGGTGTGTGTACTGGTTTTGGTGGTTTATGAGGACATTGATTTTTTTAATGACCTAGGAATTAAAATATTGAGGTGGTTTATAAGGACATGCATTGTGTCCTTGTAATTCAAAATTGTTAGAAGTTATATTCAATGGGTATTTTGGATGAAAAATTGGCCACAGGTTTCCTGTAAGGGTTGGGTTTAGGTTAGGGCTAGGGTAAGGCCAAAAAATAAGGTGGTTTTTTTTGTTTTTTTTTTACAATGAGATAGGAATTGAAATGTTGAGATGGTTTATAAGGACATGCCTTGTGTCTTTGTAATTAAAAATTGTTAAAAGTCATATTTAACCAGTATTTTTGGATTCAAAATTGGCCACGGGTAAGGCCATATAATAAATGTTTTATTTTTTACAATAACCTCAGAAATAAAATGTTGAGGTTGTTTATAAGGACATGCATTGTGTCCTTGTAATTCAGAATTGTTAAAAGTCATATTTAATGTGATCTTTTTGGATTCTGAATTAGTCACAAGTTTCCTGTGGAGTTGGGTTTAGGTTAGGGCTAGGGTAAGGCCATATAATAAGTGTCTTTTTACAATGACCTAGGAATTAATATGTTGAGGTGGTTTATAAGGACATGCCTTGTGTCCTTGTAACTCAAAACTATTAAAAATGTATATTTACGGGGTCTTTTGGATTCATAAATGACCACGTTTCATGTGATGTTTAGGTTAGGGCTGGGGTAGGGCCATATAATAAGCTTTTTTTTTTTTTTTTTTTTCTTTTTGCAGTATACGAAGTTTTACGCCTACAAAGAGTCCTCGTAAACCACCAAAACCAACATGTGTGTGTTGTTCTGTAGGTTGATGGAGACTTAATGTCGCTAACCATCACATGTTTGTTAATCATCAGTATGAATAGCACAATTATCAAACATAACAGCATAGGAATAGCACCAAAATCCAACTGTTACACGTTCTCAAAATGTCAGTCAAAATGTCTGTAAGCTATTTAGTACATTTATGGGATAACCGATTCATCGCAATGCCTTTTGCTGGGTAAATCACGCCTGTTGTGTGTCGTTTTAATAAGGTCAAATTATTTCATAGCTCAAAATGATAAAGAAATGTCCAGGTCATTTTCAATGATATAGTGTAAGATAAAATGTGTTATTTGTGACAATATTTTCATAAGTTTTAGCATAAATAACATCTAAATTCTTACATAATTTGGTAAAATAATTTTTTTAATCAGTTTCAGTGTTTATTTTATGGATTCTAGTGCATTTAAAAACCCAAATTCTCATAATAATACAAATACATTTAATGCATGATAATACATAATGCAAAAAGTGCAATTTGTCATAATTTTAATGACCGTTATACACATTTCTGCCTTTTATCATTTGCTATAATTCCCAAATTTAATTGTAATGCTCATTATTTTTTATTTTATAACATAATAATTTAGTACAACAGATATTGGTCACATATATGAATACTTACATTTTAAATATAGTGTTTCTTTTTACTTTTAAGTGCTTCGATGTCATGAAAATAATGTCACAAGTTCAAATCTTAATGCACAATATTATTTATTTCACATTTCCATTTGATTCAGTGATGAAATGTGACCTGGAGATGTTCTTCATGTGTTTGCGTGTCTGCCTTGAGATTTACAAGAAGAATCCAGGTCTGAAATGTGCACAAAAACAAACGAGTGTGGTTTTGAGGTGGAGAAGTGACAATGCTAACAGGACGTGCATTAGTTGCCCTTTTTCCTCTATAAACGGTACGTGTTTCTTTACAGTGTTGGGATTTTTCCTAATTTCAGCATTCAGCTCCACACTTTCTGTCTTCTGGTTAACCCACGATGGCTCTCCCGACATCCTTGACAGGTACATTTAGGAAAATGCCTGCGCTATTGTAATTTAATGAGTTTTATTTTTTATAAAACAGACATAAATGTGGCTTCGTTTCTCTTGGAAGAGGACTTGTCAGATATGATTTCTTTTGTTACTTGGTCATATTTTGTATTGTGTGTAAATCTATTGAGCAGGCTTTAATGTATTTGTTTTTTTAAGTCGTTATGAAGACTGTACGGCCTTTGGGTTTGGACTGTAACTGACAATATGACAGTATCGGTAGTAAAGAGTCGAATGCCAGCAAACATAACTGACAAACTTCTTCAAACCACACTAATAAACCAGCCAGTGTCCTCATCTCTTTCATTTTGCTCAAGATCTCAGTATGTCAAACATCAGTGTGTTAAAGGATGGCTGACTATTTACATCCATTCAGTTCATCTTATTTCTATAGCGCTTTTACAGTGTAGATTGTATCAAAGCAGCTTCACATAGAAGTTCTAGTACAGGGGTCACCAAACTTGTTCCTGGAGGGCCGGTGTCCTGCAGATTTTAGCTCCAACCCTAATCAAATACACCTAAACAAGCTAATCAAGGTCTTACTGGGTATTCTTGAAACAATCAGGCAGGTGTGTTGAGGCAAGTTGGAGCTAAACCTTGCAGGGACACCGGCCCTCAAGGACCGTGATTGGTGACCCCTGTTCTAGTAGATTAAGTCTGTGTCAGTCCAGTTTTCAGTGTTGAAGTTCAGTTTAGTTCAGTTCCGTGGTTTCATTTTCACTGCTGAAAGTCCAAACACTGAAGAGCAAATCCATCGATGAGCAGCTCCACAAGTCCCAAACAAAGCAAGCCAGTTGTAAGGAACAAACTTCACCAATTGACAAAAGTGAATGGAAAAAAATCTTGAGAGAAACCAGGCTCTGTTGGGCACGACCATTTCTCCTCTCTGGCCAAACGTCTTGTGCAGAGCTGCAGTCCAGGTGGCGGAGGCTGGAGAACGCCATCATGGAGAAGCTGCAGGTGGAAGAGGTCACCGGTGGGTGTTCAGGCTGGCCCATGAGATCAATGCAGAGATGCGTCGGTCACTGGAATCTTTCAGGAATCAGTTTCATGCTCTCCGCTCCTCAATGACCACCACAGCATCTGCTCAGGATACGGCCTGGTCCAGGATTATGGAAACCATGGGAATAATAAAAAAAGGCTAACATAAACGCAGATGCCGTTCAAATTATAATGTCTTTAAGGAAGTGTTCCTGGCTATGGTTACCCTAAATAATGCTCACTAACAATCTATTATAGGATTTGGATTTCAAAAGCATTTGTGTTTTATATGTGTGTGCTAATGCAAAGAGATGCGTCTTTAATCTAGTTTTAAACTGACAGAGTGTGTCTGCCTCCCGAACTGTGCTAGGAAGACTGTTCCAGAGTTTTGGTGCCAGATATGAGAAAGATCTACCGCCTGCAGTTGATTTTGATATTCTGGGAATAGTCAGTTGTCCAGAATTAATTGAGCGTAGTGGATAATGTAAAGTTGTCATAACAAAGACATCTCAAACAAATATCACGTTTGCATTTAGGGCTCTATTTTAACGATCTAGGCGCAAAGTCTAAAGAGCATTAAGGGTATGTCAGAATCCACTTTTGCTATTTTAAGCACGGAAAAATCTGCTCTGCGGTGCATGGTCTAACAGGGTTGAGCTTATTCTCTTAATGAGTTAAGTGTGTTTTGAGAATAAACCAATCAGAGTCTCATCTCCAATTCTCTTTAAGAGTCAGTTGCGTCGCACCATGGCGCATTTGCTATTTACATGGCGGACTTTGTAAGTGTAAAAACTGAACGCTTCACTAATGCGAAAACAGTTACACAGAGCATCTGCAGCACGAGAATGGGAGATGAGCCTCGTCATTCTTTACTTTCTCTCTCTTTCATGGATAAGGAAACTGTGTTGTACGTACAGACACCCATTAGCCTACATAATTCATTCGGTTTGTTAAGCGCAAAGATTTGTTTCAAAACTATTTCTAAATTCAGTTCTAATTTCCAGCAAACGAATAAATGAACAATAATAACGAAGTGCGGTCAAAAAACTGAGTTATATCCAAACACACATGCTATGCCCCCATATGGTCTAAAACCTGACAGGTGCACAAATCTAAGCTTGTTTTTAATAAAACAAATATAAATATGCATATAATAAATAATACTGCTAATAGTAATAACATTAAACAAAAGCAAATTATCATGAATAAACTGAAAAAGCCTCCTGAGATGAAGAAGGCATGGAGGCAGGGGTTTTTATATTTATAGAAAATAATAATTTTGTAATATTTTAATCCTTTAATTCTTCATTTGTAAAGATATTTGCGTATTGTTGTACATCCTGTGTGTATTAAGCAATGTGTACACAACTATCGCGCTCTGCGCTGGACTTAAAATAGCTACACACCACCAATGCGCTTAACACACCTCTTAACTTGACCGAAACACCCATGAGTCCACAAAGTGGCGCAAATTGATTTGCTATTTAAACAACGTGACAGAAAACGGGAAAATTATGGTCTGAAAATAGCAACATGTCATAGAAACATGCGCTGGGTGTATGAGAGGGCCCTTAAAGTGACAGAACTGAGTGAATTACACTTAATGACAGTTGTCATAAGCATGCATTTCCTTCATATTCCTTCAAATTACAAAAGGTTTCATGGCGTTTATATGAAAACCCCTTTAAGTAAAGTGTTCTTCTCTGAAATCCAAGAAAAGACTGATCTGAAATGTGTAAAATGGCAAATTTGAGGTGTTTAGTTGAGCACAGCTGCTGTGATGGGCCTGAGGCTTCAGGACATCCGGATGCACTGCAGTCTGTAATCAAACCCCACACACACATCTGTGACATCAGCTCAACGTCTCGCAAACACATGATGAGAGGCTGAAAACAGACCCACGTCAAATTAGACCCTCCTGATGGAGAAACGGTTCAAGCTGAAAACTCAAAGACCTCAGAAAGCTTCACCGTATCAACACATGGTCAGTGGAGACAGATTTCACTCGCTCACTCTCCTTCGGCTTTGTCCCCAGTGGAATGAACCACCAATTACTCTGGCATGTGTTTTTTTTTTTGTGGCGGATGCTCTTTCAGCCACAACGCAGTACTGGAAAACACCCATACACTCTCACATTCACACACTCATACACTGCAGCCAATTTAGTTCATCCAATTCTTTTGTCTTTGGTATTTGGACTGTGGGGGAAACCAACGCGAACATGGTGAGAACATGCGGAGACAGAAATACAGCAAGAAAAAATATAAAAGCTTTATGTATGTCGGTTAGCACTGTCGCCTCACTGCAAGAAGGTCGCTGGATCGAGCCCCGGCTGGGTCAGTTGGCATTTCTGTGTTCTGTGTGGAGTTTGCATGTTCTCCCCCCGTGTTGGCGTGAGTTTCCTCTAGGTGCTCCCGTTTCCCCCACAGTCCAAACACATGCACTATAGGCAAATTAATTAAACTAAATTGCCTGTAATGTATGAGTGTGTGTGAATGTGAAAATGCGTATGGGTGCTTTCCAGTACTGGGTTGCAGCTTCAAGGGCATCCGCTGCATAAAACATATGCCAGAATAGTTGGCGGTTCATTCCGCTGTGGCGACCTCTGATGAATAAAGGGACTAAGGCAGTGGTCACCAAACTTGTTCCTGGAGGGTCGGTGTCCTGCAGATTTTAGCTCCAACCCTAATCAAACACACCTGAACAAGCTAATCAAGGTCTTACTAGGTATACTTGAAACATCCAGGCAGGTGTGTTGAGGCAAGCTGGAGCGAAACCCTGCAGGGACACCGGCCCTCCAGGACCGAGATTGGTGTCCCCTGGCGAATGGAAATGAATGAATGTATATCAGTCTGTCTTATGTTGTCATTCTTGTATTTGTTTGTTTCACATATTGTCAATTATTGTTCTGTATTTATTTGAATCTCTCATTTGTTCTAATATCAATATATCATGTCTATATATCATCTTTTTTTGTTATATATAATATTTTTTTCAATCTTTATTTTTCGCTACCGTTTGTTCTGTACATCATTTAATCTGTCATTTTTTTGTGTGTATCGTTTTTTTTTTCGTCTTATACTGTATAATGTGTTTAGTTCTTTATTAGTGTTTGTTGTATTTAGATATTTTTGTTTACATGCATTTTATCCATCTATCTCTTTTCCAGTCTATATATTTGTTCTGAGGCGATGCAGTGGTGCAGTACGTAGTGCTATCGCCTCACAGCAAGAAGGTCGCTGGTTCGAGGCTCGGCTGGGTCAGTTGGCGTTTCTGTGTGGAGTTTGCATGTTCTCTCCGCGTTCGCGTGGGTTTCCTCTCGGTGCTCTAGTTTCCCCCACAGTCCAAAGACTTGCGGTACAGGTGAATTGGGTAGGCTAAATTGTCTGTTGTGAATGAGTGTGTATGGATGTTTCCCAGAGATGGGTTGCAGCTGGAAGGGCATCCGCTGTGTAAAACGTGCTGAATAAGTTGGCGGTTCATTCCGCTGTGGCGACCCCGGATTAACAAAGGGACTAAGCCGAAAGAAAATGAATGAATATTTGTTCTGTCATACTTTTGGACTGGTGTATTGTTGTATTTATTTTTCATCCATCCATAGTTCCTTTTGATCCATCCATCCATCCATCCGTTGTTCTTTTGATCTAATCATCATTCTTTTAATCATCATTCTTTTGATCCATCCCCGTTGTTCTTTTGATCATCGTTCTTCTCATCTTCTTCTTCTCATCTGATCATCCATTTTTTTGATCCCTCATTCTTTTGATCCATCCATCCATCATTCTTTTCATCCATCATTCTTTTGATCCATCCATCCATCCATCCATCCATCCATCCATCCATCATTCTTTTGATCCATCCATCCATCCATAATTTTTTTGATCCATCCATCCATCCATCCATCCATCCATCGTTCTTTTGGTCCATCATCCTTTTGATCCCTCATCCTTTTGATCCATCGATCCATCCATTCATCGTTCTTTTGATCCATCATCCTTTTGATCCATCATCCTTTTGATCCATCCATCCATCCATTCATCGTTCTTTTGATCCATCATCCTTTTGATCCATCATCCTTTTGATCCATCCATCCATCCATTCATCGTTCTTTTGATCCATCATCTTTTTGATCCATCCATCCATCCATTCATCGTTCTTTTGATCCATCATCTTTTTGATCCATCCATTAATCCATTCATCGTTCTTTTGATCCATCATCTTTTTGATCCATCAATCCATCCATTCATCATTCTTTTGATCCATCATCTTTTTGATCCATCAATCCATCCATTCATCATTCTTTTGATCATCGTTCGTTTGATCCATCAATCCATCCATCATTCTTTTGATCCATCCATTCATTGTTTTTTTATACATCCATCCTTTGTTCTTTTGATCCATCCATTCTTTTGATCCATCCATCCATTCATCTTCTTTTGATACATTGTCTTTTGATCTATCTATCTATCCATCCATCCATCATCCATCCATCATTCTTTTGATCCATCCCTCCATCCATCATCCATCCATCATTCTTTTGATCCATCCCTCCATCCATCCATCATTCTTTTGATCCATCCCTCCATCCATCATCCATCCATCATTCTTTTGATCCATCCCTCCATCCATCCATCATTCTTTTGATCCATCCCTCCATCCATCATCCATCCATTGTTCTTTTGATCCACCCATCCGTTCATCATTCTTTTGATCCATCCATCCATCTAACAATCACCCATGGACTACCATATTCATTTACCAGGGTATTTAAAGAGTACTTCTAAAGCTACATGATCAGTACCATGCCATTTTTAAATAACCACACAGTTGGTTTGTTCAAATCAATAACTCCAGCATGAGCAATATAATAATGACAATAAATCACACCACACTCAGTAACTAGAGAATATGTGTAATACTGATTTACAGTAAAGTAATGACAGGTTTCGTGTCCAGACATGGGGTTTCCCAGCACTGGTAATAGTAACACATGCAGCTGGATGTCATGTTCGGTGTGTGTTTACAGGACCCTTGAGAGACACACATCATTTCAGTGCAGAGAGAGAGATTGCATTACAGAACAGATATTAAACTGCAGCCTGCTTCACCTCCGCTCACTCATGGCTCCAATCCAGACTCCCCTGACAGCCCGCAAGAGCCTGGGTGGATTCAATCATGGCTAAAAAATAACAATAGGATGAAGTTGATATTCACTGCTGTGAACTACAGTATTGTTATCTCAAAATGTATTTGGACATTGAAGTCATTTATGAATGTCCGAATGTTGATTGTAGTTAGAGAATATCATTTCCATGTGTCATTCTTGAATTATATACAAAAAATTGTCACAGAAAATTTGCTAAAGAAGATCTAAAGTCAGAATTGTAGATTTAAACTCAAATTTAAATAAGGAAAAGAAAACTGGTGGTGACACGGTAGCTCAGTGGTTAGCACTGACACCTCACAGCAAGAAGGTCGCTGTTTGGAACAAGAGCTGGCCGGCCATCTAGGCTGAGTGATCGGGGGAGAAGGGCCTTAGTCAGGGAGGTGATCAATAACCCGATGGTCACTCTGTCTGAGCTCCAGCGTTCTTCTGTGGAGAGAGGAGAACCTTACAGAAGGACAACCATCTGTGCAGCAATCCACCAATCAGGCATGTATGGTAGAGTGGCCAGACGGAAGCCACTCCCCACCTGGAATTTACCAAAAGGCATCTGAAGGACTCTCAGACCATAAGAAACTAAACTCTCTGGTCTGATGAGACTAAGATTGAACTCTTTTGAGTGAATGCCAGGCGTTATGTTTGGAGAAAACCAGGCAGCGCTCATCACCAGGCTAATACCATCCCTACAGTGAAGCATGGTGGTGGCAGCATCATGCTGTGGGGATGTTTTTCAGCAGCAGGAACTGGAAGACTAGTCAGGATAGAGGGAAAGATGAATGTAGCAATGTACAGAGACATCCTGAATGAAAACCTGCTTCAGAGTGCTCTTGACCTTAAATTGGGGCGACGGTTCATCTTCCAGCAGGACAATGGCCCAAAGCACACCGCCAAAATATCAATGGAGTGGCTTCACAACAACTCGGTGAATGTCCTTGAGTGGCCCAGCCAGAGCCCAGACCTAAATCCTATTGTTCATCTCTGAAGAGATCTGAAAATGGCTGTACACCGTCTCTTCTCATCCAACCTGATAGAGCTTGAGCGGTACTGCAAAGAGGAACGGGCAAAAATTCCCAAAGACAGGTGTGCCAAGCTTGTGGCATCATATTCAGAAAGACTTGAGGCTGTAATTCCTGCCAAAGGTGCATCAACATAGTAATGAGCAAAGGCTGAGTATACTGATGTACATGTGACTTTTCAGCTTTTTTATTTTTAATAAATTTGCAATAATTAAAAAAATATGTATATTTTTGACATTTTCATTATGGGGGATTGTGTGTAGAATCTTGAGGAAATAAATTAATCCATTTTGGAAAAAGGCTGTAACATAAACAAATGTGGAAAAAGTCAAGCGCTTTCAATACTTTTCAGATGCACCGTATTTCAAATAATCCAATTTAATGGCTTAACAAGGTTATATACTGTAGGTCAACTATGCAAGTTAGTTTAATTAGGCAAGCAAAATAGCAGTGGGTTGTTCTGGAGACAACTGAAAAAATATATTTTTATAATAATATTGACCTCAGCAGTGTTTTTAAATCCAGCTAAACTAAATAAATACTTTCTTCAGAAGAAAATTTTAACAGCAAATCGTCACCTTGGAATTATAAGGTTCTTATTTGTGTTCTGAATGATTTGGAGATATTGAGCTTCAAAGTTTTTGCATTCCATAGCAAACAGTATGTGTGTAACATTTGTTTATTTAAATAGAAAGTCTTAAAATGTAAACAACTTATAAAAAACATCCCATAATGTAAATAAGTTGTCATTTAATTAGAATATGTCAATAACTCAATTTGGACAAAAATGTCAGATAGAATCTATATTTCTAAAGTGACGAAATACTGTGGAAAAAAGTCCATCTCTTAGAAAACAATCGAAAAATAGTTCAAATGTGTCATAACTAGAGCCAGACGGAATCTGCAGACGGTTTTTGCCATTTCTGCAGAGAATTTTGGTAAATATCTGCGGATTTCTGCGGAATAATTTTGCGAGTATCAGAACTAAAACCTTAATATGTGAAATAAAAAATAATATCTTTTTACCTTTTATTTAATGTTTAAAATGCAAATCCAAATAGATTCACTTTATTTGGTAAACAAAGCAAGTCTCTCGTATAATATCTCACCTAAAAGACAGAAAATATTACTGTACAAACTGCCTTGTACATAAATCAGATGAACATTTTCAATCATTTTACTGTAATTAATAAAAAAGTGAATAAATATAGATTTACACACATTTATTCAAGTAAATAAACAGAATTAACGATGCGCTAAAATCTGTGGAATTCTGCGCGCGCAGATTCAGTGTGGGCCTACTTATAACCGAACATGCTGCATTTGAACATGGGAATGATGACCATTATTGTTTCTTTTGTCATTTTTATTATTCAAAAATCTTTTACATCATTATATAAAAAAACATTTCTCCATCCAAACGTCAACTGAGTGAGAACACCTTAGGAAACTGTACAGCGGTAGATCAGAAGGTGGTGTGAGTTTTACTCCATCTCTGCTGGCCTATTGTGTGTGTTGTACTAGTGTGTGTGTGTGTGTGTGTGTGTGTGTGTGTGTGTGTATGTTGAGTTTTCCTCCTGATGTGTGTGTGTGTGTGTGTGTGTGTGTGTGTGTGTGTGTGTGTGTGTGTGTGTGTTCAAAGTTTCTGCAGGAAGCGCAGCACCAGGTCTCTGAGAGCGGAGCGCAGCGGCTCGTTGTTGTCGCAGATGATGTGTGTGGCGTCATCCTCCAGCTGGATCAGCACGTCCTCCGCCTGCAGGTGCAGAATGTGTCCGTCCGCCGTCTCTTCCACCTTCACCTCCATGATGCCGTTCTGTCAGGATAAACACAGGTTTGTTTTTTATGAATTGTGGGGACATTCCATAGGTTTCCATTGTTTTAATACTGTATTTTCTATCGCCCTACTTAACCCTGAACCCAAACCCACCTGAAAAACTCATTCTGTGTGCTTTATAAGCTGTTTGAGAAATAATTCAGAATTCACCACCTTCTAGTAATACCTGCATCATACCTGTCATTATACAGATTTGTGTCCTGCAGCTGTTATACATCCATCCATCCATCCATCGGTCTTTCCATACATCCATCCATCCATCCATCATCTCATCCATACATACATCCATTCCATCCCTCGTTCCATCCATCCATTGTTCTTTGCATTCTACTATCCATTGTTCTTTCCATATATCCATCGTTCTATACATCCATCGTCACATCATCCATTCATCGTTCCATCCATACATCCATCGTTCAATCCATACATTTATCCATACATCCATTCCATCCATCAGTCGTTCCATCCATATATCCATCGTTCCATCCATCCATCCATCGTCACATCCATCCATTCATCGTTCTTTTCATACATTCATCGTTCCATCCATACATACATCCATCGTTCAATCCATACATCCATTACTACATCCTTCATTCCATCCATCCATCCATCCATCCATCCATCATTTTTTCCATCCATCCATCATTTAATAATATAAAATTATTATATTTAAATATATATTTATTTCTTTATACCCGCACACACACACTTTATACAAGTATACATCAGAGTTTTGAATTGGGCAACTCAGGTACCATTGAACACTCTCAATATTGCATATATTTTTATGTCTCTACTTGGTCTTGGCTGGTTTGATTTCTACAGAGACCTCTAAGCGATGTTAATTACTTCAGCACAACACTCAATACCAGTCTGCAGGTTCATCAGGGGATTGACTCGTTTTAATTGGCTCGTTCACATTTATCCGAGAGCTTTATTTGATACTTGAGCCTGAGAGAGAGCCGTCGGCCCAGTCTCACCATCAGGTCTGGGGTTGGCGGTTAATGGTGGAGATATGGGACGTGTTATGCCTGATAACAGCAGCGGTCAAACCCACATGAGCTGCAAACACAATCTCCATTACACTCGCATTATCAAACCTGCTGTTTTGTATGATTGTCTAGGGGGTTTTGCAGTAGTTGAAATGTGGTTTTAGAGTTGTTTTAGATGTTGCTAGCATGTTGTGTGCTTGTGGATTGTGACCAATTGTTGGCATGTGGTTGATATATTGCTCCCAGGTTGCTTACGCAGTTGTTCGGGCATTTCTATGCCATTCAACCTGCTGCTAGGGCTAAATGTTCAGACTAAATGCTCTGGTATACTTCAAACAAAGTATATTTACCCCCGTTCTTTGTTTGAGGGCAAAAAGAAGTTCAAAATAAGTTGCGCTGCTCGTCTACCCCTAAACACATTGATGCCGGCTGAGAGAGAAGAACAGAGGTAGTATACAATCTGCTGCCTTCAAGAAGGCATCTTTTCCAGGGATGCACATGCATGTCAATGAGACAATGCAAAACCACATTCTGCACACATTGTGAAGTCCTGGAGGAAGAGGATACAGGTAATTGAATGGCCTGCCTGCAGTCCCGACCTGTCTCCAATAGAGAATGTGTGGTGCAAAAGTAAAGTTTGTTGCATTGTGTGCAATGAAATACAAGTCAAAGTAAATTTGGAAATCACTATTTTGTTAGGAGTTTGGTTTGCATTGCCGGCAATAAGTCAGACGTGCATGTTGGACTCTATGCGCAATCTTGGGTCAGAGGGGGTACAGTTCAGGGACCACAGGATTTCATTTCTGTTATTCGAAGAAGATGTTGTTTTTCTGGCTTCATCAAACATGGACCTTCAGCATGCACAGGGGCGGGTTGCTGCCGAGTGTGATGCGGCTGGGATGAGAATCAGCACCTCCAAGTCCGAAGCCATGGTGCTCAACCGGAAAAAGGTAGTTTGCCATCTCCAGGTTGGAGGAGAGTGCTTACCCCAGGTAGAAGAGTTCAAGTATCTTGGGGTTTTGTTCACGAGTGAGGGAAGGATGGAAAAGGAGACAAGTAGATTGGCAGCAGTAATGCGGTCAATGTACCGGTCTGGTAAAGAAGGAGCTGAGCCAAAAGGTAAAGCTCTCGATTTACTGGTCAATCTACGTTCCTACTCTCACCTATGGTCATGAACTTTGGGTCATGACTGAAATGACAAGATCTCGGATACAAGTGGCCGAAATTAGATTCCTTTGCAGGGTGGAGGAGCTCAGAAGAGCCGCTGCTCCTCCACATCGAGAGAAGTCAGCTGAGGTGGCTCGGGCATCTGTTTCAGATGCCTCCTGGACGCCTACCTAGGGAGGTGTTCCAGGCATGTCCCACCAGGAGGAGACCTCAGGAAAGTCCCAAGACTAGCTGGAGGGAGTATATCTCTTGGCTGGCCTGGGAATGTTTCGGGATCCCCCAGAGGAGCCGGAAGAAGTGTCTAGGGAGAGGGAAGTGTGGGGTTCTCTTCTGAGACTGCTGCCCCCACGACCCAGCCCCGGAAAATTGGATGAAAATGAAGGAATGAATGACTACTTTATTTCTTTATTTCCCTTTCCATACTGTCCCAACTCTTTCTGATTTAGGTGTGACTGATATTACAGGTGCAGAAATTATCATGTGGCTAGTGCTGCCGTCTTGGATGTTGTTCTCTTGTCTGACACCCATAATTGAGAAACAAATCAAGAACAAATTGCAAGTTAATGAAGGCAGGGTTCCAGAACACGCCCACTGATTGCGTAATTGCCACAGACATAAAACAAACTTTCGTTTTGATGAGCCGCTTCAAACTGCGCAAATGAACTCAATAAAACCTTTAAGTATACCGGGGTCTATAAAGCTGACTCTGAATAATCTTAAAGGGTCATTATATTTTCAAACCTTTTACCCTCTACTGATCTACGTTAACACAAAGTAACTAATTTGCATAATTCACACACAACACAACATACAAACTCTCTGGAATGTGCATCTGATTTCTGGAATCAAAACAGACTTAGCCAGCTGGCCAATCAGAACTAAGCTTGCTTTAATGCACTTATGCATTGGACATTTCTTTCCGTCTCGCACAGTCAACCATTCACAGTCTTAGCATAATGCAAAGGAGGGGTTTAGAACAAATGAATCGCTGAACAAATTATTTGGGAGTCGTTGGGATAATTAGGTAAAAAATAAATGCATATTATAAGACAATGAAAGGTGTTTTTTGACCTTGCATGCATATCAGCCTGTTGTTAGAGACCCACAAACCCAAAATATGACCTTTTAGAATGCAAAATAGGGGTTATTTAAGGCTAGAATTGATTCAAATGCACCGTATCAAAATCATTCCAGAATGATTCCAATATTAAATGCATATTCAGAGATTACAATGTTTTGATCTTAGATGCATTTACACCTGTTGTACGGCTCACTTTAAAATACCATATGATATCTCATGGCCACTGTAGACCAAGAATACTATAATTCCTATAAAATTCAGCACTACAGCAGTTCTCAGAGAAACTCACAAAGTCACCTTGAGCGGGATCACCTTCCCTCACAATCATTAGAGAAATTCATTTCGTTTCCAGATTAATTAGCGTCTAATCGATGTTCAGGACGCCTGCAGAACCACTGCCAGAATCTGCCATTTGGGATCCAAGCAAATGAAGAGTGTGACGTTTCTCTGCATGTTAATGAAGCTGGATTTCTCCAACTTCATCTGTTTTTGAACTTTTCTTTTCTTCATTTTTACCCTGCCTTCACTTGACTTCAGACTTAGAAACGGTTTAAGACACATATTTTTCGTCAACACTTAATCCTCTAACATTTAAACAACTAATATATATATATATAACTTATATTCTATTCTGTAAAACCCTTGTTTTGTGTGAAGCGTTTGACCAACTGTGACCAATCATAGCACTTACAGTCCATATTATTAATCTCTTGTTGAATTTGATTGCTGCTATTGTCTGAGATTTCAGTCTGCAGTCATATTTAGTCAGTCCATATCAATGTCACACTGCGTTAGACTGACAAGGTAATTATACATCTTTACATAATTTAGTTCTTTTGTTGCTTTGATTATTTCTATTGTTCATCACGATCAATGTGTTCGGTAGATTCTAAACATAGAGATCATATTTTCCAAGTTTTCATCTAAATGAAAAGTCTACTTTGGTTAAAAAATGATCAGTTGTTGTGGTAAAAAACAAAACAAAGCAAAAAAACATGCTTACTACACTACCTGACAGAAGTCTTGTCGGCTATCCCAGTTGTAAGAGCAACACATAATAACTTGACTTCTAGTTGATCATTTGGAAAAGCGGCAGAAGGTCGATTTTTCTGCTCAATCATCTGTTGACCTGCATCCCAATCATCCCAAATACTGCAGAAGACCTACTGGAACCCACATGGACCCAAGATTCTCACAGTTATCAGTCAAGTTTGGTGAAGGAAAAATTATGGTTTGGGGTTACATTCAGTATGGGGGCGTGCGAGAGATCTGCAGAGTGGATGGCGACATCAACAGCCTGAGGTATCAAGACATTTGTGCTGCCCTTTACATTACAAACCACAGGAGAGGGCAAATTCTTCAGCAGGATAGCGCTCCTCATACTTCAGCCTCCACATCAAAGTTCCTGAAAGCAAAGAAGGTCAAGGTGCTCCAGGATTGGCCAGCCCAGTCACCAGATTTAAACATTATTAATCATGTCTGGGTAAGATGAAGGAGAAGGTACTGAAGATGAATCCAAAGAATCTTGATGAACTCTGGGAGTCTTGCAGGAACGCTTTCTTTGCCATTCCAGATGACTTTATTAATCAGTGATTTGAGTCACTGCAGAGATGTATGGATGCAGTCCTCCAAGCTCATGATGGAGTCAGACACAATATTCTATACTGACTTTATATTCTATACTGGACATTATTTCTGTTCAGTGACAAGACTTTTGTCTGAGTAAAGTCAGACCTTACTGTCCTAATTAAATCATTAAAAATCAAGGCATGATCATATTTTATTTTGGTAAAATAAGCGTAATCTGGAGGCCTTTACCTTTCATATAAGCCACTTCTGAAACCAAATGATCAACTAGAAGTCAAGTTATTATTTGTTGTTCCTAAAACTTGAATAGGCGACAAGACTTTTGTCAGGTAATGTGTATCAAAAACAGAATCAACTCCACAACAAAAACGTCAAATACATCAAATAATCATTGGGAAAGTTACGTTCACATTACAAGAGATCTGCTTCCTTCATGTCTGTCGCTGTGCTGTTTATCTGACGCAGTCGAGGTGGAGATTGAGGCACTCTGACAGGCATGTGGAAACAGTGGCAGGGAGAACTAGCATTAAAGGTACAGGCCACAAAAACAGCTACACTGTGTTCAAAGCAGAAACCTGTAATACTCTGAAAGGTCTAATAAATAATCTGATGGGTGTTTCGAGCTGACACAGTGGTGTCTGAGGCTCACAGTATGCCCATTTCCATATACTGATGTTTTATTATTCTACTATGCCTTGGTATACCCAGATTTTCATGATGGGGCACTAGTGGTCAATTAAAAAGATGTGGGCGGGGCCTAGCCATGTGTGACATCACTTTCCCAACAATCTAGAAACGGCTTGATCTCTTCTGATTTGTAGGAATTCTAAAGCATTTGGTAGATTATTATCATGATAGAGTAGTCTTAGTTCAAACAGCATGTTAATGGCAGATCTTAAATGAGTTGAAATACCATCAATCAGGTGTGTGCTTCTCTATATAGCGCCCCGGGACTAAACACAGACTGTATTTCACAGCTGAAAGGTTGAGTGTGTGTTGCATTGGTTAGACTCGTGTCCTGGCTTGACTTAAAGCTACAGGCGTGACAGGCGTCTCTGTACTGTACCTTGTGTAATGTGGCCAGGAAGGGCTCCAGAGGAACAGCTCCGCTCAGCAGTGTTTTGGGCTTCATCTGCTCTGGCGGCTCCTCCAGCACACGCTTCCTCTTCTTACTGGGAGCCACTGGAGCCACTTTGGGCACCGGCTGCAAAACACAAACAATATGTTTACATTACTTGTGGGGACCTTCCATAGGTTTCCATTATTTTTAGACTGTATAAACACACACTGACTTGTTCCTATATCCCAGTGGGGACTCTCAAAGACATAATTATGTTTCTACTATACAAGCTGTACATTCTCTCTCCCTACCCCTAAACCAAACCCGCACAGGACACAATCTGCATTTATAAGCATGCTTATCCATGAGGATCTTAATTTTGGTCCCCACGGTGACAAGTCCCCATGAGTCTGTGTGCATTCAGGTTTAAGTCCCCATTGGGATGTAAAAACAAGTACTCTCTCTCACACACACACAATTTCACACACACACACACGTTTGTTTTAGAGAATTGTGGGGACAATCCAAATGTTTCCATTGTTTTTACACTGTTTACCCTTACAGGAAACAGTGAGTAGTTTTACTATCTAAAAACCCAAAATAAACGAATTCTGTATGATTTACAGGCCTTTAAACAAAATGGGACATCAGCAATGTCTTCATAATTCACCCTCTCCTTGTAATCTCCGTATCATTCCCATGTCACTATACACATTTGTGTTCTGATGTCACACACACACACGCACACGCACACGCACACACACACACACACAGATACACACTGACCTGCAGGACATGTTTGTTGTCTTTGGACTGCAGAACCGCAGACACTGTGGCCACAGATACTCCAGCCTTCACCTCTGAGGGAACCAGAGATTTGGCCAACTGGAGGGATAACAAATATAATAATTACTTATATATATATATATATATATATATATATATATATATATATATATATATATATATATATATATATATACATATATATATATACATATATATATATACACACACACACACATATATGTACAATAATGTACAAACCCTGACATTGTCCTTGTCCTCAGCCCAATTGAACCTACAGCTTTAATAGTTTTGTTATGCTAAAAAGTGTTATTTACAAAAAATGTAATGAAATTATAAATAAACTCTACAAATACATAATACAAATAAACGTACAATTGTCCCCATGTTTCTGTCAATCCTGAACATTTGCATTAGATTTAACATAAAATGCGTGCAGTACACCTTTAAGGTTGTGACTCTGAGGTGACATCATTTGATGGAGGAGAAGCTGACAGTGATCAAGGATGCATTCTATCTTTGAATTGTATGATTATATGCTTGTTTTTGTATGATTTTTGAGACCCTGTCATATTTTTTATGATATCTATCTATCTGCCTGTCTGTCTGTCTGTCTGTCTGTCTATCTATCTATCTATCTATCTATCTATCTATCTATCTATCTATCTATCTATCTATCTATCTATCTATCTATCTATCTATATCCATCCATCCATCCATCCATCCATCCATCCATCCATCCATCCATCCATCCATCCATCCATCCATCCATCCATCCATCCATCCATCCATCCATATATATATATATATATATATATATATATATATATATATATATATATATATATATATATATATATATATATATATATATGAAATAACAGTATTACATAATATTTCATATCAAAAATGTTTTAAATGAAAAACTAGAATATAAATTTCAAAAGCAAAAATGACTAAAATCTGAAAAAGATGTAAATGAACTATATTTTGCTAAATACATTTTGCTATAAACATTAACTTAATATTTAAAATAATGTTTTAAAATAAAAACTAACATAAAAATTTCAAAAGCAAAAATGACTAAAACTTGAATCTAATGAACTTTGCATTTTGCTGATAAACATTTGCTAAAAACATTCACTAAATATTTAAAATAAAAAAGAAGATCCGGCTCTTGCATCTAAATGAATGAAGTTTCAATATATATAATAAAATATTAAATTACTGACAATAAAATAAAAGTACAATTTAAATAAAAATAAATCAAACCACTTGAATTAATTTAAATAAACAAAAGCAAAATTAGACACCTAAAGTTAAATAAAACTGAGAATATACAAATAAAAGTCTATAAACCGGAACATATATATATATATTGTTTCTATATGCACATACAGTTGAAGTCGGAATTATTCGCCCTCCTGTGAATTTTCAAATATTTCCCAAATGGTGTTTAACAGATTCAGAAATTTTTCACAGTATTTCCTATAATATTTTTTCTTCTGGAGAAAGTCTGATTCGTTTTATTTCAGCTAGAATAAAAGGTCATTATTATAAGGTAATTTTAAGGTCATTATTATTAGCCCCCTTAAGCTATATTTGTTTTGGGCTGTCTACAGAACAAACCATCATTACACAGTGACTTGCCTAATTACCCTTACCTGCCTAATTAACCTAGTTATGTCACTTTAAGCTGAGTACTAGTGTCTTGAAGAATATCTAGTCAAATATAACCTACTGTCATCATGGCAAAGATAAAATAAATCAGTTATTAGAGATGAGTTATTAAAACTATTATGTTTAGAAATGTGTTGAAAATAATCTGCTCTCTGTTAAACAAATTGCAGGGCTAATAATACATGTGAATACTGTTGATCTGTAAACAGCAGGTGCGATTGAATTGTGTGTGTGTCTGACCTCCGGCAGCAGGTGAATGCGCTCGTATCGGCGTCTGAAGGGCAGCCTGAGGACGGAGCAGCGGCGGTAGGCCATGGGTGGAGGCTGCAGCTCCAGCATCAGGTCTGAGCGGTGAGGCTGAGAAGGAGGAGGCTGTGTGTACGGCTCTGGACACACCACATGAAGAGGCTGATGGACAAACACAGGAGAACAGCTGGTTGGTTTTACACCGTGCATTAAACACTCACCAGACACTTTATTAGGTACACCTTACTAGTACCAGGTTGGACCCCTTTTGCCTTCAGAACTGCCTTAACCCTTCGTAGCTTAGATTCAACAAGGTACTGAAAATATTTCTCAGAGATTTTGCTCCATATTAACTTGATAGCATCACGCAGTTGCTGCAGATTTGTTGGCAGGACGTCTATGATGCGAATCTCCTGTTCCACCACATCCCAAAGGTGCTCTATTGGATTGAGATCTGGTGACTGTCGAGGCCATTAGAGTACAGTGAACTTAATGTCATGTTCAAGAAACCATTCTGAGATGATTCACGCTATATGACCTCAGGCTTTAACAAGGCATTTGCGCCCACAGAACTGCCGCTCACTGGATATTTTCTCTTTTTCTGACCATTCTCTGTAAACCCTAGAGACGGTTGTGCGTGAAAATCCCCGTGGATCAGCAGTTTCTGAAATACTCAGACCAGCCTGACAACCATGCCACGTTCAAAGTCACTTAAACCCCCTTTCTTCCCCATTCTGATGCTTGCTTTGAGCTACAGCAGATCGTCTTGACCATGTCTACATGCCAAAATGCATTGAGTTGCTGCCACGTGATTGGCTGATTAGAAATTTGCGTTGGACAGGTGTACCTAATAAAGTGGGTGTATTTAGTGCAGTTTACACTTGTTTGTTGCATCATCACAAAAAAAAATATATGGCAAATTTCACAATATACACAAATAAACTAACAAAAAGATAGATTTAAACAGACCTTACACCTCTTCGGGTGTAATTCAAACTGGGTGTAATTCAAACTGTCTTTAATCCAGGATAAACTACTCTATGCTTGGTTGCATTACCTGGGAGCTCGATAATGCTGACCTTTTTTTCCCTGTAAGGTTTAGGTTAGGGCTATGGTAAGGCCATATAATAATCATAATTATTGTAATCAAAGTATAAATGACATTACTTTGATGATAACAGATTGAGTGGATTCTTTGTTAAATGACAATCTTTTTAACTGAAATGGTAGAGACGTTTGTTTTAGCTAGAAGGAGTGAGCGAGCTATCTGTAGGCCACAAGAAAAATCTAGTTTAGCTAATTCTTCTTGACAAAAGTGACATATTTAGATCTGTTTTTCTGGTTTTAATGTATCTGAAAACACAGATAGAAATGAATAAACAGATGCATTTTTTAAGTTTATCAGTGTCCTTTTGCTCCAGAAAAATGACAGTAAGAGCTGAGAGATATGACACAATGCATAAGTGAGCATTAAACACTTATATTAAGCAGTTTACACATGTTTTTTTACCTTATTACAAATGAAATATGTGGTAAATTTCACAATATACATGTTAAACTAACAAAAAGATACATTTAAACAGACCTTAAGCCTCTTTGGGGAGGCACTGGTTAAGTTTAATTTGTCTTTAATCCAAGATGAGATACTCTATGCTTGGTTGCATTACCCGAGAGCTCAAAATCAAAATCCCACATACATACCAAGTATATTACGAGCTTAGATAAACTTACAAATAAATACAGGAAAATTATCAATGTTGTCATCTCATGTAGAAACATTGTGGCCAATCAAATGCAGCCTTGGCTATGCATATTAATTATCCAGTGTGGATCATCAGAATCTGTGTTTTGACCCAATTGGTCTGTTTTTCACAGGGATTTTACACTCAGGATTTAGATGAAAATGAGGAAACAATGTTGTCTGAGGCTCACGGTATGTCATTTCCATGTACTTTTAATTATTTATTTGTTTGATTGATCGATTATTATTCAGTTATGCCTAGGTATATCCAGATTTTCCTTCTTACACATGTCTAAAAACTATAGCAGAACTATCAAAAAGGGGTGATGACTTGGGTTGGGTGCTTTCAAACATCAATATTGTTGGTCTAAATTTGCTTAGTGTACCAGTAGTGGACTGAGACTTACCTGGATGTCCTTCAGGAGTTTGGACACCTGGTGGAAGTTGAGCCGTGTGTCTATAGGACAGTAAACGCACTTCATGGCCAGCGGCTGGTATGGAGCTAGAGCATCCAGATAGGAGAAATCCGGCTCTGAGAGAAACAAACATACAGCTGGAGTCAAGAGGTCCAAGCTTTTAGTCAGTTTTACATTACGTTCTTCCATCTCAGTTTCCATGGCAATCGTAAATGAACATTATTATGGGGTTTCCATTGGGGATTTAGTTTTTTCAGTCATTATAAAAGCATTATGAACAATGTTTGTTGATAAGGGAGAAATATTGTGTCACTGATGCAAAAATGGTAACGATGAATGAATGAAACTGCTGTTTTGATACTGAGAATAGTTCTGCTCGGACAATTGCCCCTTTACCGGAAATCTTCCGGAAAGGTCTGTATGTGTGAACGGCCCTTTTTGAAAATACCGATAAATTCTCTCCTGTCATTATAAAAGCATTATGAACAATGTTTGTTGATAAGGGAGAAATAATAGACCCTTTCACACAGTGATACCGGTAAATAACTGGAAAATTTACGGCACGACTTTACCGGTAAATTAAAAAAAGCGCTGTTCACACAGGCGAGGACGTTACCATTCACACATCCAATCCAAAATACCGGTAAATTCTGACATCAAACAGAAATGACCTATAAACGGCTGGGCCTGTATTTGTAAACATTTGACTACATTACAAACTTTGTGGATGGATCAGTATAGTGAACAACTTCGATGAAAACATAGAGCAACACTTTCGCATGTTGAGATGTAGATGATATGTGTGTGTGTGTGTGTGTGTGCTGGCGCTCACGGGCTGCTTCACCAGCACACGCGACTCGTCAAGCAACTGAAGGAAGCAGAGCTTGAAAGTAAACAAAAAACGGCTTATAAGCATCTTATCAATAATTATTTACACTGTTAGCATTAAGATGAACACATAAACGTTATCTGACTAACTTCTAGCAGTGTCTGGGAAAATATTCAAAGTCTTTTATTTACATAAACCGCGCGGACGTGAATGCGTCTGAGTGTTCTGATTGGCTACATCTGACGTCTCACGTCAGCACGTTCTAGATGTGAACATGCTCTTTCCGGCAATCTTCCTTCTGCATTCACACATCGCAGCATTCTGGCAAATTACCGGTAATGCTACAACTTCTCTTTCCGGAAAATAGCCGGAACGAATTTACCGGTATTTCCAAAAAGGGCCTGTTCACACATACAGAACTTTCCGGAAAATTGCAATTTAATAGCAATTTAATTTACCCAATTCACCTGTACCACATGTCTTTGGACTGTGGGGAACACCGGAGCAGCCGGAGGAAACCCACGCCAACACGGTGAGAACATGCAAACTCCACACAGAAACGGCAACTGACCCAGCCGAGGCTCGAAGCAGCGACCTTCTTGCTGTGAGGCGACAGAACTACCTACTGTGCCACTGCGTCGCCCCAATTTAGATTTTTCCTATTATTTTTGTTATTGTTGCTATTATTTCAAGGTCAAGAGGGGTTGTGTAATCATTTCACTGCACATCATACTGTGTATGACTCTGTATGTGACATGTAGGTTCCAGCTCGCATCTCAGCCTGCCTGTCAGACATTTCACACTGGATGAAAGATCATCATCTTCAGCTTAACCTCGCGAAAACGGAAATGCTTTAAGTTTCTGCCAACCCGACTCTACACCATAACTTTTCAATCCAGATGGATGGGGCAACCATTACTGCATCCAAAATGGTAAAAAGCCTTGGAGTAACGATTGATGACCAACTAAACTTCTCTGACTACATTTCTAGAACTGCTCGATCTTGCAGATTCGCACTCTATAACATCAGAAAGGTCCGACCCTTCCTATCTGAACATGCAGCTCAACTCATTGTTCAAGCTCTTGTTCTCTCCAAACTGGATTATTGCAACTCTCTGCTAGCTGGGCTACCAGCTAACTCTATCAAACCTCTTCAGCTGCTTCAGAACGCAGCAGCACGAGTGGTCTTTGATGAACCCAAAAGAGCACATGTCACTCCGCTACTCACCCGTTTGCACTGGCTGCCAGTTGCTGCCCGCATCAAATTCAAAGCTCTGATGTTTGCTTACAAAGCGACCTCTGGCTTTGCTCCTTCGTATCTGCTCTCACTTCTGCAGATGTATGTGCCCTCCAGAAACTTGCGTTCTGTGAATGAACGTCGCCTCGTGGTTCCATCCCTAAGAGGGAAGAAATCACTTTCCCGAACTCTCACATTCAATCTGCCCAGTTGGTGGAATGAACTCCCTAACTACATCAGAACAGCAGAGTCACTTGCTGTCTTCAAGAAACGACTAAAAACTCAACTATATAGTCTCCACTTTCCTACCTAATCTGTAACTGCCTCTCTGGCTATACCACTAACTGTACTCTCTCTCTCTCTCTCTCTCAAAAAAACCCTTACATTACTAATGCTTTGCTTCTTAGACTTTACACACCTGAAACTTGTCTATAGCACTTGTTCACTGCTGCTCTTATAGTTGTGTAAATTGCTTCCTTGTCCTCATTTGTAAGTCGCTTTGGATAAAAGCGTCTGCTAAATGACTAAATGTAAATGTAAATACAATTGTAATTTGATTTGACTCTTCCGTGGGAAGCCTGTATTTTGCATTATAGTTTCCTCTCACCAGCAGTGAACGCTGCTATAAATAAACAATGTTACTAACAGTGATACTTGTTTCATTAACGAGTAATCAAATGAATTACTGTTTCCCCTGTTACAACGTCGTCACCATTACTGACAATTAAATGCGCATTACTATAATCGAGAACACTGAAGCGGTTTTCAGGCGAGCAGCGTCTCTCTCAGCTATAGAACCTCTCTTTCTCTTGGGTGTGTGTCATCGGGGCTGGGGCGGGACACATAACTAACCAATGATGATGATTGGTGTGTCTGTGAACGTGGTGTAACTGTGAGCGTGATGATTGGCTTAGATTGAGTACATTTCTATCGTTTGCCAATCAGAGGAAGAGTAATGCAGGTGTTCACACAACCACACACACAGTCAGTGGCACACACTAATGATCAGGAGTCAGAGCGATGGCAAAAACAACAAGTCTAAAGGTAGCGTCTGCAAACTGGAAATATCAGCACTACGTGTGTCAAACAACTTATACCCAGGAAAACAAGAGTCTCTCTGTGTCAATGACGAGTAATTCTAATCTAATGAAGTGCCTCACGTCGTCACACAACATTAGTGGCTACGCAGGTGATAACGTGAGCTCTGCTACTAAAGGAGGAGATGAAGCCACGACGTCAAAGCAAATAAAACTTGATTTTTCTCCACCGTGAACATTTATTATTCAGACACAATTAAAATAGAGAATATCTAGATATATAGCTGAGGACATGCGGCTGTTGTCTCTCACATTGTCCAACACCATTAAAATTGTGTAGATTAGTGTACAAAGTTTGATATTTATTTATATTTTTAATTAACGCAATAGTTACTTTCCCTGGTAATTAGTTACTTTTATAATTATGTAACTCTTTGTGTTATAATTATAATTACTTTGTAACATATAATTATGTTACTATTTGTGAGAAGTAACTAGTAACTTTAACTAATTACTCTTTTAAAGGAACATGCCTAACATCTGCTTACCAGTGAAAATGATGGTGTTGAGGCTGGATTTCCCCCAGAGCTCCATGAAGTGCACCACATCCCCGAAGCGCAGAGACGGATGACCCGTGAACACCACACACGGCTGGCGAAACTCACTGCTGAAGTCTCCGTGAATACTGGGGTAATGCTTCAGCTTATTGGTCTGAATCAGCTGCAATAAAACAAAACATGGTGTTCAGTGTGTCTGTGTGTGTGTCAGTACACGCATACACAGTTGAAGTCTAAATTATTCGCCCTCCTTTAAAGTTTTCCCTTTTTCAAATATTTCCCAAATGATGTTTAACAGATTGAGGAGTTTTTCACAGTATTTCCTATAATATTTTTTCTTCAGGAGAAAGTCTTATTTGTTTTATTTCAGCTAGAATAAAAGCAGTTTTAAATTTTTTTAAAAAAACATTTTAAGGTCAATATTATTAGCCCCTTTCAGCTATATATTTTTTGATAGTCTACAGAACAAACCACTGCTATACAGTAACTTGCCTAATTACCCTAACCTGCCTAATCTAATTTCTGTTTAACGGAGAGAAGATTGTTTCAACACATTTCTAAACATAATAGTTTTAATAATTTATCTCTGGAGCCAGACGGAATCGATTTTTTGTTATTTCTGCAGAGAATTTTGGTAAAAATCTGTGGATTTCTGCTGAATTATTTTGGGAGTATCATAACTAAAACGTTAATATGTGAAATAAAAAATAATATCTTTTTAACTTTTATTTAATGTTTAAAATGCAAATCCAATTAGATTCACTTTATTTAGTAAACAAAGCAAGTCTCTCATATAATAGATCTACTAAAAGACAGAAAATATTACTGTACAAACTGTATTGTAAGTAAACCACATGAATATTTTCATGTTATGAAAATTAATTCATAATATATTATTTTCATAATAAATATTTGGGAATAATTAAATATAATGGAATTCTATGGAAATCTGAGGAAAATCTGTGGAATACTGCGCGCGCAGATTCCATGTGGGCCTACTGATATAATAACTCATTTCTAATAACTGATTTATTTTATCTTTGCCATGATGACAGTAAATAATATTTGACTAGATGTTCTTCAAGACACTTAAAGTGACATTTAAAGGCTTAACTAGGTTAATTAGGTTAACTAGGCAGGTTAGGGTAATTAGGCAAGTTATTGTTTGACGATAGTTTGTTTTCTAGACTATCGAAAACAAAATTAGCTTAAAGGGGCTAATAATTTTGGCCTTAAAATAGTTCATAAAAAATTAAAAACTGCTTTTATTCTAGCTGAAATAAAAAAAATAAAAGTTTCTCCAGAAGAAAAAATATTATCTGACATACTGTGAAAATTTCCTTGCTCTGTTAAACATCATATGGGAAATATTTGAAAAAGAAAAGAAAATTTGCAAGAGGGAGAATAATTCTGACTTCAACTGTGTATGTATATAGAGACGATATTTATAGTTTTTAAAAATATGTTCTTGTTTATAGACTTTTATAGAAAAAATTCAAAGGCGGGTTAATAATTCTGACTTCAACTGTATATATATTACAATACATGTATATATAACAATATTATATTTTAAATTAAAAAAAATGTTTTAAAAGAAAAACTAGAACATAGATTTCAAAAGCAAAAATGACTAAAATCTGAAAAAGTGTCAATGAACTATATTTTGCTGAATATAATTTGCTAAAAACATTCACTAAATATATAAAAGAATGTTTTAAAATAAAAACTAGCACAATTTTAAAAGCAAAACTTGAAAAAAAACATTGTAATGAACTTTGCATTTTGCTGATAAACATTTGCTAAAAACATTCACTAAATATTTAAAATAAAAAAGAAGATCCGGCTCTTGCATCTAAATGAATGAAGTTTCAGCTAAAATATTAAATTACTGACAATAAAATAAAAGTACAATTTAAATAAAAAAAAAACCTTTTAAAATAATTTAATAAACAAAAGCAAAAATAAAAAACAAAAATATAAATAAATCAGAAAATATACAAATGAAAGTCTATAAACAAGAGCATATTATTAAAACTCGTCTCTATATGCTTACACAGTTGAAGTTCACCCTCCTGTGAATTTTCTTTTCTTTTTCAAATATTTCCAAAATAATGTTTAACAGAGCAAGGAAATTTTCACAGTATGTCTGATAATATTTATTCTTCTGGAGAAAGTCTTATGTGTTTTATTTCGGCTAGAATAAAAGCAGTTTTTAATCTTTTAAAAACCACTGTAAGGTAAATTTTATTAGCCCCTTCAAGCTATATTTGTATTGGATTGTCTACAGAACAAACCATCGTTATAGAATAACTTGACTAATTAACCTAGTTAAGCCTTTAAATGTCACTTTAAGCTGTATAGAAGTGTCTTGAAAAATATCTAGTCAAATATTATTTACTGTCATCATGTCTAAGATAAAGAAATTACTTATTAGAAATGAGTTATTAAAACTTTTGTGGTTAGAAATGTGTTGAAGAAATCTCTCTGTTAATCAGAAATTGGGGAAAAAATATACAGGAGGGCTAATAATTCTGACTTCAGCTGTATGTTTGATCAGTTTGTTCATTTTACCTCAGCGTGAGGAAACGGCGGCTCTGGCAGATAAACCTTGGACTGCTTGTTCTGACACAACCTTCAACACAAACACACACAAAACAGCCGGAGAGCGAGCTATTATTGAGCACTTCAGTAGAAATATCACAGCAATGATGAAAGATTACCATGGAAACCATAGGATCTGCCAACATACTATGGCATAAGCTCCTGCTGTCAGACCAGTGATATCAAACAAATGACAAACTTACTTGAAAGATGTATCTAAAGATTAGCATTAACAGAACCATTTGGAATAAGTGTCTGTGTATGTGGTATATGTATATGGTAGTCGACATATAAAATAAAACTAACTACTAATTTATTCATTCATTTTCTTTTCGGCTTAGTCCCTTTATTAATCTCGGGTCGCCACAGTAGAATGAACCGCCAACTTATCCAGCTTATCCAACTTATCCAGTTTTACACAGCGGATGCCCTTCCAGCTGCAACTCATCACTGGGGAACATCCATACACACTCATTCACTACGGACAATTTAGTTTACCCAATTCACCTGTACCACATGTCTTTGGACTTGTGGGGGAAACCGGAGCACCCGGAGGAAACCCACGCCAACATGGGGAGAACATGCGAACTCCACACATATGCCAACTGACCCAGCCGAGGCTCGAACCAGTGACCTTCTTGCTGTGAGGTGATCGTGCTACTCACTACGCCACCGCGTTGCCCTAAACTAACAGTTTAATTAAAATAAAATAAATCTATGAATAATTATATTGCACGTTATTATAAAAATATTAATATAGTTCAACACATTCTGTTTTAGGTCAACTTTTAGGAAAGGTTTTTGTGATGCCGACACTATCATATATACACTCACCGGCCACTTTATTAGGTACACCTGTCCAACTGCTCGTTAACACAAAATTCTAATCAGCCAATCACATAACAGCCACTCAATGCATTTAGGCATGTAGACATGGTCAAGACGATCTGCTGCAGTTCAAACCGAGTATCAGAATGGGGAAGAAAGGTGACTTAAGTGATTTTGAATGTGGCATGGTTGTTGGTGCCAGACGAGCTGCTCTGAGTATTTCAGAAACTGCTGATCTACTGGGATTTTCATGCACAACCATCTCTAGGGTTTACAGAGAATGGTCTGAAAAAGAGAAAATATCCAGTGAGTGGCAGTTCTGTGAGCCTTGTTGAAGCCAGAGGTAAGAGGAGAATGGCCAGACTGGTTCCAGCTGATAGAAAGGCAACAGTAACTCAAATAAGCACTCGTTACAACCGAGGTCTGCAGAAGAGCATCTCTGAACACACAACACGTCCAACCTTGGGGCGGATGGGCTACAGCAGCAGAAGACCACACCGGGTGCCACTCCTGTCAGCTAAGAACAGGAAACTGAGGCTACAATTCGCACAGGCTAACGTTGAAAAGCGTTGCCTGGTCTGATTGAGTCTCGATTCTGCCTGCAACATTTGGATGGTCAGGTCAGAATTTGGCATCAACATAAAAGCATGGATCCATCCTGCCTTGTATCAACAGTTCAGGCTGCTGGTGGTGGTGTAATGGTGTGGGGGATATTTTCTTAGCACACTTTGGGCCCATTAGTACAATTGAGCATCGTGTCAATGCCACAGCCTACATGAGTATTGTTGCTGACCATGACCACAGTGTACTCATCTTCTGATGGCTACTTCCAGCAGGATAATACACCATGTCATAAAGCTCAAATCATCTCAAACTGGTCTCTTAAACATGACAATGAGTTCACTGTACTCAAATGGCCTCCACAGTCACCATATCTCAATCCAATACAGCACCTTTGGGACGTGGTTGAACGGAAGATTTGCATCATGGATGTGCAGCCGACAAATCTTCAGCAACTATGTGATGCTATCTTGTTGAACCTATGCCACGAAGGATTAAGGCAGTTCTGAAGGCAAAAGGGGACAACCCGGTACTAGTAAGGTGTACCTAATAAAATGGCCAGAAGTGAGCTCCAAAGTGTAAAACCCAAAGAATCTACTAGATGAATTAGGAAAAAAAACACTACTTAATTTTATATTGAGTGACATTTTCTATTGAGTACTGTAAACACACAACATTAACATTTATCTAAGATTATCACGACACTCCTTTCTAATGTCAAATGCACCGTGTCTGTTATTTTCAGTGTGCATGTGCAGTCAGTGGTGTTACTGTAATGGCACCATTCAGCGAAGATCTGCGAGAACTCCAGTGAGCTGTTGGCCACAGGGGAGATGAAGTAGAACGGTGTGGTTCCCAGATTGGCGGAGTCCATGAACTGATACAGACACTCCAGCAGATCATAGATGACGCCTGAGGAGTAACAGGGCACCAACACATTCCCTCCGGCACGGACCGTCATGGCTGACAGAGGAGAGATGTAGACGGTTACAGACGCCTGGATGCTCTCATTTATAACACGACAGCAAGGCAAGTTTGTTTATAGCACATTTCATACACAATAGTAATTCAAAGTGTTTTACTTTAACAAGAATAAAAGAAACGTATAAAAATAAAAACAACAAAGAATGCGATTTATTAAAACAGATTAAGACGGGTTTTAAAGGATTGAAAGAGAAAATTAAGACATAATAGTGCAACCTGTGGGATGTAGCACAGTGCTCATTCAGTAAAGCTAAACAGATGTGTTTTCAGTCTTGATGTGAATGTGCCTAATGTTGGAGCACATCTGATCATTTCTGGAAGCTGATTCCAGAAGCAGGGGGCGCTGTTAGTAGCTGAAGGCCGATTCACCCTGCTTTGAATGAACTCTTGGAATTTCTAATTTACTTGATCCTAATGATCTGAGGGATCTGCTAGGGTTGTATGTTTACATGCACGATTTACCCCTGTTAAAGGCAGTTAAACAGTTGAGTTTTACCATTTCTGAATCCATTCAGTCGATCGTCGGGTCTGGCGGGAGCATTTTAGCTTAGCTTAGCATAGATAATTGAATCGGATTAGACCATTAGCATCTCAAAAATGTCTTTCAATAATATTCAAAAGGATCTAACGGAAAATTTCACACACAAAAAAATGTGAATGAAAGTTGCTATTTTCGAGGACGACATGTCTAGGAACTTTACTCTCATTGTAATGTTGCGTTTATTAATGACAGACGGACACTTTAGGTTTGTTTGAATGTTAGGTATATCTCTTGTTTAGCTAGAGGAAGAATAAAAAGAATACTCTTGTATCTTTGAAAGACGAAAACATTTTAGTTTTACCCTTTTTTTAATAATTATTTGTTCAGGGTTTTCACCTTTATTTGACAGGACAGCAGAGAGTATTGACAGGAAAGCATGGGGAGCAGAGAGAGGGGAAGGATCGGCATACGACAGAGAGGCGATTGACACCCCTAATAATCTTATATAATATATATAGCATTTTTAAAACATTTACTTTTCCTCCTAAATTATTATTTCTAAATTAAATTATTATTCAATTAATTTAGAATTAGGGCCTCACAGTGGTGCAATGGGTAGCACGATTGCCTCACTGCAAGAAGGTCGCTGGTTCAAGCCTTGGCTGGGTCAGTTGGCATTTCTGTGTGGAGTTTGCATGTTCTCCCCGTGTTGGCGTGGGTTTCCTCCGGTTCTCTGGTTTTCCCCACAACTCCAAAGACATGTGCTATAGGTGAATTGGATAAGCCAAGTGCTTGGTGTATGTGTGTGAATGTCTGTCTGTATGGGTGTTTCCCAGTGATGGGTTGCAGCTGGAAGGGCATCTGCTGCGTAAAAACATATGCTGGATAAGTTGTCAGTTCATTCCGCTGTGGCAACCCCAGATTAATAAAAGGACTACGCCGAAAAAAATGAATGAATGAATGAATGAATTTAGAATACATAGAATAAAGTTAAATTATAATAATAATTATAAAATTTTATATATATCAGCGCCAATAGCCTAGTGGTATTGTGCGCCGACATATAGCGCTGACGTCCTCACGGCGACCCGAGTTCGATTCCCGGCTTGAGGTCCTTTGCCGATCCTTCCCCTCTCTCTGCTCCCAATGCTTTCCTGTCTGAAATCTCGACTGTCCTACTATAATAAAGGTGAAAAACCCCTAAAAATATTTTAATAATAATAATTTATATATAATAATTACAAATATATGAAATACGTCGTCTTTGTATGGATACAGTATACAGCATCTACAAATTTAAAGTACAGTCAGAATCTGTCTGAAATGACAATAAGAAATTGTATATGTGCTTAATATTCATCAAATA